>NC_140975.1:26294360-26475863 GCF_056783735.1 Eptatretus burgeri | reverse complement strand
TATATGACATTTTATGTTAGTTTGTTTGTGAATGTTTCCAGTGGCTGGGTCATATAACACAGGCGTATCTTAGTGTAATATTGGCTTGGCTATTGACACCAAAAAAAGCATTCCTTCCTTTCATTCAACCTTGGGCTGGCAGGATAGCACACTCACCTTTTTACTGTCTAGCCTGAATTAGAATCCCAAACCAGCCGTAAACTGTCATCCTGGTGTTTTGCAGGCAGCACGAGGTATCAATATGTGCACAGTCCTTCGGATAGACGTGAAATTAGGCGTCCCATCTGCCGGCATTATATGGTGGACATCAAAGATCCCACGGTGTCCTCGTGAAGAGAAGGCAAGCTAACGCCAGACCCTGGGCAAATTCCAAATTTCTCCTCCAACCTACAGGGAGCACTACTGCACACCTTCGAGAACTGCTGCTAACCCACATCTGAGTGCCTCATGTACGAATGACAACAATCTTACCTTTCAGAGTCAATGATAAAACAGCCTTTTTACAGCCATTTTCCCTGCTGAGCAGGGGTTAGCTTTTTGCAGACTCCATGCAATCATGGTTCCCTTCTTGAGGCAATGTTTTATGGCCGGATTCCCTTCCTGACACCAACCCTGGTTGCCTCTTATGACACACAGGGATATGGTACACCTATTCTAACCAGGACCAGTACACTGGTACTCATTTCGCCGACCTCGGAAGAATGATAGGCTCAGTCAACCCCCTGGTGTTAATTCAGTGGAAACGGGTCTCAAACTCAGGACCCGAGGATCCAAAGCCAGCCACCCTTACAACTAAGCCAACACCAGGCTTCAGAGTCAATGAAAGTAGCATGATAATAGTTTTGTTTTTTTTAATTACTATCACTTTCACTTGAATGCAAAATGTTTTTATAGGCAGGTATACAGCCTTCAGTGCTTGACCAAAAAATGGGAGACAAACACCTTTTTCTTGAATGGCAGCTTCAAAACATGGCACAAATCTACGTTACATTGTACTTGGTTGTTCCCATCTGCCTACGAATCTCATGATGCTGAGATCCTAGGTAGGTTCAAATCCCAGAAACAAATCAATTGTTTCCTATTTTCCTGAAAATTCTCCAAATGTACACGAATGTCCCTCCCAATACATCCTCACGATAATTCATGGACCAGAGTTTGTGTGTTTGGTTGTCATGCTACTCCTCCTTCAGTTCTGGGCTGATTACATCCAGACTTGCGACAGAGGATCACCATAACCACAATTAATGTATAGCGGTCTTTTTATCTTTGCCGGTGGTCTTGGGGAGGTGAGGGGTGGGACGCAAATTCTCTATGTAAATGTGTATCGTGTAGCACCACCTCCAGGTGGGGGAGGATATGACAAGTCTCCCCCATTTACAGTACAGTATTCCTGTTCCACGTTTTCCAGTGCAGTGAGGTGTTTTGAATTATAAGCAGTAGGTATGTTTTTGCTTCATGCACCTAACTTCATGCACCTAACGTGAAAAATGTGATGTATGCTTGGAAGAAGATTGCCCGTAGTGTAGGTAATCTGCTTGTTCCCTATGTACAGAGTCCTCAGTGAGTCTTCGGCATTGTATGAAAATAAGATACTGTACCACATTGCTGTAATTCTTCCACAAATACAAAGTGCAGTTAGTCCAGAACGGAAAGTATATAGCTGTGGATCAGCTGGGACATTTCCTTCCAAAATGCTCAACGAAGATCATATCCAGGTAATTTGTGTGAAAAAATGCTATCATGATGCACAAACCAGTCCTGCTGATGATGATACATACCTTCTGCATTTTTGTTCTTCTCCTTGATAAAACTGATCACATTTTTCATCGATAAACGTTTCTGCAATTTGCTGTAGAGTACCACATTGTTTGTTCGCAACACGTGACTAGTGTCTCGATGCTGTTCCCAGGCCTGATAGATTTCTGCAAGTGCTGTTCCTCCACTCGACTCACATTGTGATGAACCGCATTTCAATGGTCTCAGTGAGGGATTAAAGAAAAAGATGAAATTGCTCGTTGAGCAAGGAATTGCTGGAATAACTTTGTCATATCTCCATGATCTCTGAAAAAACAACAACCTGGAAATCAATTTGGTTCTTATAAGTCGATAGTGCTCCTGTTTAATGAGTTGTAGCACTTAGTTTGGTCAAGATCATAACGTGGAAGTCAATCGGACTTGAAATGGCGTTTTTATCACAATTTGAAAGTTTTGACCCGACCCCCCTGACATTCGACCCCCGACCGCTAAACAAGGGTGTTGGTGTGACTCCCCAATGAGACATATGGTTGGATGCAGTATTGGAAGATGCACATTTTGGATTTGGTTTGAAGTCGATACGACCATTTTAGCGAACGTTATTGCGAAAATAAGAATTTCGGTTTTTCGGTGACCTTGACCTTTGACCTCGATTCACCAAAAACGACAATTGTCTAAGTTGGACCATGGAGGACGTCTGTACCCAGTTTGGTCATGATCGCTGAAACGGTGTGGCTGCTACAGGGAAAACAAACACACAAACAAACAGACACACAGACAGACACATAATGGCACACACAACCGACCAACATAATCGCCGAAATCCGAAGGATTCCGGCAATTAATGACATTAAAGATTATTTTTGCAATGACAATTCAACATAAAGAAAGCAGCAGGGGTAGGAGGAGGGGCAGAGGTAGTTGTGAGAGGGTGGTGTAAGCTCAGTGAATTGTAAAATAACAGACAGACAGATGTACAGAGCATATGAAGATCAAGTCGATGTTACATTTCAGCATCAAAAGCATCACAAATGCGTGATGCGAGTAGTACCTCGTGCGTGAAGCAAAAAGCGGGGTGAAGCAATTGGATCACTTTGTTTGTCCATCAAACTTTCTATGCAAGAGGAACTACTTAATTTCAGTTTAATTTTATATATTTGAACACTGAAGAAGACGAATTGGAACATAAACCTGCCATTTAACCGTGCTTTGGCTGTGAACTTGGCAAATTGTATGCAATCTCGGAATGATCATGCAAGTGCACATAATTTAGCAAGGTAATTTTTTTACTCTGCCTGTCGAGCATTGAAACAAAATTTAAAATCATTCCAAACAGGAGGAGATTGGGACCATACTTTTTACAGAGCATCGGTGCTGCTTAATATAAGCAGTCTCCTTGGCTATTGGACACAATCCTGGACGGGGTCACCACTCCGACACAGTATACCAGCATGCTGGCACTCATTTTGCCGACCTCAGAAGGATGACAGGCAGAGTCAACCCCACCTGGTATTAATTCAACAGCTGAGCGGTTTTTTAACTCAGGACCCTAGGATCCAAAGCCTGCCAGCGTCGCCATTAAGCCAACACCAGGCGTATTCCAAACAGGAAACTTACGCTGTTTAGGGATGTTATAAAGGACACAAGTATGAAGAACTAATTCGAATGTATTGAATAAGGTGGTGGAAAAAGACGGTGCATCAACAGCGGTAAACTTCCAAAAAAATAGTTTTTTTGTTTGTACAACCTTTAAAACCTTTATTTTATTACCTTCGCATTCTGCGAAAGGTTATGTTTTGGTCGGCATGTATTTATTTGTTTATTTATTTATTTGTAATCTTGTGATTCGTATAACTCAAAATGTATTAAAGCGAATTGCATGAAATTTGGTGGGATGATTGGTTATTAGCCAGGAAGCATTCGATTAGATTTTGGGATCGTTCGGGTCAAAGGTCAAGGTCAAGGTCACGAAAAGGTCAAAATCGTCTTTTTACGATAACACGGTCAATTTTTATTCAATTTGCATGCAACTAATGCCAAAATGTTCAGAATTCAACGCCTCATCTTGTGATATGCAATATTACACAATGACGCCCATACTCTTGTTACCGGTTAGGGGTCAAAGGTCAGGGGGGTCACGACCTTGAAAAATATGCGGCTTTTGTCATAACGCGGTCAATTCTTTTTGTCATAACGCGGTCAAGTCCGCTTTACATGAACCCAGCACCAAAATGTTCAGAATTTAATGCCCAATCTTGTGACACAATGACGTCATAACACATGTCACCGGTTGGGGTAAAATGTCGGGGGGGGGGGGGGTCACGCCCTTGAAAAATATGCAGTTTTCGGCATAACTCAGTCAATTCTTATTCGATTTGCATGAAACCAGCATCAAACGAGATTACCTTCTCTTGTTGAAACGTTGTATTCACCGAGCTTGCGAGTGAAGACTCGCCAAAACGACGTGAGTTGATTGTTGTTTAGTCCGTAGCCCCCGAAAGTCGGGAGGGGTCATGACATTATAGATATGTGGTTTGTGTCGTAAGACCATTCATATGAAACCAGTTCCCCACACTCATACCAAGAACAAAAAAAGTAGTGGCGGCGAAGGTATGCGCTCTCTGAGTGCCTGTTCTAGTTTATTTATTTATTTATTTGTAATTTTGTGATTCGTATAACTCAAAAAGTATTAAACCGAATTGCATGAAATTTGGTGGGATGATTGGTTATTAGCCAGGAAGCATTCGATTAGATTTTGGGATCGTTCGGGTCAAAGGTCAAGGTCACGAAAAGGTCAAAATCGTCTTTTTACGATAACACGGTCAATTTTTATTGAATTTGCATGCAACTAACGCCAAAATGTTCAGATTTCAACGCCTCATTTTGTGATATGCAATATGACACAATGACACCCATACTCTTGTTACCGATTAGGGGTCAAAGGTCAGGGGGGTCACGACCTTGAAAAATATGCGATTTTTGTCATAACGTGGTCAATTCTTGTCCGCTTTACATGAACCCAGCACCAAAATGTTCAGAATTTAATGCCCAATCTTGTGACACAATGACGTCATAACACATGTCACCGGTTGGGGTAAAATGTCGGGGGGGGGGTCATGCCCTTGAAAAATATGCGGTTTTCAGCATAACTCGGTCAATTCTTATTCGATTTGCATGAAACCAGCATCAAACGAGATTACCTTCTCTTGTTGAAACGTTGTATTCACCGAGCTTGCGAGTGAAGACTCGCCAAAACAACGTGAGTTGATTGTTGTTTAGTCCGTAGCCCCCGAAAGTCGGGGGGGGGGTCATGACATTATAGATATGTGGTTTGTGTCATAAGACCATTCATATGAAACCAGTTCCCCACACTCATACCAAGAAGAAAAAAAGTAGTGGCGGCGAAGGTATGCGCTCTCTGAGTGCCCGTTCTAGTTTCAATTGATTTATATACTTGAACACTGCGGTATGCAAATCGACTTTTTGGCACTTTCAAAAACCTTCCATTTCGCAGTACTTGGATAAACTATTGCACTCTGTTTATGCCATCTTGACCAGGTTTTCTGCTCGCTCTCTCAGCATTTGGGAATATCGAGATTCGGACAAAATTGGGGCTCGTAGTAAACACAGATCGTTCTCGGAAACGCAAAGCAAAATTTTAAAAGACGCTTCCCATGTCATTTTCCTCAAGACTGCATGGGGTAAGGTGTTCTATGAACTCTCTCGTTTAAAATGAACTAAAAATTATTCTGCTTAAGGTAAAGGTACGAGTTATTCATTGTTGCCATATTCTTGTTTACCCTTCATGTGGTGTTTGTTTGGAGACTGTCTATTCATCGAATCATCGAATGTACATGACTTATAAAATACAATTATTAGCTTAGAGCGCCACCTACTGCAGCTCCATATCATCATGTCAATGACAGCACTACTCCACATCTGTGACGTGCAAAGAATACATAAACGAAAATTTAAAATGCGAACAAAAGGGCCTTGGGCCTATCATGCCCACATCACATCAAACTGAACCAAACATTTAAAGGTTGAGTCAATGAAAATGGTCATGTGGTTTAAATTTAAAAAACGAATGCCCATGCATTACACTGGATATGAAATGTACTTTTTAGACAAATTGTGGTTCATATGAGAAAAACATGACTACTTTGAAGGTCTTCAGGACATTATTTAATGAGTATTTAAAATTATATCTGACCCTACAATGGCCTTTGTCGGAATTTTCAATTTTCTTTTCAAAACTTCCCATCAACACTGGCAAAAATTGAGACTTGCACTCCGTTTTAAAAAAAAAAAAAAAAGGATACAAGTGTCATAAAGACATTGTCCAAAACTATCAACCATGGCCAGGTTGGAGATCGAGTCGCATGCCCATTAAGGAGCATGGATGCTGCCAAAACTCATGGTACGGGATACACTGGGAGGTTTGCCATTACTTTTGCAAGCGACAGTCAGGGCAGGGATTTGGAATTGTTCAGAGCACCAGATCACAATGGCAAACTCTTTGTGAAACACATGAGGGTGGGTCCTTAAACATCAACCAGCAAACGCAAACAGATGGGACACCCGACTTACCGTCCATCCGAGGGGCAGCGCGTTCCACCGTGTAAGGTCTGTGTGCACAACACCAACCCAACAGTTTACAGTCGAGTCGGGTATCAAACACAGTCTAGACTAGACAATTTAAAGGCAAGTGCGCTAACTGTGAACGATCGACAAACCTTGGAGTAAATTATTGAAATAAAAGGCGAGTACACCAATTAAATAATTAACAAAAACTCGATTCCCATTTACTGCATTTGCTTTAAACATCAGCAGCATTGCTGCACGGTAGAGCCATGTACATTGATCAAACACAAACTTCTAATCACTTGAGTATTGGTATGTCATGGTCAATTAATAACACTCTCTGTTTTCCAGGTAACACCGTGAAGGCAAAGTATGCTCGTCTTTGTTCCACATCATTGCATTGTATTGCAGGTAATATTATATCCCTCCTTGGTATCATTTACAACATAGTGACACCGTTTATGTCATTATTATTTATTTTCAGTGATCAAAGGCTCATGGAAGAGCTCGTACATATATCACATTCAGAAAGACATTAGTAGACATCAGCGTGCTTTACATCAACTAAAATGATGTGAGTGGACAAGGGACAAACATCTGGTGGAGGAGATTTGAATCTGAATTTTCCTGCATCACGAGTCAAGGGTTCAGATCAATAGGAATACTAACAGGCCAATCTGACAAAAGTTCTCTTCTGAAATGAAAACGAAACTGAACTCCAAGATTCAGAAATTGAGAGTTCGAAGTGACACACACACACACACACACACACACACACACACACACCTTGTTGAATTTCCATGTAATATCTGTGGAGCCGTGGGTCCCCGATTGGCTGTGAGATGTCGTGTACAATTGGTAAGAATTGCAAACTAAAAAAAATAAAAAAATTAACATATCTGAAGGGGAGTTGGGGTGCCATCTAAATCCCTCCGCATTTCATCAGAAACTATTTGATGCCTACACTCGTAGACGTCCTACAGGAACAACAGTATGATATCAGACAGTTCAGTGGGGACAAAAAGATCGCACGGCTGCTCCCCAGGGGTGACTTCATGTTCTTGCATTCTGTCAATCATCGAGTCAAAAAGTTTCGGCCAAACGCTAAAAATATGAGAGCAAGGAAAACTTTTCTCTCTTTTGCAAAAAAGCTTGAGCAGGAAAAGGGGAGATGAAAGGAAGGAATAAAGAAAGGAAGGAACTTTTACAGATGTACCAAGGGACGACACAAATAAACAACAGGAAAAATTCCCCCAACAACACCCTTTGAGTTCAGTCCACCGTTCATGAATCTCTGCTGTGAAGTAACGAGTAATGTTATAGTCAAAACACTACAACGGTTTTTAGATTTAAACACCTAAATGCAAACAAATTTATTAACACCACCATTGTTGGCTCATCTGGACTTTAGTCCAATGTGCTTATGCGATCGAGCAGTATACTTAAGTGAGTGAGCGAGTCAGTCAGTCTGTAGGCAGTCATTATCGCTTGAACCAAACACACGATTTTGATGAAGCTTGTAGCCAAGATGAAGCTTGTAGAAGGTGTATTGACTGCATCAACATCTGCACTCATTTCGGTGGTCTGTGGGTGCGGGGGAGTTTGACCCCAAAAATCGATATTTGCTCTCTTCTCCAAAACTACACACAATTTCAATGAAACTTGACCACAACCTTCATCACCCGTGATGTACTAATATTTGTTCACGGCATTAACAAAACAAATCAGGGTCTAAGAGGGTCTGCAGGGGGCTTGAGTGGTTGTTGCTCTTGATCCAGGTGAGCTTCAGGATGCGGTCTTGTTTTTTTTATAACTTCTAGGAGAAATTATTTCAATGATCCATAAAGAGAACCAAATTGTCTTTAACTCTATATGTGTACAATCTCAACATCAGCTTAATATTTTGTTAACCTTTTATTTGCTTTTTTAAATTATTATTATTAAAGCTATTTATTTGCTCAGGCAGTGGAAAAGGTTCAATCTCTTGAATTACGAGACCTCACCATTAGTAACGACCTCGACTGGGCCAAATATATTGCAAAGCTCACCTCCAAAGCCGGCCACAAATAGGGCATCCTCAGTCGTTTGAAATACCTTCTTGAAAAAAACAAAATTCAGTGCTCACAGCTGGCAAGTCATCTGTCAATAGCTCAATGGAGTAATGCTCTCCCTTATAGGCTGGTCTCCCAGCATCACATCTGTCTTTCCTATTTTTTGTGAAATCCAAAGTTCTCAACATTATTGGAATCTCCCAAAAATGAGGCCAAAGCATAAGGCTTGTTGTTGACACATTGCAGACATGTCGGTGGCCCCTGTTTTTTCCACACCTCTCCAGTCTAGTTCCCTATGCTCTCTCAATCCTCAGACGCTCCCCTGCTCTTCCATGAGGCATGCATTCTTCCAGTAACCCCATCCTGGTTAAACTCCAAAAATCCAGGCTTACTGCACACCTGAACTCTTTTTTCCTCGTTTTGGCATGTTGGTGGAACTGCCTTCCGGAGATGATGCAAACCAACCACACACTTACTCCCAAAACTTGAGGAAAATGGTGAACAATGATCTCATGCTACCCCGACTCCCCCACCCCTCCCCCACCCTCCCATCCCTAACTGCGATATTTTCAACCACCATCAACGTGACCTATCCCAACCTTTGTGTTTGCAGATTAATGCATTTCCTCCCCATTGTTTCTCTCCTCTTTCCTGTTCGTTCACCACCTTGTATTGTGAAGTCCAAATTGCATCCCACCACCCCCATTGTCAGTTCATTGCCTTTTTATACTTGCATGAGCCTCGGTGTTGCACAGAAAATAGGATTAAACAAGCTCAAATGAGCTAAGATCCTCGTCCTCTTAATGATGGCGTCATAAAAACGAACATGACGTCATTGTGATGCATCAGGTTTGCGATAAATTATCTGTGCTAATGCCCGGCTTGATTCCCGCAAACAAAATTCAAACAGCTTGCCTAGTTTCCGAGATAATGGTACAGGCGATTTCCATAAGCGGCGATATTATGACGTCAACTTTTTTTCGAGGAAGAATTTCCAAAATCGGAGATCGTTACTGCCTGCGCGTGGGCTTTCTGCATATACATGACAACTTTCATGAAGATCCGATGAAAACTCTGGGTTGTGAAACAAAAAATGTCAAAAAATAGGAATGACGTCATAAAAATTTATATGACGTCATAGTGATGTATCTTATGTGCGGTAATTCATCTCTGCTAATGCCCTGTTCGATTCCCGCAAACAGAATTCAAAAAGCTTGACTCGTTTCGGAAATATTTTTTTAGGTGATTTCCATTAGCGGAGAAATTTTGACGTCATAACTTTTTTTTCTAGGAGGAATTTTCAAAATCGGAGATGGTTACTGTCTGCACAGGGTATTTTTACATATACATGCCAAGTTTCAGGAAGTTTCGATGAAAACTGTAGGCTGTGAAACAAAAAAGTCCACAAGAAGAAGATGAAGAACAACAACGTGAGTCAGACTTAGAGATCCTCCACGAGGATCTAAAAAAAATCTAAGTCATCCATCTTCACAGAGTAACCAATCCTAGTTCATTTCCCCCAAAAGGTTTGCCTTAACCTTCACTCAACACCACAAACAAATTTGCATTAGATATGTACAAAATCAAAACAACCATTATGCTCTGACAATGCAAGGATCCTCACCAAGGGGCTCTGCCACAAGTTCAACGATAAAAGGCTGAAAAGGTTGCTGAGGCCTTCCTGCAGTCCTGTACCTGCCGGGAGAGTCCCCTATCTCACTGATTATTTCAATCTGATATCTCATACTGATATCTCTGATATCTCTGATATCACCGATATCTCAATCTCACTGATTATTTCTTGGAAGAATTTTCTCTCCACCTGTGTTGTTTGTTCTCCAAAATAACAGTCAAATTGAATGCTTTCAAATTATGCATTCTCAGAATTCCACCACAAAACTTAGCATGGATATAAAAAGACAGGTATTAATGTATCCATGTCGATTACAAGAATATCAAAATGGAAGTATCGATAGAAATCGTAAGCTGATGACAATCTTGTGAACTAGCTAGCTCTCAGTCAATACAACCAAAGCACAACAGACCAAAATCTACAAGGGGAGTTCTTGGTTAAAGTACACTGATAGAATTGAACTCCAAGTTTTAAGTCTCAGGGTTTGAAAACATTTTCATGCAAAATTTGAAAAGCAAATGAGAGAGCTGACAGGCGTTATAAAGCATCTTCGAAGGAAAGACAGA
Organism: Eptatretus burgeri; assembly: GCF_056783735.1. Taxonomy (NCBI): domain Eukaryota; kingdom Metazoa; phylum Chordata; class Myxini; order Myxiniformes; family Myxinidae; genus Eptatretus; species Eptatretus burgeri. Next base: position 26,465,274 of record NC_140975.1, on the reverse strand, counting down.
ACCCATGAGTCAAGACAAACAAGTTGTACGTTTACTTTAAATATGGAAATTTAAGTCATTTGACATTGATAACTCAAGGAAAATGGCAAATTAATGAGGTTGCTCAGGGGTGGGGATAAGGTCCTCAAAGTTTAAAGATTAAAAAAAAAATTGTTTCATTACACACACACACACACACACACACACACACACACACACACACACACACACACACACACACACACACACACACACACACACACACACACACACACACACACACACAACACAGTTAGGCGAGACTAACAAAGCCACTAAGTTTGGGGAGTGCCGTAATGTTCCTGCAGATTTAAGGAACAGGCGACTTATCGCTGGCATCCTAATCAAATTATAAATTCCTGCCAATACCTTTATTTGAACATCAGGCCTGGCTAGCCAGTTCATAAAAGACTTTGACCAAAAACGTTCTTGGGTCAAGCCCATAAGAAGTTGTGAATAATTGTGGGTCGTAGTAGTAGTAGTAGTAGTAGTAGTACTACTACTACTTTCGTTGGAAAGGCTTTCGAGACTTCTTGCGCTCAGGGCGAAGGAAAGCTCAGGCAGACACAAGTTTCCTGTTTAATGTCCCTCCGCTTCCTCATCTCTGAAAATCCATGGTTAAAACTCCGTAGACAAGGGAGAGCATTTTAAAGAGAAAGCACTACCAAGACAGATGAGGGAGGGAGACGAAAAACACAATTTCTTTTGTTTTGTTTTTAAAGTATTTGCAAATGTATTTTCAAAAAGTACTTCCATGAAGTATTTATAAAAATAATGATAGCAATCAGACAAGTAAAAATAAAGATCCTTGTGGGGAAATACTACAAAGTACAATATTTGTCGTAGTAGTAGTAGTAGTGGTATTAGTAAGAGGAATCGTAATTTTTGTATGCCCCAAAGCTGTCGATCATTTTTTTGGAAAGGGGGGGTGGTGGTTGTGGGTGTTGCCAATGCATCGTCTGAACTTTTGTTTCGCGATCAATGGAGGAACTCATGTTTGTTTACTTGTTGCAAATTTGGTGAGATTTTGTGCTTTCATTGGTACCAATGAGCTTCTCATCTTGGCCAGATTGTTCACTTCTGGGTTCGTGTGTGTGTGTGTGTGTGTGTGTGTGTGTGTGTGTGTGTGTGTGTGTGTGTGTGTGTGTGTGTGTGTTTATCTCCACATGCGGGTTTCAGAAGGTGGAAGAGTCCTTCCAGGTTTCGACGTATCCACCTCCATTTAGGTATGGGGGGCGGGGGGGGGCAGGGAAGGTTTACGATTCATAGACCAAGACGTGAGGTTTTGTTGTTATCAAAGTTTTGTTCCGAGGGCTCTTTTCAGGATCGGTACTGAGCACCGGACCATCTTCCAACTGCAGTTTGTTTGTATTAACATTTCCAGGGATGTTTTTTAAGATCTCTGTAAGGTTCTTCTTTACGACCCCCATTGTTCCAATGATCACTGGCACAATTTTGGCGCTCTTCAGATTCCAGGAACTTTTCACTTAATTTTTGAGGTCTTGATATTTGGTCATTTTCTTGATTTATTTGATGTTCAGGCCAAAATCGGTGGGAACTGATACCTCAATTAGCAATGTCATTTTTTTCTTCTTCTTTTTTTTAATACCTCAGCACTATATCCGGTGTCAATGCTTTGTTTTCTATGTTCACGCTCTATGGGATCATCAGGTCGTACATGAGCAGTACTTCAATGTTCTCAATGATCACTTTTGGTTCATATTTCCATGAGTCTTCTGGGACTGGGATATTGAAGTTTTTGCCGATGTGCCAGTGGATTACTCTGCAAAGCCTGTTGTGCCTTTGTGTGTGCAGTTGTTCTGACATGAGTTTTTTAAATCCCAAGAGAAGGTGGCTTGTGCTTTCTGTTTCTACCTTGCAAAACCTACACCTGTCTAATTGACTTAGTCCTGCCATTTTCTTCAAGCCATTCGTTTAGTGTCCCTAGTCTTGTGGATTAATAATGATTCGTTCTCCATCCCAGTTGAGCTGACCTCTTTGCAGCCATTCCAATGAGACTTCTTTGTCTATGCCCAATCTGTCCAACTCCTTTTATATCTTCCTGCTATTTTGTCGTTCTCCCAGTTGTCGGTGTATATCTGTTGAGATTTCCCTTTATATTTTTCTTTCCTTTTTGTTTGCTATTATTGCGGCTGTCTGTAGTCATTGCTGTTTGAGTTTCATGCATGACATCTTCCATTTGTACCTGTCTTTGGAAATTTTTTGCAAGGTGGGTTAGGGATACCTTCTCTGGCTTGCTGTCTTCGTGTTCTGCTTACAAATTTGATTCTGTAATCTAACTTTTCACATATTCAACCAGTCCAACAGATGTCATTCTGTACACTTGGTTGAGTTACATCTGGTCACGACCTCATTCTCATCTCGGCAGGTACATTCTCGGGATGCACTGATTTTTGTAGAACATTTTGTGGATGGTGTAAAGTTTCCTTGTTTTAATATCTCATTTGTTGATTTCCGTTTGTCGCCAGTTTATTCTACAGCTGTGTTGGAATACATGTATTGCTCGTTGGTTGATGGCTTTGATTTTGTTTCTTGGGGTGAGGTATGCTTTCAGAATCAGCCTCGTTCTACGCAAGTATTCTTTGGCAATTGTTTGTGACATATTTGTGGCCCTCTTCTACTATGAGGTATTTGTATGATACTTCATTGTCTTGATCAGTGTTTCTCAAGGTGGGGCGTGGCAATATTTTGGTGGGGCATGAGGATTCAGAATTAATGAATCGATGTATGATCGCTTTCATAGCTTTGCTACGAGTTCCCTTCTTGGTTGACTCAGCCATTTCTGGTGGATTTATCTGAAGTACCAGAGCAATACCAAGAGGAATTATGTGAGTTGCAACAAGATGAGTCTGTGAAAACTCTTTTCAAGATCAAAGGAACCATGATGTGGCTGTCTGAGGAGAGAGAAAATACCCAAACTCGACTACTTTGGCAAGGGAAGTATTGATAAATTTTCTATCATCTTATTTAGTCGAATGTGGATTTAGTGTTGTTACCGATTTACTGCAAGCAAAGAGAAATCGACTGGAAATCACGAAACGTGGTGATTTAAGGCTGAAACTGACAAAATTGGTTCCTCGAATCAAACAAATCTGCAGCCAGCATCAAGGGCAGGGCTCCCATTGAAGTGAGTAGCAATTGAATAAAATTTGCAATAAAGTTTTAATAAAGCCTTTTGAATACATATGTAGTATATACTGTAGTGTCTCCAATCATGGTGGGGCGTACGATTTTTTTGAAAATCAAAGTGGGGCGTGGGACAAAAAACGATTGAGAAACACTGGTCTAGATCCTGTATCGTTGTACAGTATTTAAGTCGATTTTTATGTTGTCCGTTTTTGTGGTCTACCTTATATGAATGTGCATTTGGCACACTTATCTAGGCTAAATTCCAGTTGAATATTGTCAGAGTACTGTTTCACGAATTTCAGTTGTTCTTCCAATTTTTTGTCGTTTCGTGCAAAGAGTTTTAGATCATCCATGTACAGTAGATGTGTTACCTTTCCTGGCTCTTTGAAAGTTCTCTTATTGGATGTTAGGGTGTATCTATGTCCTTGCTCATTAAAGAGGTTGCTCAATAGGTCCAGAGCCTAGGAAAGCAGGAGGGGTGAAAGGCCATCACCCTGGAAGATCCCACAACATATCTTCACTCCTGGCATTTTGATCTTTCCTTCTGAGTGTTGCAGTATCAATGTGGTGTTCCATATTTCCATTGCTTTCTCAATCATTTTGATTATTTTGGGGTAGATCTTGTACAGTTACATACATTGTATTATACATGAATGTGGAACAATATCAAAAGCTTTTCTGTAGACTATGCAAGCTGTGGATAGTTTGGTTCTTCTGTTTTTACAGTTTTTGAGTATGGCCTTGTTTAGTAGCAGGTGGTCTATTTCCCAGAGCATCCTCTTTTACATGCCTTCTGTTCTGCCTCCAGGCCTCCTTCTTGCATTAAGTGGTGGTAGATAATTTGTGATGATTCCAGTCAGAAGTTTTATGTAGTTGGTCAACAGGTTATTGGTCTATACTTGTGAGGTAGTTGGGTTTCCTCTGATTTTGGGATGAAGAAGGTGTTACCTTCTGTGAGCCACTCATCTATTTCCTCCTCCTCCTCCTCTTCGATAAGTTTGTTGAATGTTTCTTGAACTTTTTCTTTTCCATTTTTTGGATCCAGTCCACTTCCTTTTTTTGATATTTTGGGTCTTCATAGATTCCTTTCCAAAAGTTTTCAAGTCTTTCTGGGGAACTTGTTACATCTTGCTTTTGTTTCCTCAGTTCATGATAGAATCTCTTTGGGTTGTTTTCAAACAACTGGTTTGTTTTCTCCCTTTGTTAACTTCGTCATAGTTTATTTTTTATCTTCCTTGCTATCATTATTTGTATTTTGAGTTTGTTTTCAGCAACCATTGCCTCTCGGTCTTTGTCTTCGTCTTTGTATTTTTATTTTATGGATTCTCTAATAGCTTTGGGTTTCCATTTCCAAGTATAAACTGCTGCATTTGTCCCATTTGTTATCCGTTTCGTGCTCTCTCTCTCTCTCTCTCTCTCTCTCTCTCTCTCTCTCTCTCTCTCTCTCTCTGAGCCTTAAACAAATAAATCAATAACTAAAAAATAAAAAAGGCTCCTCGGGCTTTATGGTGTTGCGAAGGAAGCATTGAGGGCTCACCCTGCATGCGAAACACCAGGGTTACTTCTTTGAACAATTTCAAACAATTCCTCTTGCTATTTCATCATTTGATTGTTCTAGTAAGTTAGTGATAAGGGGCTTGATTTGCCCACAAAAAGCCAAGGTATCGGTTTCTGCCATTTGTCTATTTTTGTTATGCAAAGTTGCTGTTATTGTCATGTGTAATACTCTTGGGACCAGCACCCATGAACGCACAATGCATTACGTCAATTACGTAACTCTGCAGTTCGTCTACCCAATGATATGCTTGTAAACATTGTGTCGCTGGGCATTACAATAACTTGAGGATGCCACGCTGGTCATCACGTGTAAAAAGATTAAAGTTGTCCAACCTAGTCTTCGACATTTTAAAACTTTTCTTGAACGTGATGGGAAGCAGACACTTATTAACGTAAACCAAGGATCGTCAGCCATGTGCCCCATTACTCGTCCATCTCAATGCACGATTGTTGAAAAACAAGATTGATGATCTCAAGGCAAATTTACAGTCACAACATGCAAACTCTCATCTTATAACTGTGACGGAAACATGGATTTTGCCTGAGAGACCAGCCTCAGCCTGCCAACTTCCTGGATTTCAGCTATTCCATCGTGATCACAGTGATCACATTGGAGGAGGGGTTGGGCTTAATGTATGCAACAATTTGAATGTATAGGAGGTCTTCAACGATCGCATCCCTCCTAACCTCAAAATTATGTGGATGAAGCCAACATCTTTGCATCACCTACGACTATCAAATGACATTTTTATGTGTGTAACCTACTTACCACCACAATCCCCACATTAGATAGAATTTCAGATTGAATTTGGTGATCATCTCATTGATATGGTCGACATTATACGTGCACAATCTGACAATGTCGCGTTCTTGATGGAAGGAGACTTCAATGACTGACATGCATCCATGCAACAACACATGCTTTTATCGCAAATTGTCACTAAACCTAACAGTGGTACTGCAATTTTGGATAGATTACGAACAGACATTGTGAATCAGTACCACAAACCTTTGATATGTGCTCCTAGAGAAAATGGGGACCATTGCATTGGCGCACTCAAGCCCATTTGCGAGCAGAACAGTCTAAGAATGAATAGAGTCTCACATCAACCTTTCCATGAGTCTGCTGTTCACTCTTTTGGACAGTGGATAACCAAAATGGACTGGTATGTTATAAAGAATATGATAGACACTGAAGCCCAAGCCGAGTGGTTCCAACAGCTGATTACTGAACAGTACAGGCACCACTTCGGGTCGAATGATCAAGCGCCGATTGAATGACAAATTATGGATGAGCAATCACCTTCGCAGATTTATTGCCAGCCGTTACGCTAGTTTTCAAAGAGATGACGTATGCACCTTCAGAAAACTGAGAAATGAGGTATGTAGAAAAAAAAAGCGAAAAAGGAATATTATGCTCACAAAATCAAGCATCTGAAATAGACCGAATCAGGAAGGTGGCATCAGCAGATAAGACATTTGACTAGACTGAGCAAACGACCATGCTCCCCCCACCCCCACCCACCAACCAACCACCCCCCCCCTACCGGACTCACAAAAATTGCCAATTGAAATTGCACACAAATTGAATTGCTATTTTGCTCAAATCTGCAATTAAATGAATTGCTGTCCATTGACCTGTCCACCCTTCGACCATGCTTGCCAGGTGTCACCCCCCCCCGCCACTATTGACCACCGAACAATTTAGCATCGCCTTTGCAGGTTGAACATATCCAATGCCGGTCATCTAAACAACGTTCCCTTATGGCTCCTGAAAGAGTTTGCCTTCAAGATTTCAACCTCCCCCTCCCCCCCCCCCCCGTCCAGTCTTTCTTTCGGTCATTTTCTGAATTGCCGGAAAACTGCATCAGTGTGCCCAGTACCGAAATCTGCACCTGGTACTGATTTCAACCAACTTTGCCTGATCTCCATTACGCCCGTCAAAGCTCGCTTGATTGAAGGCTTTGTGGTGGAATGGGTGTTGGCTGACATCAAGCACTTGATAGACCGGCATCAGTTTGGCAATATGAAAGGCAGCTCCATCAACCACTATTTAGTCAATGTTCTGGATGTTATTTACAGAGATCAATCTTCTGGATGTAATCTCAGCGCCATTGAGACTGGCATTTCACTCAGGCCGACTGGAAACGACTTCAAACAGCCATCAAATTTCCAGAATGGTCTCCCATCTCTGCATCCTCCAACATTAACTCGTCCTGGGAATTCTTCAAGAGAAACTTGCTCTCTCTCTCTCATGCACAGATTTATTTATCCCATCTCGTCTTCAGTTGTTCTACCCTTCCTCCCCCCCCCCTATGGTACACTGAAGCGTGAAGTGAGGCAGTTGTCCTGAAACAACATGCCTTCACCTCATGGAAGGCTAATCCAACTGAAGGCAATCTCAGTTCCTTCCACAAAGCTCAGAACAAGTGCGTGCTATCCTCAGTAAAGCCAGAAAACAATATCTTTCTAATCTCAAGTCTGAACTCTCAAACCTGTCTCCCTCCTCTAAATCCTGGTGGTGTCTTGTGAAGTCAGTTTCTGGTGGATGCTCTCCTTCCATCCCCTCCCTTACCTCAAATGGCCGCACAGCTGACTGCACGTGAAAAGGCTGAATAACCAAACTCTGTGTTTGCTTCCAAATCTTGTGTCCCAACCCCATCTCTTTCTGCAACTACCTTACCCAGTCGCACCCAGCTGTTCCTGGACTCTGTGTCCTTTTCTCCTGACAATGTGGAGAGCTTGCTGTCAAACCTCGACTCAGACTCTGCAACCAGTCCAGACGGCATCCGCCCACGTGTCCTAAAATTCAGCTCTGCTGCTCTTGCTCACCCTCTGTTCTATTCACCCTATCATTTGCTCAAAGTAATCTGCCATCTGCTTGGAAATCAGCAAACATTACTCTCCTGCATTAAAAAACGGTGCAAAATCAGATCCCTGCAACTACAGACCAATCAGCTTTCTCCAAATCATCAGCAAGGTGATGGAATCCATCATCATGTCAGACATTAAATCCCTCCTCTTCTCCAATGGCTTGATTTCCAATCATCAGTTTGGATTCAAACTAGGTCACTCTACCCTGGATATGCTGCTTCTGCTCTCCCAACAATGGATGGAGGTCCTCAATGCTGGAAATGAAATCAGAGCCATCTCTCTAGACATATCACATACTTTCGATACAGTCTGGCACCGTGCCCTGCTCACCAAACTCTTCCTTTGGTTTCCAAGGACATCTTCACTCATGGCTCATAGACTTCCTCTCCTGTCGCAGCCAACGTGTGGCCCTGAATGGAGTTCTCTCATCCCCTCTTCCTGTCCAGGCTGGTGCTCCTTAAGGCAGTGTTCTGGGCCCTGATCTTTTTCTGGTTTTCATCAGTAATCTCTCTGACTCTCTGGAAAATCTGATTTTTCTCTTTGCTGATGACTCCACCCTCTGCCATACCATCTGTCATTCCTCAGATCAGCAAGCAGCAGCATCTTCACTCTGCATATCTGAATAAAATCACAAGCTGGTCCAACACATGGAACATGTCTTTCAATCCTGACAAATCTCATACTCTCACCATCCATCCATCCATCCATCCATCCATCAGGGCCATACTCTGCACAGAGCATTGGGGCTGCTGAAGCAGTCTCCTTGGCTATTGAGCACAATCCTGGACGGGTCGCCACTCCGACGCAGACTCTATGTCTCTCCGAAAGGACCATCTGGAACCCCCTCCCCCAATCTACTTTCTTAACAATCCTCCTGAAGAAGTCCTTTCTATCTGCCATGATCTTTCCTTGGAAAGCCACATTTCCAAATTGGCCTCCAAAACCAGTCGCCGACTGGGCATCCTCCATCGTGCAAAGGCCTTCCTTGGCAAACCTGAGCTCCTGACCATACACAAAGCTTTTGTCCACAGCCTGATGGAGTACCACTCTTCCCTCTGGGCTTGTGCTCCTGCCTCTCACCTTTCTCGGCTTCACGCTGTGGAAACCAAGGCATTTAGGATCATTAGTTTCTTCCGCGATGAGGCTCTGAGTCTTTGGATCCCTCACACCTCTCACCACAGGCAGGTTGGTGGTCTTTCTGTCTTCTACTGTCTCCCCTCTGCCCTAGCCTCCCCTGCTCTGTGTGCGATATGCCCCCCCCCCAAGATTTCCGCAGGGGGCTCAAGGTCTACCAGCAGCCCCCTTCTGGTAAAACTACCAAAATCAAAAATCACTGCTCACCTTCACTCTTTCATTCCTCTTTTTCCCCACCTTTGGAACAAACTCCCACACTCTCTTCAATCCCACTCTTCCCTCCAGGTCTTCAAAACAGTTGTTCACCACCATCTCTTATCTTCCTTCATCCAAAACCATGATCTTTACTACCCCCGCTAATCTGGCCCAAACCCACCTCCTTCAAATTCCCTGCTTTGCTTCCTGAATGTCCCTGTCGTACAAGGACATGAAAGTCCCTGTAGTGTCCATCTTGTTTACCCTGGGTACCCTGCTCCATCCTTCTCCCTTCCACAGATCTCATGTCTCTGTTCCCCATTGTTTTTTCCTTCCCTCTCCCACCCCTCGTCTCCTGCTCCCCTTGTTGTACGTTCTGTGTGTTAGCTCTTATACGAGCCTTGACATTGTATTAAAAAAAAAGGTCTTGACAAGCCGGGCCACTATGCCATTGTCTGTACCATCGACTTTAAAAAGGCCTTTGATTCAACCGACCATATAATAGGTAGTTATTTTTGATCGCTCGCAGACTCTGTGCGACAACGGTGGCAAATCATCACCCCAGATCTATTTGATAATGGTCAATGACTGTGCTTTGTTGTGACAACAGGTGTAAATATATGGATGACCTTATGCACAAGGAGATTGTCCTGACATCACAAGAAGGTGCTCTGCAGACACTCTTGGATGTTCTTTCTGCTGAGAGTCACGACAATTTTATGCAGCCAAAGCCTCAGAAATGTAATGTTCTGCAAGTTATCTTTCTGCATACTGATCCCCCTCCTCATGTAATTTGTATTAATGACATAGCACTTGAGATAGTATCTCTACTCAGCTTTGGCTCCTTGGAGTTACTCATCAATAGCACCTAAAATGGGACTCGCCAGCTCAATGAATGTTATCGCGAGCCTCACGTCATCTATCCATCCTGTGCTCGCTGAAGAGCAATGGCGTCCCCACCGAAGAACTGATTCTGATATACGACACGTACATTTGACCTCTGTTGGAGTTCGCTGTTCCTGCATGGAGCTCTACCCTGACCGTGAAGCAGTCACAAAGCATTCAGTGGGTATAGCGAAGAGCCCTCCGATTTATCACATTTCCTGAGACATCTCATTATGTTGATCTTCTCTGTGCCTATAACCTCCCCTCACGAACAGAAAGAAGAATCACAATTCTAACTCATTTTGGAAAGTCTCTCATCGTGTCCATTAGTCATCAAAACACCCATTTAATCGCCAACACATCACCGGTCTTGATCTTAGAAACTCACATCATCTACATATTCTGAAAACCTGAAACAAAAGATATGAACAATCAAACTGTCCCAAACCTTGTACAGATGTTAAATCAATAGTAAATTATATATTAGCCATGCTCTCATCTGTTCATTGTTATAATGTTCACTCACTAGCTCCCTGTCTATTTGGATTTCCAAATTATTGGAGTACTCCTTGCCTGTTCAGAAGACTTGGTGGTAAACCTTGATTCATCCCGAATACTTTGTGTGAGCATTATTACTCTTTTTGGAGAGACAAGTATGTTTTTACGTAATTATCGATCTATCTATCCGTCTATCTCTCTCTGATTTTATTTGTATTGGTGCATACTATTTGACTGTACTGTCAACATTTCTTTGTTTGACTTGCCATTGTTCTTTGTTGTTGTTTCAATTATGCTTCTGTGTTAGCAATTATATGAGACAGTACTCCTTTGAATCATATTGATTTACACGTAATGATTTCAATCAAGTGCATTTTATATCGTTAATAGCATATCTTTGTAATTATTTATTTTTTCACATTGTAAACTTCACTTTAAAGTCTTTGGACTTTTGTCATGGCTTTGTTTTAATTGAATACAACCGAAATTGATTGCTTGATTGATTGAACAACAAACTTTAAAACAAGCCGAAGCCATTTGGTCTATCATGCCGTGCTGTGTTATTGGTGACAGTTTGACAGTTTATAGCGAGGTAGATATTCAAACCTAGGCGAGACAACTCGAAGGCAAGTGTGCATACCCTCCAGGCTATACTGCCAACTCATTTCTGGGATTGGAAGAAAGTTAATTATTCAGAACATGGAAGCAACATCACAGACCAGTATTACACAGGCCTAATTGCATAATGTAATCAGAGGAAGAGGCAAGCAAAGTCAAAACATGGCAAGCTGTTTCAGCAGGGAGAAGATAAGGTTTACAAGTCCCGTGTTGCCATGGCTACAAACCACCATTCAATATTTGAAATGGTCAATCACCTTCTCCATCTACACTTTATAAGTTTCTATCTTAGATAGTCATTCGATATTGATGTTAAACCCAATTAGAACATACAAAGTGAACTGCACAGAGAAGATTATAGGTAATTAAAAAACGAATACATCACTCATCATTGTCGGCAACTGTTGTTTTTGGGGCAAACACTTATTGATCATCTCGTGCGATTGTATGTAATCGAACAGTGAATAACACAAAATACCAACGTTCTGGGTATAATCCACAAGGAAGATTAGAGTGCAGCTTAGAGGTGTGAGGAAGGTACTTGTACACCAAGGCAAAGACCCACAAATTGACATTCACGAGTACACTTTAGGTTGAAGTCCTCAGGGACACCATCGGGGCATTATCGCCCGTCCAATGATGGGATACGAGATCTTTCAAATTTCTCCAGGAAGACGTTGTTGAGTCGATGGGCCTGCAACACAAACATGATAAAGTCGATATACATGGCCAGATGCTAGATTTCCTTTCGTCTGGTGCAAGTATTTATTTATTTATTTTACTCGAGGCTGGGGAGAGGAGAGTATGGGGTGGGGGGTAGGGGTGGGGGAGGTGTGAAAGATATTCCTCAAGTATTCCATGAAGAAGTGGAAGAAATTACACCACTTTTTGACAGACAGCCATTTAACACTATCTAATACAAGTTAAAAGCCCACCAACGGAACAGACTCTGTGGTGTATTGGTTACAGCGTCCGCTCTGAGTCTGGGAGGTCAGTGGTTCAAACACCAGCCGAATCATACCAAAGATTTAAAAAAGGGTACGTGCTGCATCCTTGCTTGACGTTCAGCATTCAAAAAGGATGTGGCACATATAAACAAAAAAACAACCATTGGTTGGCAACTGTTACACAGGTTTGATGGGCCAAATGGCCCCCTCTTGTGTTTAAGTTCCTTGTAAATGAACTCAACTTACATAATAATATGCTTATTTTTCTCTGATTTTTTTTTTCTCCTCTGAAACTACTTGACCAGGGACACCCATTTTATTATAAAGATCTTTGTCAGAGGAGTTCCGGTTGTACACCGTCTTCAGAAAATATTCACATCCCTTGACTTCTTCACATTTTGTGTTACAGCCTGAATTTAAAATAGATTAAATTCAATTCATTTCTGTCACTGATCAACACATAATTTCCCATAATGTCAAAGTCAGGTCAGGTCAGGTATGGGAGCATGTGCCAGAACAGCGCGTCGCTGCGTCCACTTTCCGCCGGTACTCCAGGGGCCTCCGTCTGGCCATCCCCCAGGCAGATGCCAGGCCCATCCCCATCTCCTTGAGATGATGGTCAACCTGCTGCAACCATGAGGCACGTGGTCGGCCCACTGGCCTCCTCCACTCATGAGACTCCCTCGCTGAGAGAATCTGGTGAGCAGGATCAGCGTCAGGAAAACGAGCCACATGTCCATACAGCCGCAGCTGACGCTCACGGACTATGCAGGTAACAAATCTCATCCGAGTCTCTCTCAGCAACCGCTCGTTGGACACAAAATCCGACCAGCGATAGCCAAGGATTCTCCGAAGAGACCTGGTACCAAAGGAATTAAGTCTCCGTCTCAGATCCTTGGTCAAAGTCCAAGTCTCGCACCCATAGAGCAAGACTGGAAGTACCAAGGACCTGAAGACTCGGACTTTCGTCCTCCCGCACAGGTACCGGCAGCGCCACACCCCATGATCCAGTGAATCCATGACTCCCCAGGCCCGACCCAGACGTCTATTGACCTCCGGCTCACAACCTGCGGAGACATGAATATCACTGCCAAGGTAAGTGAATCTATCCACGACCTCAACATCCTCACCACAAACAGACACAGACAGGACAGCAGCATCCAAGATGTCACCGAAAGCCTGGATCTTTGTTTTGACCCAAGAAATCCGTAATCCCAACGGCTCCGACTCCTCATTCAGCACCTCGAGGGCCCCCAAGAGGATGTCTAAAGTCTCCGCAAAGATGACTGCATCATCTGCAAAATCAAGGTCCGAGATCTTGACATTGCCAAACGATGCACCGCAACTTGATCTCTCCGACATCCTCCCAAAAATCCAGTCCATACAAGTGTTGAAAAGTGTGGGGGCAAGTACACATCCCTGACGAACTCCAGTAACAACTGGAAATAAGTCAGAGGCGGTACCACCACACTTCACAGCACTCTCAGTACCAGAGTAGAGTTCAGACATCAGATCGATCAGTTTCGGTGGCACCCCACGAAGACCAAGAATCCTCCAGAGGACATCCCGATTCACTGAATCGAACGCTTTACAGAGATCAACATAGGCTGCAAGCAGCCCCTGCCGAAACTCTCGTCTGCGTTCAGTGAGGACACGAAGAGCAAGGATACGGTCAATCGTTGACCTCTTTGGTGTAAAGCCTGACTGCTCTGGACGCTGGTGCTCAAGCAGATGGTGGCGAACCCTATCAAGAATTATCCGAGCAAAGACCTTGCCCGGCACTGAGAGCAGCGTCACCCCTCGGTAGTTGTTGCAGTCTTGCCGATCACCCTTCCCTTTCCAGAGAGGGACAACAAGGCCCCTCTTCCAGTCAGTTGGGATGATGCCTGTGTTCCAGGCAGAGCACAAAACTGCATGCAACGACGCGAGTGCAGCATTTCCACCAGCCTTGAGAAGTTCAGCATGGATGCCACAGATCCCTGGAGCTTTGCCCCGTTTCAACTGGTTCACCGCAACCCGTGTTTCCACAAGCGATGGTGGACCACAGTTGATTCGAGGGTCAGCAACAGGGATTGTAACACCCTTGACGTCCAACTCGACAGCTGGGGGATCAGCCTGGTACAACCGCTCAAAGTAACCGGCCCAGCGGGCCTTCACTTCAGACTCCTCTGTCAAGAGCCTACCACTCTCTGCTCGAACTGCAGTGCTCCGAGGGATGGGCTTGGATGAACGTAATGCGCGAATTCCCCTGTAAGCGGGACGAGAATCACCTGTCCACAGGTGATGCTCTACCCCCTCACAGATTCCTCGCACATAGGCCTCCTTGTCCACCCTCAGTGCACGTACAGTTTTACGCCTCAGCTCCCTGAACAGCTCAGCTCTGCCATTCAGCCTGGCCCTGCGACTCTGGTCAATGGTATCCAGTGTCCCTTGAGAGACAAAATTCTTCTTTGCCCTGCGGTGAACTCCAAGGCATCCACCGGCAACATCAAGGACGGTGGTCTTGAAGGTGCTCCACAACTCTTCAGGACCCCCAAAGCACCCAGACCCCCAAGTGTCCACTCAGCCTGTTCGCAAACTCCTCAGCTACTCTCTCATCCCTGAGCTTGGCAACATCCAGCCTAGGCTGGGATGGTACCATTCTCCAGGATTTAAGGTGCAGCTTTAGAGTTGCTACAACAAGCCTGTGGTCAGTATTGAGGAACTGAGCACTCCGGTAGACCCTGCAGTTCTGGATCATCCTCCAACGACCGTCAATGAGGACATGGTCAATCTCCTTTGCCACACCGCCAGCGTTGGAATACCAAGTCCAGCGATGAGCTTGCGGGCGCTGAAACCATGAACCAGCCACCCTAAGTCCATGACTTCTTGCAAAGTCAAGGAACTTAGTGCTATTCTGGTTCATAGTTCCTGACCCATGGGGACCAACACACACCTCATAACCATCCCTATCAGTTCCAGTCGATGCATTGAAATCCCCCAAGACTAGAAGTGTATCTCGTCTGGGGCACTGATCAACCACAGACTCGAGTGTGGCGTAGAATGCATCCTTCACGGTAAGATCACTCGCCTCAGTCGGAGCATAAATAGAGACCAGGGAAATGACACCTAAGGAGTGACGAATCCTTAATCTCATAATACGCTCGTTGACCGGTGTTACCTCAATTATCATTGGGGTCAGCTTATTGGACACAGCTACAGCAACTCCTTGGGTATGGTAACCATCAGAGCGACCAGACCAATAGTAGGTGTAACCACCCACCATTATCTCGCCGCAATCCGGTCTCCGAACCTCAGAGAGAGCTGCAATCCCGATGTCCAAACGCTTGAGCTCAGATGATAACAGAGACAGGTGATCATCCTCTCTTAGGGATAGGACATTCCAGGCACCCACCCGAAGGGACCGCCTCAGGTTAACCCAAGGAGACCGCCGTCTGGTGGACGACACCTCAGCACCACTCCGACACACTCTCCCGCAATCTGACCCAGGGATGTTACCCCGTGGTTTCCCTCCTATCAAAGATTGGGGGTCCCGAAGGCTTTGCCCCAATCCCATCATCCGGTGAGCTGCCCTGCGAAGGGAAGCTGCACAGGAGGTACTCCCACGGAGTGGGTTTTCAGATTTTTTGGCGTTTTTGCGTTTTGCGGAATGAAGCGTTTTACGGTGGCTGGAGTGCAAATCCTGCCACCAACCTCCTAATAAGAAGTAACCCAACTGCAGGAGGACGTCCGCAGACACAGTTGGGCACTAGATATGGATGGCCGTTGGCTCACAAGGAGCTCCTCCGCCCTTTGACAGGTTTTGTTTTTAATCCTGCTGGGTGTCCATATCCAAACACCCTCCTCACCAGAAAACCTGGTGGGGGAGACGGTTTAGTCGCCGACAACCCGACCATGGAACAGGTTAGTACAGGTTTACATGGTACCTGTAGCAGGTCACAGATCGAACCTGACCTGACTGACGATGTCAAAGTCGAATTCCTTTTTTTAGAATTTATTTTACAAATTAATTAAAAATTAAAAGCAGAAATGTCTCGAGTCAATAAGTGTTCAACCCCTCTGTTATGACACTCAAAATTGAGCTCAGGTGCATCCAATTTCCTTTGATCATTCTTGAGACGTCTCCCCAACTTGATTGGAGTCCACCTGTGACCAATTCAATTGATTGGATAGTATTACCTCCACCACCAAAGGTGAAGGAGGTGATGTTTTCACCCATTTCTGTCTGTTTGTCTGTTTGTGTACAGGATATCTCAAAAAGTTGTGGATGGATTCAGACGAAAGTTGGTGGACTGGTAGGGTGTGTGGCAAGGACGAATCTATTCGATTTTGGTGAAGATCTGACTCCGGATCTGGATATGAGAATTATTTATTTTTTTAAAGTGATTCTTCACCATTGAGACAGAGGGCCAAAAACGATATAGTACTGTATAGCATGATATTTCAAAAATGTAATGGACCCGATATGTTCCAGTGGATCAGGAATTACGTGGCGGAGGTATGCGCTCTACCAAGTGCCCTTGTAGTTTCAAAAGAAACACACCTTTCTGTATAAGGTCCCTCAGTTGACAGTGCATGACAGAGCAGAAACTCTACCATGAAGTCCAAGGAACTGTTCTGAGAAATCCAAGATAGAATTGTCAGGAGGCATAGATTGGGGCAGAGTGTAAAACAATTTCTCGAGTGTTGAAAATTCCCAGGAGCACAGTAAGCTACATCACTAAGAAAAAGAGAGAATATTGAACTACCCAGAGTCTTCCTAGAGCTGGCCATCCAACAAAACTGAGTAACTGGGCAAAAGAAGGACCTTGGTCAAGGAGGTGACCAAAAACCAAATGACCACTCTGAAAAAGCTACAGAGTTCCTTGGCTGAGACGGGAGAACCTGCCAGAATGACATTTAAAAATAGTACGTGCTGCATTTAAAAATGGTACGTGGATGTCTCTGCAGCACTTCACAAATCTAAGCTGAATCAGAACTTAACACAGGTGGAGGCCAATTAACTTGGTGTGTTATTTTGAAGGTCATTGATTACCCCTGAGCTCATTTATAATTGCTTTTATAAGGGGGGTGAATACTTATCCAACCAAGATATTCTAGTTTTGTATTTTTAATTAAATTTCTGAAATTTGTAGAATTTGTTTTTCAGTTGGAAGTTGTGGGTTACGATGTGTAAATGTAGGTGGAAAAAGTCTAATTTAATGCACTTTAATTCCAGGCTATAAGGCAACAAAAGGTGAAATTTTGAAAGGGGGTGTGGACTTTCAATAAGCACTGCATGAAAATTAGATATTTCTGTATTTTATTTTTAATTAATTTGTAAAAAATTCTCAAACATGTTTTCACTATGTTATTATGAGGTATTTTATGTGGATCAGAAACAAAAAAATTAAATCAATCCATTTTAAATTCAGGCTGTAACACAACAAAATGTGAAATAGTCAAGGGGTGTGAATACTTTCTGAAGGCACTGTGTATTATCTTTTTCATTACGAATGACCTTGGATCTTTTTTGTTTTTTTAATCATTTAACTTTACCTTATATAATCACTGTCACATATTGCGAGGTGATGGAATCTCACAAGATTGTGAATTAAAGGTTGTTTCGTCATCAGGTACTTCCACCATTGGTCCTCACGGCCGGGAAGAGGAGCGTTGTTAAGAACGGCAAGAAAGAGGTGGGGGGGGCAGAGCTGGGGTGGGATGAGGTTGGTAGAGAGGGGGCAGAGAGTTGGGAGAAGGAGGTTGAGGATTTAGCAGGGGGGGAGTTGAGGATTTGAGGTGGGCTGTTGAGGGCTTGCGGTGGATGGGGGGAGGGGGATTGAGGACTTGAGGTGGGTAGGGGGTTGCTTACCTGCGGTGGGTTCGAGACTTGCAGTGGGGTGGGAGGAATTGACCACTTGTAAGGGATGGGGTAATTAATGTGATGATGTGAATTGTAAGAGAGCTTTATATATTAGATGAAGTGAATTGTGTTTCCATTATGCAAAAAATACAACTCAAGTAAATCAAGAATTAGTCATTAAAATTATCTCTATGAAAAAATTTACAGCTATTGTAATTTTGAATGTAAATATAGCAAAAGTTCCAAAATAAGAGGGGGAAAAGTGAGTGTAAACACTGCCTTGCAACAAGTTCTAATGGAAGCCCCATTGTCTTGGGTCACGTGATCCACAGTGAGCAGACAGAGGCGACACCACCGACTTTTATTTAAGGATATTTTTGTTTACAGGCATTTCCCTGTGTTATTTCGCTTCAAGTTGCATCAGTATGCAATTTTTCAGCTTTCTACCCCATCTCCACGATACTAGACATTTAGAATCAGTGAGTGAGTGATTGGTTGGTTAGAAAGAGCTTTATATATTAAATGTCTACAGGGTACCCTCCCTCGCCCCACTCCTTCAAAAAAAAGAAGAAAATTTCTAAACCTGAAAGGGTAAGCAGGTCAACTTAAAATATGTTGGTGGGGGGAGGGAGGTAAAATATTTTTTTCTACAACCATCAAGAAAGAGTCCCACATTCTATGCCAACAAAACTCAGCATGGATGTTTATGCAGTTATAAATATTTTCCAGCCATTGTCACACATTTATACCAACAGTAGGAGATGCCACTGGGATATAATCCATGCCTTTGGTTCTGAAATTCCTGGTCAGGAAAAAAATTAACAACAAAAAAAAAACGATGCAATTCCCTCACAATTTGGAGCCACAATTTAGGGTTATATTACATACACTCGTCAAGGCACAGGGAGGAACAAAACACGGAAAGAAAGAAGAGAAAGTGAAAAAGGGGTTTACAGGTACACATTACCAGGACAATGAGGAGAAGGACATTTTGACTAATGGAACGAAGGGCAGGGGAATGAGGTGACTGAAAAGATTGAGAGTCATGTAAAATACACATCAAATAAAACTCAGAATGGAAGCCATATCCAGTATATGAAAGTGCTGTGAAGGACAAACATACCAATTGATATTCAGCACAAAGTAAACATAGTACAACCTCACTGTGAAAACATCTACAGTCTACACCACGACGTCTTCAACAAAGCCAGTGGAATCTGATGCTTCGAGAAACATCCTCTTTCGCTTTCATTGGCAACCCTGAATCGCCCTCGGGAAAGTTTGGAGGCTGTCCGGGCCAATTACCACCCTGTGCCTTATCTCCAAAGTGACAGAATGCATTTCTGAACATCCCCGGAATGTGCCCCACATTGCCGAGAGAGTCAAGTAGCATTTGCAGATGAGAAACTGAGGAGTGGAAAGAATCCTGCTCGTTTTAGTGTGTTTGGAGTCAACGAAGTCGAGGCAGGACGAACTCCATCCAACTCGGATTTCCGAACACCGTAGGGACGACTTTTCCAAGTTCGGTGCAACGCATTTGTGCTCGATAGCCCGCCGGCATTTGGTAACTCCAAGCTCAAGGTCGAAAGGATTCATTGTTAGTGGGAACTTTGTGGCACGCTGCCTCGTGGGCTTCACCAATTAATAAAACAAAATGAAATCATCAAAACAGGTTGGCAAGAGGATTAAAACATCAAAATGAACCACAGGCTCGACCCCAACAGCAAATGAAATTGAGAAATTAAACTCATCGTTTACATGCACTGCCCAGGTTTGTCCCGAAACACCACTTAAGATTTATTTTAATGCTCAGCGGTTAATTACGGCAGGCACACCTCCATGGGCAACTTCTCAGGATATTTACATCATAGTAGTCATCGCAATGAACTTTATTTGCAGCTATTTGGATCTGCGCAGTGGATGCTCAGATTCCAAGTTTGACATTTTCATAACCTGACGGGCAGCCACTCTGGTGGAACCGATTTGGATGAAACAAAATGATTTCATAAATTACGAAAATGATTTTGCAAGAAATGATGCTAAATGCAGGCACAAGGTGGCAGTGCTTACAACAGGCAAAGTTTGTGCTACAGATGAAAATTTCATCAGGAAATAAAGGAAAATTAGATAAAATGTGGGTCAGAGTACCACATTAACATTGTGCTATCCACAACACCAAATATCCTTACCTTAACACAAGCTTGATATAAAATCAAAAGAAAACACACACACACACATACACACACACACACACTTCGACCCGCTGGTGGCATCATGACCGATGCATTGCTGTGCCGCTGTCACAGTGAACCTACACAATGGGGGTCGGAATTTTGACCTTCGGGAGAATACCAGCACTTAGCTATCCGAGCTACTTCTTTTGAAATAAACCACTGCTTCTTTAACGGTCAACAGAATATCCTTACAGGCAGGACAGCCTGTTTAACAATCACTCCAAATGACAGCATGCTCATTTATACAATGCCCTGCCTATGAAGTACCATGGTGAGTTTAAAATGGGATCAGGAATCGAAGCCAGACAAGAAAGCTGAAAGGCAAGTATGCAACCTCAAAGCTAACCTATCTGTTCCACATTTTGGATCAAAATATCCTTATGATAGCAGCAAAGTGTTTTGAGAATGCCTTAAACAAATGTGGCATTAACATGGTAGACAGATTTTTATATTGTTCACCTTTTGTGGACCAAGGCCTGGACACAAGGAAAGGTCTTCTTTGGAGGCTTTGATTATGTCTGCGAGAGACTGAGGGGGTGGAAAAAAATGGATGCAGTGGTTTAATGAGAGACCGAAGTATCGTCTAATCATTTGTCTGTATAAAAGTTCAAATCTCTCGTACAGGTGGGATAACAAACACCAAGCATAAAATTAAGAGGAAGCTTTGCAACCGTGCTGTCTCACCCCAAATGTGTTCACCAGAGTGAGAACATCGGTACGATTAATCGATTTCACCGTGGTCAGGCAGTCTGTGACCTGTAAACAAGCAAATAATATGTAATATGGACACAATGGAATAGACCCTAAACTTAAAGAAACGGTACATAAAAAGGATTATTTTTTTCTAAATGCATTCGGGTTTCAAACAAACTCACAATAACAACTAGTTCGGTTGTTACTTTTCCCAACTGAAGCCCGGGCTCACGATACTAAGAACTCAGTTAAATTCCCACACACCAAAAGTGTTTATCCATTATCGACTGATGTCTTTACAAATTCATATAAAAAAAATCAATAAATAAATTACACAAGTTTAATGTCTTCATCCTGCATCTAAAAACAAGTGCTCAAGCAATGATCCTTCGATTTTAAAATAAACATCACAAAATTCAAACAAGAAAGAGACGTCGTGCAAAGCACAACACTTGCAAAATCCACCCCCCTCTCCAAAGGTTGCCATGGATACCTCAAATTGCCCATTTCATTAAGATTAAAATTGACAATCTTAATCAAAGCTCAGGTCAATCGGATGAAAATCGATTATTTTTCAGATTGAAATTGATTTTAAAAGTTTGACCTTGAGTTGACCTTTGACCTTTTGACCTCAAAAATAGTTGGTTTCCCAATTCAGTGATGGACTATGCAAATTTTGTTCAAATTTCAAGTCAATCGGATGAAAAATGACGATTTTAGAAATTCGACTTCAAGATGACCTTTGACCTCAGAATCAATGTGTCTCAGTTAAGACGACCTCTCCAGCTTGGTAAAGTTTCATGACGATCGGTTTAGAATTGTGACCTGTGGGCAATTGACAAACAAACAAATGAAATTGCTCGTTGAGCAAGGAATTGCCGGAATAACTTTGTTATATCTCCATGATCTCTGAAAAAACAAAAACCTGGAAATCAATTTGGTTCTCAGTCGATAGTCGATAGTGCTACTGTTTAATGAGTTATAGCACTTAGTTTGGTCATGATCATAACTTGGAAGTCAATCGGACTTGAAATGGCGTTTTTATCGTAATTTGAATTTTTTGACCCGACCGCTAAGAAGGGTGTTGGTGTGACACCCCAATGAGACATATGGTTGGATGCAGTATTGGAAGATGCACATTTTGGATTTGGTTTGAAGTTGATTCGACCATTTCAGCGGACGTTATTGCGGAAATAAGAATTTCGGTTTTTCGGTGACCTTGACCTTGATCTTTGACCTAGATTCACCAAAAACGACTAGTGTCTAAGTTGGACCATGGCCGACGTCTGTACCCAGATTGGTCATGATCGCTGAAATGGTGTGGCTGCAACAGGGTAAACAAACACACAAACAAACAGACAGACAAACAGATACACAGAATGACACACACAACCGACCAACATAATTGCCGAAATTCGAAGGATTCCGGCAATTAACAAACAAGGTCACGCAAAATCAACAAAGTTGGTGTCAAATAAAAGGTCATATGCAAGTTCCTATATGTTGATAATGATAATGTAGTCGCTATCTGTCACTGTTTTTTGAGTTATGGCCGTTTTTAAGTGAAAATCAACTTTTACGTGACCCCCATCAACTTTGACCTGGGGCGAACTTCTAAACTTTGCAATTTTTAGCATGCAAATGTGTAAAATCAAAATTAGAGATATGAATTGTGAACATTTTTAGCCTAGTTTGAAGTCGATACGACCAATTTAGAGTACATTATGACAAAAAAAAGATTTACGGTTTATAGTCGACCTTGACATTGACCTTGATTGAAGGTCAAACAAACTTAACACATTAGTAGCCAGTGCCATTGCCTACATGGATGCAAATATTGGTGAACAAATCTGCAAAATTGTGGACACTGTCAAACTTTTTTTAAATCTGAAAATTGGCATTTGTTTATCATTAGGGAAATTTGTTGCCATGGTAACCGGAAGTGGCTGAACCAAATTTAATCATTTTTGGCACATAATAGGACACTCGTACCAAGATACCACATGCCAAATTGGAAGTCAATCGGGATCGAAATGACGTTTTTATCGCAATTTTAAATTTTTGACCCGACCCCCCTGACATTCAACTCCCGACCGCTAAGAAGGGTGTTGGGTGTGACACCCCAATAAGACATATGGTTGGATGCAGTATTGGAAGATGCACATTTTAGATTTGGTTTGAAGTCGATACGACCATTTTAGCAGACGTTATTGTGAACATAAGAATTTCGGTTTTTCGGTGACCTTGACCTTTGACCAAGATTCACAAAACCGACAATTGTCTAAGTTGGACCATGGCCGACGTCTGTACCCATGATCATGATCGCTGAAATGGTGTGGCTGCTATAGGGTAAACAAACACACAAACAAACTGACAGACAGACAGACAGACAGACATACAGAATGACACACACAACCGACCAACATAATTGTCGAAATCTGAAGGATTCCGGCAATTAACAAGAAGAAGGTATCATGCAGAGCACGATACTTGCAAAATCCATAAAACAAATTTGAACTCAAAAATAATTGGTGGTTGAAATAAATGACCAAATATGCAACTCCTCTTCAAATTTCAAATGAATCGGATGAAAATTGACAATTTAAAAATTTGCTCATATGTTGAGCTTTTGGCCTGTGTGGACCTACAAAATAATTGGCTAGTTGAATTCATTGACCTGAAATATATATTGTTACGAATCTGAAAACCATTCGCATTCACACCTACAGTTGACCCAAAGTTTTGTTATTTCGTAAAGTATATGTGGATAGTTAGAATCTCTCCCCTATGTCTAATGGGTTAATTTCATGTGTGCGCTTTTCTTTTATAGTCAGGTTTTACATCTTTAAATGTACCGACGCCAGCGGAACCCTCACTTCACTCCACCTCCCACTCTGCGGGCGAACAAGCACTTCACCCGCCCAGCTTTCACTTCACACCACAGCGCCATAACACACGTGTATCTGACTACGGACGTGGGCGGAGCCCTCCCCCCCTCGCCTCAGAGCCGACTCTGCCCCAGCAAGATGGAATATTCCTCCCATACAATCGGCGGTGAGATCGACTCAGCTCTGACTCCGCCCCATCATAGAAGAATGTCTCCCCTCTCAACACTGGGGAAGACAACAAAAGACCCTCTCTCGGGAGAGGAGCACCGAGACGTCGACACGCTCCCCCCTCCTCCAATCGCGGCTCGCCACCACGACACCCGAAAACGCCCCATCCAATCCGGAGGCGAGTTACAGGAGAGCGGATCTCTCCACCCCGCAAGGGGGGGCGGGGATAAAAAGGATCGTGAGTCTTTCAGACGGATCTTTTTGTTGGGCGTTGTTCCTTGGTCCCTTGAAGGTCGTTCCTCGCTTCTGATCTGCTGGGCTCTCCTGGTCGGCGGTCATTGTTCGTGGCTGGTTGGGTCATTCGTAGGATCCTGGCTGCGCTCATTGGATTCTGGTGCATGGGTTCGAGTCCCACCGTGGTGAGTTGTATTGGAGTGCTCGAGCTGGGGATCCCCATTCCCGTCCAGGACTCCGAGCTCCACAAGTGTGAGTCGGTAAAACCACACGAGGCGGCCAGACACCCAACCACACTCTGACCCCCAGCTTGCCTATCCTCCGTGGATGGAGGGTCCAATAAAGGCCAGCTGGCTCCATTTCTTTTTGGGTGTGTGTGTCCGTCTGTGGCCAGTCTTGTAAGTAGAACTGCTTAGTGATTGCCATTGTACATTTGCCTACATTTATATTCGTCGTTAAGTCTGCTCTGTGCTTCCCTCCCTATTGCCTATTGTAAATAAATAACTTAAACGTTCCAGTTCGTTGTCTGTGTTTGCTTTCATTGACCCAGTATGGTTCGGGCTTGAGAATTAGGGAGGCCGATTGTGCCATAAATTGTTATTTGGACCGGCACGGCTTTGGTAATTCCCGCTCGGTTACGCCGGATCTGAGTCGGTAACAGCGACTTGGTTCGGACAAAGCCAGTAGAGGGTATTGCTTCCCCGGTAGCTTGACCGCGCGGCTAATTAGGTAAATTGGAATCGGACAAAAAGACCCTAACCGCGCGGTCGAAATATTGGCATCCACGGTCGACTTCGGAGTTATCCGGAGTGACGACCTTCAATTCCAGTGCTTGGACCTTCAATTCCGATGTTGGGAGATGGCCCAACAGCTCCATCTAGCGGTCGTACTTGCCACCGAACCCGGCACCACAACAATATATCCTCTTCACATTTTAACTCAATCGGATGAAATTTAAGGATTTTAGAAATCTCACCGAAGTTGTTGGCCTTTGGCCTATGTTGACCTTTTAACCTCAATAGCAATAGTCTTCTTTCTTATGACAAACTTTACCATGTGGTGAAGTTTCGTGAAGATCGGTTTAAAATTGTGACCTGTAGGCAACAAACAAACAAACAGACAGACAGACAGAATAACAAAATCGACGAACCAATATACTTAAAAAATCTTCGATTTTGCAAGTAACAAAGACAGACAATAACAAAATCGACTGACCAATATACTTGAGAAATCTTCCATTTTGCAAGCAATAAAAACAACTAGACAATTACCAACTACAGAGTTCGTAGAACACCCTACCCGTGCAGTCTTGAGAAAGTGAATTTAGGAAGGGTCTTTTAAATGCTGGCTTTATTGCGTTTCTGAGCACAATGTATATTTCCTACAAGTCGTCATTTAGTCTAAATCTCGACATTCAACACAGAGTGTGGGTGGCAAATTTGATTGCTCAAGATGACGTAAAAGGCGTAATATTTTGTCTTAGTATTACTTTGGAAGTGCCAACATGATGATTTGTGTTCTGCAGTCTTCAATTTTATTGTCATGGCCCGGGGTTAATTCCCCCGACAAGGCTAGATCACCAAGCAGTTTTCCTCAGAGGCGAACACGTGATCCTCGGAGATAATAGCGCGTGTGGGATGGTTAACAGTTAAGATTTACCAGAGGCATTCACCAGGACGGTAGCACAAGGGTTTTATACTCGAACGCACAACAGATACAAGCAACTTAAATAATATAGGTTTTTTAATGAAAATCAAATATTTATAATGCTAACAATTCAAGGTGTAATAATAACAACGGAACGTGAGGAAAACTAAATCTAATTTCCTATTTGAGGTGCTTCCACACTCAGACTATGCCTGGTGTTGGCTTAATTGTTAGGGTGGAGGGCTTTGGATCCGAGGGTCCCGAGTTCAAATCCTGCTCAGCTGTTGAATTAATACCAGGTGGGGTTAACTCGGCCTGTCATCCTTCCGAGGTCGGCAAAACGAGTGCCAGCATGCTGGTATACTGTGTCGGAGTGGCGACCCGTCCAGGATTGTGCTCAATAGCCAAGGAGACTGCTTAAGCAGCACCAACGCTCTGCACAGAGTATGGTCCCAATGTCCTCCTTCTCACACTCAAACACAAAAACGGACAAGGGGAAAAGAATAAATAAAAGAAAAATCCTCGCTTTCTCCTGGCACATAGCTTCAGGTCCAGAAGTGATCTTTTAGGACTTGACGATCAAACAACGTCATCAGCGCATGGGAAACCATACGCAAAATGGCGCCGAGCCACTCTCTCGTGGCATGAAATGCAAAGGAGGCAATTCTGAGAGGGTACTCGACATCAGGGCTCAAGAACCGCAGTGTAGCTTCTTCTCACAAGCGAATATGCCGACCGTTCCTCTCTTGCACCCAATCTGTTCACAATGATCGCCCACACGACAAGACAATTTCGAGACCCCATGATCAGGCCACGAGGCATGCTCTTCTTCCCTCCTCAGAAATGTACACACTTCACGGCTCAGCTGAACATACTTCATGGCTTTTAGCTCTCATACGAGTCTCGACAAGGTATACAAAAAAACAAAACAACAAAAAAAACAGTCAATGGCTAGCGTCTTGCTCCAGCACGAACGTGAGAATCGTGCAGCCTTCTTCGTCCTGTCGAGGAGAAGCAACGTAAAGCCCTTCTCTTCCAACCATCTCCTCACTCACGTCACACTCTCGACTGCGTCCCGAACACCCAAAACTCAATCCAACAAAACCATCTTCCTCTTAATCCTCAATTCTGACATCACACCCATCAATCATCCACCTCCAGGCGTGGCTTGTTGGCATGAAACCGGGAAGGTAGGGCTTCTGCCTGCTCGGCACGTTTGGCTCACTTGTTGTCGTTTTCAGGACGTGATTCCTGTTATTGCTGTTTTGTAACTGCAAAAACGTAGGAAAAGGTCACAGGGGGTAATCACATACTGGGACAAATTCGTCTTAGACCCTACCTAATTAGACTGGGACAAATTCGTCTTAGACCCTACCTAATTAGCACAGCACCACCCCCGTGTGGTGACAAGTAA
The DNA here is from genome assembly GCF_056783735.1 of Eptatretus burgeri. Taxonomy (NCBI): domain Eukaryota; kingdom Metazoa; phylum Chordata; class Myxini; order Myxiniformes; family Myxinidae; genus Eptatretus; species Eptatretus burgeri. The sequence continues at coordinate 26,438,275 of NC_140975.1, read as the reverse complement.
CACTTAAGCTCACAGTTTCCCTACTTGATTTACATCGACATGTCTCCTACACGTCCACGGAGCAAGCAACTCTATACAATCCTCTTTCCTATGAAATTTCTCAATCTACCCCCATAATCGTAACAATATAATTAAATTGAAATAAAATAAATATTTTAAAGAATGTAGAAAAAAAAACGTTTTGGATGTTTACTGCCGTTGATGCACTGTCTTTCACACCACCTTATCTAACATGTTAAATTGGTTATTTGTGCCCATTTTTGTCCTTTATGACATCCCTAAAAACAGTAAGTTTCCTGTTTGGAATGGCTTTCAATTTAGTTTGACTGCCAGACAGACGAGAACAATTATCTGTGTGCAAGAGCATTTGGGACAAGATTCAATACAATTTGCCAAATTCAGAGCCAAGGTACAGCTAAATTGCAGGCTCCTGTTCCGATTTGTGTTCTACAATCTACAGTATTAAAAATATATATTTCAATGTAAATTAAGTAGTTCCTTGAACATTGACTGACGTCAGTGGACAGAGTGAACCAAATGCTTAACCACTCTTTTGTGCTTCATGCACATTGGGTAAAGGTGTACTTGTGTGGAGATCCATTAAAAATTATCAACAGTAATTATAGACACAGGTGAATATGCTCCAAAAGAGTCCTATAAGGTGTACAAGTCACCCACATCTTTGTAAAGATTTGATTTGAAATTTCAACATGGTGGCTGACAACCCGCAAAAAAGGTATTAAAAAAAACCACAGGACAGGTCAGGCCAGGTATGGGAGCATGCGCTGGAGCAGCGTGTCACTGGGTCCACTTTCTCTCTGGCCATCTCTCAGGCATATGCCTGGCCCATCCCCATCTCCACAGGACAACCTTCGGAATATGTACTTTGGGAAACCAAATTTCGTAAGCACGGTGCATTTAACTTGGAAGCGAAAAATCATGGAACACTGTTAGGTGTGCACAGACCTTATCTGCCAGGGGGAAAATATTCAGGTCAAACCCGAGGTCATGAATCAACAGATTGCAAACAGAACATTCGCCAATGCTCACGCCGATGTCTGCCGATGCAAATGGCGTCGACACCATCCATAACCAAATGGGAGATCAATACCAAACTAAAGAACAAGAGCGAGAATTGCTTTGCAATACATATCGCTACCAATGTGATATAATAATTAACCCGATCTCCATACATGAAGCAAAAACATGCATATGACTGGGGTGGACAGTTCATAACTGGATAGGGAATGGAACTCTGGCAAGACAGAGAGGCAAGTGTGCATAACTGTAGGACATCCATCGACTGACACCCGTTAATCATGTTATTGTTACGAATTTGGAATTTGATTGCACACAACATACAGGTTCCTTTAGGCCTAAGTCACATTTGCCACGGCGGCCGTGGGGTCTCCAAAATCTATGGCCACTAGCAATTATACGGCAGCCGCAGGATTTCCACGGTCACACAAAGTAGCAGTCACATGTTTTTATTTTTCGGGTAGCCGCACGGCATATTTATAAATTGTGGAGACCGAAAACGTGGGGGTACCGTACGGTCTTGATTTGATGTCGCACGGTGACCTTAGGGCGTTCCTGCGGCGGCCATAGAATTTTCAAGGCAGACGCAAGGTGCCCGCAGGGGGACCGCAGGGGGGCCCTAAGGCGAACGTGCGGCCAGATGGACGGTAACGAGTGGGTTATTTTTTTTTACCAGTTCTTTTGTTTCGGCTTGTCGAATTGCTACGGCGAACGTCGAAATGAAAAAAGTTATAATTCCGTGTTATAAATCCACGGCGACCCTACGGCCTGTAAAATATAGCCAAACGGCGTAGGGCCAACCTGAGGCTACTGCAGAAACTCTGCGGCCGCCGCACGTTTCTGTCAATTCAGAGGGCGTACGGCCGCCGTATCCTCGCCATAGAGCAAATGTGACTTAGGCCTTAGTCAGCTATGTCGATAAGTGCTTGTTCCCTAGATAGCTCATGTTCTATTGTTTAAATGTTCAGAAATCGATTAGATGCGCTGCGTGATTTAATTTAATAGTTAAAGAGCGATCCCAACACAATGGAGACGTCCCTCCCCCCTCTTCTGCGAAGAGGAAGAAGAGCCCTTCCATCCCGTGATTCATGACGTCAACAACTCCCTCCCACCCGTGGTTGAGCGGGGGATGGATCACGAGGGCATGAGTCACGCCGGACGTGGGGGAGGGGGGGAGAAGGATAAAGAGGAGATCCTTTCTTTTGTTCGTGTTCGGGTTCGGCATCGTTCAGCAGACCTTCGGGTCCTGTTTGGCTTGGGTTAGGGTTGAGGCCTTCGGAAGCTTTTTGCTTCTGCAGAGGAGTTGTTCAGCCGAGCTTCGGGTCCTGCTTGGCTCGGTAGGCTTTTTGGAGAGCTGTTTTGTTTGGAAGAAAGTTGAGCCAGTTGCTCGGCTCGAGCTGCGAATGGTGGCTTCTTCTTCTTCTTGGTTCGTGGAGCTCTTTGTTCTCCGTTTGGTTCCCAGCTTGGTGAGACTCATCGACCTCTTCTTGGAGGTGGTTCCTCGGGGAAGCGGCGCATTGACGGAAAGGATCGGCGCCTCATCTCACCAGCACGTGTTGAGAAGCGCGGGAGGATTCGCTGAAGCTCGGGAAGGATCGCGGCTCACGGCGATTGGATCCTGCTCGCTCTCGCTGGAGCCCGGGTCCGAACAATTTGAAGACCACACGAGGTGGAGAGGTTTGAGATAGGTTGTGGGTTTCAGCTCACCTGTCCTCTGAGCTGGAGCCCGTTATTAAAGGCCTCAGTCACCATTACTTGGGTGATTGTGTGTGCGTACGTGTGTCCGTGGGCCCGTCTAATAAGTAGGAAATTGTTAAGTGCTTTGTGTGCTGTAAATCTTTGCATTGCCTTTCGTAAAGTCGGTATAGTTCTGCTCTTACGTGCTTCCCTAGTTCCCCATTATTATTAATAAATACCCCAATTGTTAAATGTTTTCGGCTCGTCGCGTCGATTCCTTCATTGACTGAGCATTTCGTGTGTTGGGAGTTAGAAAGCCGTTGGTTTGCCGTAAAAGGGGGACATTTGGACCGATGGTTCTCGGCGATTAAGCCGCTCGGAATCGCGCACGGGACAGGCTCGCCTCGGCGGTTTGTTCCGTACAAGTTCCGTTGAGGGTGGAATACCCCGGTAGTTGGATCACGTAGGTATTTAGGTACATTGAAGATTGGCAATCGACCCTACCCCACGTAATCTGCCCATTGGCGTATTTCGGTTCTTGTACAAGGACCCGTCGACTCGGACTTATCTGGGCGGCGATCTATATTCCGGGCGATCGGCCGGGCCGACTCGACTTGCGGCTCCGTCAGAGCGGTTGGTTGGCGGCCGACCCTGGCACCGTAACATTATTCACATAAAAGCAAAATAAATGAAGTTTTTCTGCATAATTTCAGTTTTAGCCAGACTTTACGCACCAGTAAACACATCCGTCTATTTGGGTGGTGTATAATGGCGTGTTCGGTGCCAAAAAGAAGAAAAACAACCCAATGTACGTACCTGAAGTAAAAACACGTGTATGGCTTATGTGCATGTATAATACATTATGGTTATATACCTGGGATCATTCCAATTACACTGGGTCATAGACTAACACCCAGGCCTAAGGCCTGAGGCCCGATCGTGCTGCTTCATGCAATTGGTGGTGCATGATTTTATTTGGATGGAGTCAGGCCAGCTGTCCAGCCAATGGGTGTAAATCAGTGGAGTGTCGTCAGGGTAGCTGAACACTGATCCATGTATAATGTGTGATATTTTCTAAGTCTAAAAAGGGCATAACTCTGTGAAAAATTGGCAAAACGCCTTGAAACTCAAGCTTCTTCTGTAATGGATCATAATAAAGCCGTGCATCAAGTTTCAGTTGAATACATTAAAGGATATGGGAAAAATGATGGAAAAACCAGCGGTGGGATGGACAGACAGACTGAGAACAAACAAATAGTTGCCTCTGGTGGAACCAGGAGGGGAATAATAACCCAACAACATTTGACTGAAGCAGAGCAGAAAGACAAAAGAATAAAATACAACTGACTACTTGTCTGTGTGAAAGTCAGTGTCGATCTGCATCAGCAGATGGGATAAACAATAAATTTGATAAATTTAAAAGCTTACAAGAGTACCGTTTACTGGTGTGGGAAATTTGGCTTCAAAGCAATTGGCTCCCTGCAATAAAAGAAATAGTAATGGCCATTTTCAAGTCCTGCACTGGGATTTGGGGGTGGGGGATGGGAAAAAGGAAAACACTCATTGGACATTCCATCCCATTACAGATTCCTTTGCAGCAACTTCAACTTGAACCGACATGTTCAGTCCACTCAACGAAAAGCCCAACGGCTATTTCAACCGCCGGATGAAACTCTATAAACAAGGCGCTTGGGAATGAAATGTCACACTGGCAGTTGTTTATAATTCCTGGAAGCTACTGAAGGCCCTGCTCACCAAACTCTCTTCCTATGGTATCCAAGGCCATCTCCACTCATGGCTCGCAGACTTCCTCTCGTGTCGCAGTCAACGTGTGGCCCTAAATGGAGTTCTTTCATCAACCCCCCCCCCTTCCTGTCCAGGCTGGAGTTCCTCAAGGCAGCGTTCTGGGGCCTGTTCTTTTTCTGGTTTTCATCAATGATCTCTCCGACTCTCTGGAAAATCCTCTATATCTCTTTGCTGATGACTCCACCCTCTGCCGTACCATATGTCATCCCTCAGACCAGCAAGCAGCAGCTTCTTTGCTCACTGCAGATCTGGATAAAATCACAAACTGGTCCAACACGTGGAACATGTCTTTCAATCCGGACAAATCTCACACTCTCACGATATCTCTCCGAAAGGACCGTTTCGAACCCCCACCCCCCATCCACTTTCTCAACAATCCTCTGGAAGAAGTCCTTTCTTTCAAGCTTCTGGGTCTCACTATCTGCCATGACCTTTCCTGGGAAAGCCACATTTCAAACCTCGCCTCCAAAGCCAGTCGCCGACTGGGAATCCTCCGTCGTGCAAAGTCCTTCCTCGGCCCACCTGAGCTCCTGACCACTTACAAAGCTTTTGTCCGCAGCCTGATGGAGTACTGCTCTCCCCTCAGGGCTGGTGCTCCTGCCTCCCACCTTTCTCGGCTTCACGCTGTAGAAACCAAGGCATTTCGGATCATTGGCATCTCTCGCAATGAGGCTGAGTCTTTGGGCCTCTCACTCAATCACCGCAGGTTGTTCGGTGGTCTTTCTGTCTTCTACAGTCTCCTCTCCAGCCTCGCCCCCCCCCCCCCCGCTCTCTCTGCGATTTGTCCCCACCACATTTCCGCAGGGCGCTCAAGGTCCGCCAACAACCCCTTTCTGGTAAACAACCAAAATCACGAATCACTGCTCACCTTCACTCTTTCATTCCTCTTTTTTCCCGCCTTTGGAATAAACTCCCTCACTCTATTCATTCCCATTCTTCCCTCTAGGCCTTCAAAACAGCTGTTCACCACCACCTCTTATCATCCCCCATCCAAATCCTCGATCATTTCTACCCCCGATTATCCACCCAAGCCCACCTCCTTCAAATTCCCTGCTTTTCTTCCTGAAAGTCCCTGTAATGTCCATCTTCTATTCCCCATGTTCCCCGTCCCATCCCTCTCCCTTCCACAGATCGCCGAATGTCCCTGTTCCCCACTGTTTTGTCCTTCCCACTCCCGCCCCTCCTGTCTCATGCCCCCTTTGATGTGTGTTGTGTGTTAGCTCTCATATGAGCCTCGACAAGATATACAAAAAAAGGGCGGATAAGAGCGTGATAGTGCGCCATTATTGACTGTAAAATGCAGACATCTCAGAGGGGATTGCGAAAGGAGGAAAAAAACAAGTCCAAATGTTTCATTCCAAATTGGTGGATAATTCAATGACTTCCCACCTGCTTGGGCACAAGCATATGCATGGTAATTAGAGAATAATCTGAAGGCTTGTGAGCAAGGGATACGGAAGGTAAGCAGTTATGAAGAGGCTGCTATCCCGTATGTACAAAAACAAGAAAAAGCAGTTAAAAATAAAATAAAAGTTACAATACGATGAGGACGATGCAGAAAATGTAATCTTTTGTGTCCTTGTATTCAAACATGGACTCTTACTCGTGATAAATAGTCATCATCAGTCTTCTCCTTCAACAAGTCAGCGGGCTTGTTTTCATAAGCCTTGTAGGTTTCCAGGTAGTTTGCCGCCTCCTGAGAGCTAAGTGGCACACAAGAAATTGGTTGCAGACCAGTTAGGGAACTTGCAATTCACAGGAATATAATGAACACAGAAATATTATGGTTATCTATATAGTACTAAAACTTTCATCTTGTATGTATTTATGTATGTATGTATGTATGTATGTATGTATGTATGTATGTATATATGTATGTATGTTCCCGAAATACAGCCAAAACGGTACACAATAGCGCAAAAAAATTAGGGCCACCTTACTCACCATTCTCCTGCGGTGTGCAGTTTCAAGTTTCGTTCAAATCGGGCAACGAAAAAAATTATGAAAAAATCAATTCCCGATTCAGTCATGTACTCTTCAGGAGAATTTGATCAATGCAAACAACCTCAGCGGTATAGTTCACTGGAGCTATCTTTTTTTTTTCTTGAAATGATTTTTTTTTTTCATCAACCGCTGTCACAACGGGAACCCAACAGGTCGTCTCGTGAACAAATAAAGACTGTTGATAGTGCTGTTTCTAGCTTAGCCCTGGTCAAGTGCCTAACAAGTTTGTGAAAGAATTACAGTCAGCCTCCAAGAGGAAACTGAAGAATCGGTGAGTGGTGAGGGGTTCTGTGCCATGGAGTGGAACTGCCATTTTGAGGGTAAGTTAAGTTCGCCGGATCTTTGATGCCAAAAGCCTTTGGCAATTTTATAACAATCAAGTCGACCTTTTGGACAGTTTCACAGATGGGTGGAAGGGGGACGGGGACTAGGAAGTGAGGAGGGGGGCGGGCAGGAGGAAAGACATGTACCTGGGCTGTGTGTAACTAGATTAACCATTATATATACTAATGAAAGGCAATGTGTGTGTGTGTGTGTGTGTGTGTGTGTGTGTGTGTGTGTGTGTGTGTGTGTGTGTGTGTGTGTGTGTGTGTGTGTGTGTGTGTGTGTGTGTGTGTGTGTGTGTCAGTTTGTGTGTCAGTTTGTGTGTCAGTGTGTGCGTGTGCGTGTCTTCCATAACTCCAAAACTATAAAGCCTAACAGCCTGAAACTTTGCATGCATAATAAGAAAATTCCAAGGAAGTACAAGAGTGAAAATTGGGTGTTTGCGTTAATTAAAACACACCTTTTGAAAAAAATTGAGGCGGTGCTCATCACCAAAAAAACCAAAAATAAGCCTTACCAAGATGACAACACACCATATAAGCTGGAGCTGAAATAAACACAAAACACAAAATATAAATATAAACACAAAATAAGCTGGAGTCTTCGGCCGCGATTTTTTTCGACCAATTCAACCATGCCTCGATTTGGAAACACGATCTACTCTCACGGACTAATAAAAGTATGTGATCGAAATATTATGTCGGATTTGAGAATCGGATCTGGTGAACAAAATAAGTGTTGAAACCTGAAGTGAAATCCGAAATTTCTTTACAATTAAGTGATTTTTATAACTTAGTGTATTTATTTAAGCAAAGCATTAAACTTAACTTTTTCTACTGTTCGGACAATTATTTTGAGTGAAGAAAAAAATTATGGAATGTGCACAAAGTATAAATTCATTGAGTGAAACGCCGTGTTTCATCACCTGCTTTTGTCATGCATGACGACACAGTCTACAAGGGTACTTTTTTCGGCGATTCCATATGCAGTTTGCCATTTCCGTTTTGGGCGATTTGCTAACATTAGAAAATATTAATATAAAAGGTACTATTATAGTTCCGCCAATATATTAATAGTCTGCAAGCAAAGATAAAAAAATTTTTGTTGCTGCAAGTGAAGAGGCTTTTTTACTTTTTTTTTGCTTAACATCGTTTTGTGCATGCTTTCATTACAAAATATTAATGTAAATATACTAATAGTTACTACAATATATGACTAGTCGATAGTTTCTGGAAGTGAAGAGGTATGTAGAAGGCTCACATGGACGCACTGGCGTAGCGGGGGGGGTAAGGGGGGGAGGCGAAAGGGGCGGTTGCCCCGAGTGGCACTTTTGGGGGGCAGCAAATTTGTTATTTTGCATCTAGCATTATCAACATTCGTACCATTTTGCCGCAGCGCATGAAAGCGCAAGCGAAGGGACGAGTTGAACTGTGCAAATGGCCCTGCCCTCCGTTTGCTGACCAATGGTTGCGGCCAACGATATCCCGGAGAGAGAGAGGCGGGCAAAAAGGAGCACGTGGCATGGCGGGAAACTAAGTAGCCGAGGCATTCGTGCTCATTTTAGTTCGTCGTTCACACCTCATTAGTGTTCGCGTCTCATTTTTGAATAAGTGAGAAAAGGATACGAACAAAAAATAATTAATTTGCACGATTTTTAAAGGTTGAAAATTAATTTTCTTTATTTTCTTTGAAATCCAGTCGGATAAAACACGATTATCTATTTATTCAGCAAGCAAAAATAGCAGAATTCCCCTTTTGAAGGCCGAGGGGTGGCGGGCTAATGTGACATGGCGCTTCACGGAGAGGAGAAGCCACATGACCTCAGGGTCTTGCTGCTGATCGCCATCGTAGAAAAATCTTGAGAAGTCGTACTTGTAAAAGTACCCTTCCCCCCAGGCAATATCGCCTCGAGGGAAGGGTCCCTGGTGGGAAGAGACATATTACAATATCATTGCCAGTGATCTTCAGATGGCAATTCATCGTCTTCGTGGACACATCAAAATGTATGAGGAAGCCACTGGATGGAAACGGTGGACTGGAAGCTTATGAACTCCTTCAATATGTTGTGAAGTGGGGATTCGAGGAATCTTTCCCAAACATTCTTATCAGACTGAGGACGTTTCTCACCATGTGTGTGTGTTGCAGCATGTGAGAGGAGCTTCTCCAAACTGAAACTGATAAAGACCTACCTCAGATCTACAATAAGCCACTCAAGGCTCAATAATCTAGCCATCCTCTCCATTGAGCGTGAACTAGCCGAGTCAATTGACCTCAAAGCTGTGATACACGAGTTTGCCTCACTGAAGGCTAGGAAGAGGTGAACCACACAGTCACACCAACTACACATTTAGTAAGCCAATGACCATTTATAAAGGCAGAAAACAAAAGTGAACTGTTTACTTGCAAATGTATTGTACCTAATTTGATTTGTAATAAAGTTATTTAATTGAGCTTTGTGCATAATTCAGCATGTGAGTTACGAGGGGGGTGGAAATTTGACAACACGCCCTGATCGGCACTTTTCCTCGATATGCCAATGCATGGACGTGGTAGAAATGGGAACAACTGACTCTCCGTAGGGTGTGTGCGTGCCTGTTCCTGGTTACGTGAGTGCGGTGCGCGGGTTTCGTGGGCGTGTGATCTGAACTTGAACTTGGGTCCGTGGTGCGTGGCGCTGTTGAAAAGGTTATGTGACCATGTCGTGAACCATGTACTTCTGCAGCGCCGAAGACTCAAAACCACGCAGGACGTGCCACCATGCAGTGCAGACGTGGGGGAAATCCGTGCATGTGTGCGAGTGAAAGGTTGAGTAAATCGCCAGTGAGCATGCACATTTAGTATAGACCCTGAGGAGGTTGGACGAATGTGTGGAGGGAGGGACTGTGGGAAGGAATGTGTGGGGGGGGGGAACTGTGGGGAGGGATGTGTGGGGAGGACTGTGGGGAGAATGTGTGTGTGTGGGGGGACTGTGGGGAGGAATGTGTTGGGGGGGGGGACTGTGGGGAGGAATGTGTGGGGGGGTTCTGTAGGGAGGAAAGTGGGGGGCTGTAGGGAGGAATGTGGGGGTGACTGTGGGGAGGAATGTGTGGGGAGGAATGTGTGTGTGTGGGGGGAGGGGGGAGGACTGTGGGGAGGAATGTGTGGGGGGGATTGCATGCATGCAGGCCTTTAGCAAATAGCATTAGCATTGATTTTTAAATGTCACCACCTGGTTTTATATAGAACACAGCGGTTAGAAGGAAAACACTGCTGCTTGGACGTGTTTTATCATTCCGGTAATGCCCTGGCACCCTGCCTTCCCATTCCCTCCCCTCGTGTCACCTTCCCATTCCCTCCCCTCGTGTCGCCTTCCCATTCCCTCCCCTCGTGTCGCCTTCCCATTCCCTCCCCTCGTGTCGCCTTCCCATTCCCTCCCCTCGTGTCGCCTTCCCATTCCCTCCCCTCGTGTCGCCTTCCCTTTCCCTCCCCTCGTGTCACGTCACCTTCCCATTCCCTCCCCTCGCGTTGCGTCACCTTCCCATTCCCTCCCCTCGTGTCGCGTCACCTTCCCATTCCCTCCCCTCCCAAAGCATCGCCTTCCCATTCTCTCCCCTCGCGTCGCCTTTCCATTCCCTCCCCTCGCGTCACCTTCCCATTCTCTCCCCTCGCGTCACCTTCCCATTCTCTCCCCTCGCGTTGCCTTCCCATTCCCTCCCATTCCCTCGTGTCACCTTCTCATTCCCTCCCTTCCCCTCGTGTTGCCTTCCCATTCCCTCCACTCGCGTCGCCTTCCCATTCCCTCCCCTCGCGTCGCGTTCTCATTTCCTCCCCTCACGTCGCCATCCCATTCCCTCCTCTCGCGTCGCCATCCCATTCCCTCCCCTCGCGTCGCCATCCCATTCCCTCCCCTCGAGTCGCCTTCCCATTCCCTCCGCTCGCGTAGCCTTCCCATTCCCTCTCCTCGCCTTCCCATTCCCTCCCCTCACCTTCCCATTCCCTCCCCTCGAGTCGCGTCGCCTTCCCATTCCGACCCCTCGCGTGGCGTCACCTTCCCATTCCCTCCCCTGGCGTCGCCTTCCCATTCCCTCCCCTCACGTCGCCTTCCCATTCCCTCCCCTCACGTCGCCTTCCCATTCCCTCCCCTCGCATCGCCTTCCCATTCCCTCTCCTCCCGTCACCTTCCCATTCCCTCCCCCTCGCATCAGGTCGCCTTCCCGTTCCATTCCCTCCACTCGCGTCACCTTCCCATTACCTCCACTCGCGTCGCCATCCCATTCCCTCCACTCGCATCGCCATCCCATTCCCTCCACTCGCATCGCCTTCCCATTACCTCCCCTCGTGTCGTGTCACCTTCCCATTCCCTCCCCTCCCCTCGCATCGCCTTCCCATTCCCTCTCCCCAAAAAGTGGGAATTTTTCAAAAGGTTAATGAATTAATATATTATTCATTCCAATTCTCTCTTGAACTTGTCATTCACTTGCCCCGTTGCTTTACTCATTCAAATCCTCCCATTATGTTAATCGTTCTTTTAATTTGATCTTTAATTTAATTTATTTTGCCTTCCTAACTCCAGAGATTTCCCCACGGAGAATCCAGCTGCGGCTGATTAATTATTTTTGAAATAACTATTCCAATCCAAAATATGTACTGAACCAAAAGTGATGCGGGGTAATGCTTTTGACATTATCAAGTTAGCATCACATTATATACAACTCGGGTTCATAGAACACGATACCCCACACAATATTGCTTTCCTAACTGCGGGAGACGCTGGTTAATTATGTTCATTGCACTCAATGAAGTTACACTTTCCGAACATTCCTTAATCTTTTCATCGCTCAATATAATTCTCCAGACAGGAGAAAAATTTAAGTTCAATACTTTGGCAATTTCACTTTTTTTGTGTGTAAATATGGAGAAGGAGGGATCACAGCCTTGTTTGCTTAAAGTAAATACATTTAGTTGTAAGAATAGTTAATTTCTTTAAATTTTCAGATTTCACTCCAGATCTCAACACTTAATTAGTCCACATGCTCCGATCCTCAAATCCGAAGACAGATTTCGATTATATACTTTAAATAGTTTGTGAAAGTACATTGTGGTTCCAAGGCAAGGGATCTTTGAGCAGGCTGAAACAAAATGGCAGCTTTAGACCCCTGCAAGGGAAAGCATGCTGACAGAGGGTAAGCCTGCTTTTGTTTTTTCATGATGAGCACTCTGTTAGTTATCTTCAAAGGGGGTCTTTAAATTTAATCAAATATGTAATTTTGATTCATGCACTCCCTTGGAGTTCCCTAAGTATGCAGGCAAAGTTTTGGGCTGCTCGGTTTCATGGTTTTGGAGCTATGGAGGAGACACACTAACACACTAACACACACTTATTTATGCAGACAATAGACAAAAACATTTGAAACAAACAAGGTTTAAAACAAACAATCTTTTTAACAGAGTATTCTGGAGCAACACAGCATCTGACGGCACAAGAAGCCCATGCAATGTACCAATAGTGCATTTTAATACAAGTTATTTGTGAAAGGTATAGAATTTAACAAGTGTTCATGTTTGGAATTTATGTCAAATGTTTTGAGAACATTTTGTTGAAGATTTTGAATTTAGCAACAAAAATCCGTGTTCAGTTTGAGCAATAAAATTTTCCAGGAACTGACAAAGGCAGATAGCGACACATTATGAGTTTACTCCGCACCAGCAAACGAGGCGAGTTGTATTGCGGCATGTTAAACTTGCATTTCCTCAGAGTACATATAAACAAACAAAAAAAAGGTACAACGACGAATCTCTTGAGGGTAAGGTAACAAGCACTTTTAGAAGCACTCAGGACCAAGAATGTAATTCTGCCTCCAATGGCGTGCTGTAATTACACGAGATTGCCTGCCGTATTGCATCGCCATTGGGAAGTGTTCTGGAAAAGCTTGCCAAATATAGCAAATCACAAATTTGTTTTAGCTGTGGAAAGCACACAAGTAAAGTGAAAGATGAACAACAAAGGCAAACACGGTCGAAAATAAATAAACAAAAGGGAACTACAATATCTCAGAGTATTTCTATTTCTAGTTTTACAATCCAGGAACCCACAAAGTGGTTGTGACGAAGGTCAATCACTCAGTTAAAGGTGGACTAACCAGAAGGAATTGTCAATCAAACCGCCGAATGCAAAAACGATTTGAGGAGGATGATAGTCGGGCTAAAGCAAAATAAACAGAAGTTTGTTGTGTGATTCAAAATGCGTAAGAGGCACAGGTGTCCGGTGGATATAAACAAAACAGACAGGTAACTAGAGGTAGCACGCACAGCTTGTCCTAAAGCCTACCAGTTTTCATGTTTGTCAATAGCCCTTCCTACAAGTGAATGTGTAACAAAGCACATGAGGATTTTATTATTATGTTTTACTTTTCAGTGCAAGTAACATTTTAATTTGTAGGAGTGGTATGGGAGGTTTGCCACAGAGCAGGCAGGATAGCCGGGATAAAAAAAGAGGCTATGAGGAGAAATGAAGCAGAAGGAGAATTCAGTTGGTAGATATCTCACCAGTGAGGTCCTGGTCAAACACCAGCATCAAATTAAAATGAAACAATAACAGCACTCTCCGACATTGCAATGTTGACTGATACGCCTCTGCCCACATTATTACATCATTATACATACTTGTACCAAGTTTGACTTAGATCCCTTCAGCCATTCTTAAGTTATCAGGTATAGAGAACCTATCATGGCGACTTTGTCAGCAGAGGCCTAAAAATTAAACATTTGTAAAATGTCCATTCTGAAGCAATGCCAGGCCAGAGTGCTGCACGTTTTAGGGCCCATAATCCTTCACAGGGAGGCATCAAGGCTACCCAGTAGCCGTTTAAGATCCCTTATTACTCAAAAACAGTAGGTCATTGTGTGGCCACAAGCACAAGCCAACTTCGGTTATGTCTTGCGTAACATGTCGCTATCCAACTCAACGGTCATTCAATAAAGTGCCACGACAAAACTTTGTACTTCAAATACCACCACGTCAGCCGAACGTGCCACCTGGGAAGTGGTCCAATCACTCGAGCTTTGTACAAAAGATGAATGGCCGATTCGTAACGTACATATTCTCACCAATTTCGGCCACATATATAACCTCTGCATGAGAAAACGCAACCTTTTCGCCGATTTGAGGAACCAAGAGCCGATAAAAGCACGTTGCCGCCGTGGGGGACGAGGTGCGGTTGATGGTTTCAAGTGCATGTTGCAAAAATAAATAAAGTCTGCTCTTTTGGCCTGACAAAAGCCGAGCGATCAAAATGTCAACCGCACCATTGATTGATGAAACCCATCTTTCACTTTGGCGTGTCTACACGGACAGACGCTGACTCCTTCATGGTGACGAGTATTCCAATGTATTGGGACCAATTATCCAATTTACAATGACTCGGACTTGTGCACAGCCTGCCCCTGACAAATCGACAAAAGATGAGGTTAAAAAAAAAAAACCTCTGCACACTTCAACAAATTACATTCGTCTTCATTTGTTCGCTTCTTTATTTGCGTTCCAGCAGGAGCTATTTTCACTTTTTAATCATCCTTAATGATTAAACAAATCCCTGCAGGAAGCATGGCCTCCATCAAACACTTATAACTGAACGTTGCAACACACCCTGTGGTATGAGAAAATTGCCAGACATTTTGTTTAAATATTTAATTCCCTTTTTTCATAAAGGTGTAAGATCATTTAGGACTTTAGGTCAATAAAACCAAGCAGGGAAGGTATTTTAATGAACGTTCATCGTTTTGTTTCACATGCATTAAAACTTCATTCAATCTTCTTTATGGGAGTTCTTAAAGCTAACACTGGTAGTCATGATAACAATGTTCCAATTGGACAGTCGTGGGCACATCAGGCTGGCTGCGGGTTCAGTCATCTCACTTTGGTCCTGTCAGTTGTGTAACAGTACAGTACACAGATCTAACAATGTCATTGTATTTATCCGACAAAAAAAACAACAAATAATCCATCACGAGAGAGAATGGGAATGACACAAACATCACAGCCTGTGGCGACACTGCGATGTTAGATCCCAATCGGAGATGGGGGGGGGGGATGGGAAAGGGTGAGCTTCCGTAGCTTGTTCGACAGAAACCTTACAATTCTACATAGAAGATCACCTCCAAGCGAGGATTAGTGTGCAGTCAGCCAGGACACACATCTTGGCCAGCTCCTTTAATGTGCGGTGAGGATCTTTCTGAATAACAGGGGATGGGGTGCATGATCACCAACGATGAAGCAAGCTGCAAGAAACTCAAAGTGGAAGCAATTTAGCGACATCTAATTCATAAAAGCATGCTTTGAGCGAACGTTACATGATAAAGTTAATCACTTACAACATCGACCTGAACAAGCAGCACACGCAGGTCGTAGGCTGGGCCTAGCTTGTGCAGACGTTCGTGTATGTAATCGGGATTTAGGTGGTGGTAACGAAGGCTGTAATGAGGGAAGCAAAGCACATCAACACACAGGCATAACAAGTGCGAACAACAATTAGCAGTGGGACTATCTATCAATAGTACGAAACATAACATAACGATCAGCGAGATGGCACTCGTTAGAGCGCATATCTCTGCCAGGCTGAACAGTTAACGTTTTGTATCCCAATGAGAGGCCACATCTGAATCCAGACCTTAACAAAAATCTAATCGGCTTGTTCTTGTCAACTACCCAACTCATACACCTAATTTTGTCGTAATCCCTCCACAACTTTTTGAAATATCATACTAATTATCATTTTGGCCAAATTACTCAATGGTGAAAAATCACTTAAAAAAATTATCGGATCCAGATCCAGATCTTCACCGAAATCGAATCAATTCATCTCTGTCACACATCAACCTGTTCACCAAATTTTGGCCGAATCCCTCCATAACTTTTTGAGATATCCTGCTTACAGACAGACAGACAGACAGACAACCAGACAGGCAAAGGTGAAAACAACCTCAATCCACCTTCGGTGGTGGAGATTATAAATAGCATTGATGATTCCATTCTGAGTAGATTGGCCTACAAACATTTCAATTTCCATGGCTCATGATACAGGTAACTCAAGTTCCATATATCATACTGTTGCGAATTCTGGCCCGTCCGGCATGCGGTCGGCCGCTTGACTCGAATGGCGACCGCGTCGCCCACCGGAACGAACAATTCTGTCGTGACCCTCTTGGAACTATCGCCAAGAAGATAGTCACGAGTGGGGGTTTAACCTCACCACAACCCAGTCCGCATTCTACCCGCGCGAAATAGGGTGAATCGCCGAAAGTCGATATACCTAAGTACTCGCACGGGTAACCTACTGAGGGGTTGTACCACGCCACAGGTCGACTCCGGACACCAACCGCTTAAGCGGCTCGTTCCGTGCTACAGGGATAACCGAGCAGAGTTATCGTCGACCTTGATGGTTCAAATTCGTTACCGGGTGTTTTAAACCCACTATCAATCCTTTACGTGATGCAAGATGGAGATTCAACAAAGGAAAGGACGAAGCGAAACGGGGGAACCATTGGACAAGCACATTTAATGCGCGACACACGGAAGCACGTATTTCCAGTCAGCAACAATTAATCATGCACGTATACAGAGGCAAGGACAAAAGCAAAAACGAAACGCAGAGCTACAACCGAATATAATAATTACACTGGCACTTATGCAGGTCTAAACTTGACGGACTGGCGCCACACACACACATTCACACAAACCCCAAAGAAACAAAAGTGGCGACTTCCCTTTTTGTGCACTTCACCGAGTGACTTCCCTTTTTGTGCACTTCACTTCACTTCACTTCACCTTTTTGTGCACTTCACTTCACTTCACTTCACCTTTTTGTGCACCGAGTCCTTCTCCCGTGCCCTCAGCTTTCAGGTCCTCCGGCGTGGTCGGTGAGCTCGTGCTTCGCGCCGGCACGTGTTGGCTGCTCGACGCCACGGACGGGGCTTTGGGGAACGAACGGGGTTTTCCGGCGCTATCTCAGTGCGGACGGGGTGGAGGGGAAGAAACCGTCGATACTTGGGGCCGAGAGAGGGGAATGGTAGACGCTCCGTCCCACCAGCGGGGTCTCGGGCCCGCACCGACTCCGACTGACCCTCCGACCAGGAACTCTCGAGCAGGAGCTTCCTCTCTCTCTCACCACACCGTCATGTACAAAGGGATCAAGCGCGCTCCGTTCCACCAGCGGTGTCTCGGGACCGCACCGACTCCGACTGACCCTCCGACCAGGAACTCTCGAGCAGGAGCTTCCTCTCTCACCACACTGTCATGTACAAAGGGATCAAGGGCGCTGAACTCCCATGGTATTCAAGGCCATCTCCACTCATGGCTCGCAGACTTCCTCTCCTGTCGCAGTCAACGTGTGGCCCTAAATGGAGTTCTTTCATCCCCTCTTCCTGTGCAGGCTGGAGTTCCTCAAGGTAGCGTTCTGGGCCCTGTTCTTTTTCTGGTTTTCATCAATGATCTCTCGGACTCTCTGGAAAATCCTCTATTTCTCTTTGCCGACGACTCCACCCTCTGCCGTACCATCTGTCATCCCTCAGACCGGCAAGCAGCAGCTTCTTCACTCACTGCAGATCTGGATAAAATCACAAAATGGTCCAACACGTGGAACATGTCTTTCAATCCAGACAAATCTCACATTCTCACTATGTCTCTTCGAAAGGACCGTTTACAAAACCCCCCCATCCACTTTCTCAACAATCCTCTGGAAGAAGTCTTTTCTTTCAAGCTTCTAGGTCTCACTATCTGCCATGACCTTTCCTGGGAAAGTCACATTTCCAACCTCGCCGCCAAAGCCAGTCGCCGACTGGGAATCCTCCGTCGTGCAAAGTCCTTCCTCGGCCCTCTTGAGCTCCTGACCACTTACAAAGCTTTTGTCCGTAGCCTGATGGAGTACTGCTCTCCCCTCTGGGCTGGTGCTCCTGCCTCCCACCTTTCTCGGCTCCACGCTGTCGAAACCAGGGCATTTAAGATCATCGGCATCTCCCGCAATGAAGCTGAGTCTTTGGGCCTCTCACTCAATCACCGCAGGTTGGTCGGTGGTCTTTCTGTCTTCTACCGACTCCTCTCCAGCCTTGCCCCCCCTGCTCTCTCTGCTATTTGTCCCCACCACATTTCCACAGGGCGCTCAAGGTCCGCCAACAACCCCCTTCTGGTAAAACTACCAAAATCACGAATCACTGCTCATCTTCACTCTTTCATTCCTCTTTTTTCCCGCCTTTGGAATAAACTTCCTCACTCTATTCTTTCCCATTCTTCCCTCCAGGCTTTCAAAACAGCTGTTCACCACCACCTCTTATCTTCCCCCATCCAAATCCTCGATCTTTTCTACCGCCGATAATCCACCCAAGCCCACTTCCTTCATTTCTCCTACTTTCCTTCCTGAAAGTCCCTGAAATGTCCATCTTCTCTTCGCCATGTTCCCCGTCCCATCCCCATCCCTCTCCCTTCCACAGTTCACCTAATGTGTCTGTTCCCCACTGTTTTGTCCCTTCCACTCCCGCCCCTCTTGTCTCATGCCTCCTTGCTGTGAGTTGTGTGTTAGCTCTCATACGAGCCTTGACCAAGGTATACAAAAAAAAAAAAAAAAAAAAAAAAAAAAAAACCTCTCCTCGTCCGCCCCCTTTTGTACCGCGGGGCTCTGCCCTGTCGCTCTGCCCCGTTCTTCGCTCCACCCCTCTTCGAGGCATTTCGAGAAAGGTCTCGACAGGGGGCGTTCCTCCTCCCTGATCGCGTCACACCGCACATCCACCAATCGGGAGCGAGCTGCCCCACCCCTCCCCTTCACACCAAGCGCGGGGAAAATGGCGGGAAAAAAACCCCACAGGCTTCACAAGTGCTTTTGTTCTGCCAATCCTTTTCTGACGGTTTCCGTGGTGAGGAAACCGTCTTACCGTGGTCCGCGGAGGATGGTGTTCGTAAGCGGGCGTAGTGGCGAAGATGGTGGTGTGGAATGTTTTGAAGGTGGCGTCGTGGTGTGAATGGCGTGGTTGTTGAGATGTTGGTTGTGGAGAGGTTGGTGGCGATGGTTGGCGTTGTGGTTGCACCAAAATAACGACAGCAAAAGAAAAACGGCTAACTAAAGCGTCGCAGCCCGAATGAATCACACATATTCCCTCTAAACAACGGGTGTGGGGTAACTACACAATTACTTATCGTCATAACTGATCTAAGGACCCTTTATGGTGTATTGCAAATTTCCACAGCCGTAACAATACATTCGTCCAAAATCTACACATGTCCAATCTACAAATGTCCATATAATTTATGTAAAAGTACACCGATGTCTCCAAACATCTTTGCCTACAACTATCAGGGATGCCTCTTCGCAGTGGTTTTACCCCCCAGCGCAAGTCGGGGGGTCAAATCTTCCCCATCCTTCACTGCTGCCTGGATTCATCAGGGCAGTGTGATCATGGTCAGAATGCCTATCGGTCTCTATGGACCAGCCCTCTGTGTCTGTGTCTCTCTGTGTCTGTGTCTGTAACTCTGTCTCCGTATATGTCTGTGACTCAGACAGAGACCGTGTCTGTGTCTATATATCTATATCTATATCTATATCTATATCTATATCTATATCTATCTCTATCTCTATCTCTATCTCTATCTCTATCTCTATCTCTATCTCTATCTCTATCTCTATCTCTATCTCTATCTCTATCTCTATCTCTATCTCTATCTCTATCTCTCTCTCTCTCTCTCTCTCTCTCTCTCTCTCTCTCTCTGTCTCTCTCTCTCTCTCTCTCTCTCTCTCTCTCTCTCTCTCTCTCTCTCTCTCTCTCTCTCTCTCTCTCTCCTATTTTGTCCCTGACTTATTGATGGCGAAGATACACCATCCTGGATGTGGGGGATCTCTGGGTCGCTCCTGGGAGATCGCTTGGCTGTCTCCATGCCGTAGGCCTGTTCGGGAGAAATGTCCAGGGCTAAACAACAACAACAGGGTCTTTGCCTTAAATGTTAAACATGTACAATCTTACTCTCCAAGCCTTAGATCACTGAAAAACAAAACATTCAATGCATCACTGTGGGAGCCAATAAAGCTCACTCATTCCACAAAGAAAACGAGTGGAGATCAATCGAGCTCTGCATAAAGGACATCACTGAGAGATTTTTTTTTTTTAAACTAGGGAAACAAACATCCTTCTGCAAAGGAAAGGCAACCTGAAAGGCATGAATATCCAAATGTGTACACAAACCGAAACTGATCATAATAAACCCTTGAAACATCCTTGTCAAGTCACTCACATCATCACTCGAGATTAAAGCTTTGTGTAGGCATTGGAGGTTTCAGAATAAACTCTTTCTACCTTGTTACAGCAGCCAAGATAACAGGTGTGGGAGTTTTGTAAGATTCCTCGAGGCTATATGGCCATTTATAAAACCTATTTTTCTGCTCGACCTCTGCACCATCAAAACAGGTTCAATACTTATGTGAAATAATGAGATAAACAATAAAAACTGCAGGCAAGAAATCTCTGGCGTCATATCTTTTCTTCAGAGGTGACGTTTATATTTGTGGCCTGACAAAATGCAATCTTCATCTCATTTTCTGCCCAAATTGGAGGAACGTTGAAGTAATGCATTTTTGCTAAAAGCTGTATTTCTTTCTAGAGTATTAAAACGTAGCATCAAAAAAAGAAAAAGGGGGAGGGGGAGCAGGGGAGGGGGAGCAGAAAGGCTTAAATTTCCTTCAACTGTATGTACTGAAACAAAAGTGATGCAGGGGAATGCCTTTGACATAATCAAGTGAGCATCACATGATGTACAACAAGGGTTCATGGAACACGATACCCTGCACAGTATTCAAGTATATATTTCTATTTTAAGAAAGTAATAGTTTTAAATATCGTTAAAAATAAATCCTGAAATTTAGCATGAGTGAAGTGGTCTTGTAAATCACCTTGATACATTGTAATAAGATGTTGAGTCACAGTTTAGGAGATGGAGGCATTATTGATCAGCATAGAATGCAGCGTCAATCAGCATTGCACAGAGCCACACTGCGGCCTCTTCATCACCCCAGATGCAGTACCCTCTCACATGTCATGCCCTTTCATGCTATGTATTGAAATATAGCATGGTTCTTGGAAGTGACAGGAAGGCAATGTGTGTTCTACAGGGTTCAAGTGTAAAATAGAATTGAAATAAAATAAAGATTGTAAAAGTCATATGAATAAATAAATTCCAGAATTTACCACGATTTTACCAAGTGACTATTACATCACCCGATCGATCACGTTATATTAGTTCTTCGTGCCTATTGTTCGTGTCCTTTATTATGTCCTTAAAAACAGCAGGTTTCCTGTTTGGAATGATTTTCAATTGTATGACTGCCAGAGACATAAAAAAAAAGATTATCTCCTCCTCTCTGTGCATGTGCGGTCAGGCCAAATTCAGAGCCAAAGTACAGTAAAACGGCAAAACGTCTCTTACTATTAATATTCCCATTCATGTTCAAAATACAACATTCAATTTGAATAAGTTGTTCCTCAATCGTAAACTGATGATCATAAAATGATAACACAGACAGACGGACATGAACCAATTGTATATATGTGTGTGTGTGTGTGTGTGTGTGTGTACATATATATATATATATATATATATATATATATATATATATATATATATATATATATATATATATATATATATATATATATATATATATCTTCTTCTTCTTCTTCTTTCGGCTGCTCCCGTTAGGGGTCGCCACAGCGGATCAGCCGTATGATCCGCATGGTGATTTGGCACATGTTTTACGCCGGATGCCCTTCCTGACGCAACCCTGGTCGCCTCTTACAACACAGGGATATGGTACACCTATTTTAACCGGGGTATACACCGGCCCAGTACACTGGTACTCATTTCGCCGACCTCGGAAGGATGACAGGCTGAGTCAACCCCCTGGTGTATTAATTCAGTGGCCCAACGGGGTTTGAACTCAGGACCTTTTGGATCCCAAGCCACTGCCCTAACCACTGCGCCAACACACCAGGCTATATATATATATATATATATATATATATATATATATATATATATATATATATATATATATATATATATATATATATATATATATATATATATATATATATATATATATATATATATATATATATATATATATATATATATATATATATATATATATATATGTATATATATATATATATATATATATATATATATATATATATATATATATATATATATATATATATATATATATATATATATATATATATATATGTATATATATATATATATATATATATATGTATATATATATATATATATATATATATATATATATATATATATATATATATATATGTATATATATATATATATATATATATATGTATATATATATATATATATATATATATATATATATATATATATATATATGTATATATATATATATATATATATGTATATATATATATATATATATATATATATATATATATATATATGTATATGGTTATGGTTGTGGAAATTCACAGAACACCATTCAGGTTCCCCGAAGATCAGTTATGTCGATAAGTGTGTCCAGAATAGATTTCCCCACCGATGTCTTACGGAAATTATTCGTGAGCCGGGCTGTGAATCTTGAGGTAGTATTATTATTTTCTATCTTTATTTTGAACAACATAAGTAGGGTGAGTATACTGATTCTGGCTCACTTTTCCCCATGTAAGTGAATGGTGGATTTTCAGTGATTCATTTTTTTTTCCCTAAAAAGTAAACCCCCTTTTTATCCCAAGGTATATTTATTTGTCTCCCCTTTTAACCTTGGGGCACTCTTTTCAAATAACCAATGCAATAAGATAAAGATTTGTTCAAGTAGTCAAGTAGAAGGGTGAATATACTGTGATTTAGTTAAAGGTGATTCTAAAGAAATATCTGAAACATGTAAGCCGATGGGGCACTCTTTTTCAAATAACCAATGGATATTGTTTTGCTCACTCATTGAACCGATAAAGATTTGTTCATTCTCAAATTCCTTCAATAGTTTAATTTTCTTTGCACAATAATCCCCATTTAAAATTTTAAAAAATAAAACATTTGAATCTTTATATTTTTCAAGATACCCCTTTTGTGTCATTATGAAATGATAAGCTTCTCTCATTGATCTCATCTGACCACCTCCTGAGTTGCATATCATTTTTTTGCATAAACCACGCCATAAACAAGTTTTGTTTCAAATGTTTTCAGTTCGTGCTGTGAAAATGAGGAAGTGTTTTTGGACAGTCATGCTGTGAAAAAATAGGAATGATTCTGTGAGAGACAAGGCCTCGTGTTTATATTTTAAATCAGAACACTAACAGGCTTTTTAACATAAGTTTAATCAAAATCATTTAAGGGCATTTTAATTATGTTTTGAAAATTATTCATACTATTTGAGAATGTATCGTCCAATTATTTTCCAAGCTGTCTCGCCCGAAGCGTCATTTCCTGTGGCCACACCCGATGATTAGGCAATTTCCTCATTGTTGCCTTATAAGTGATTCGCCAGACAAAGTTTCTGCCAGACGGGATTTTCATTTTTACAACTGAGACATGAACGATCTTTATTCCGACGAACAAAACAGCTCACCACAAAGTTGGTAAGCTTGTGTATGGGTTCCTCTTTGAACGATGACGAAATTGATTATAAATTAAATCATGATAATCCTGATATTTTTTTTCCTGGCAGGTCCTTGGAAGAAGAGCAGTTTTACATATCACGACGAGGTGCATGAAATTAATGCTCTTATTGAAGAGGAAGTCTTATCACGGCCTCTGATCTTTTTGCCACCTTGTACCAATGGTAAAAAAAACTGAGACATGGACTATCTTTCTTCCGACGAAGAAAACAGCTCACCACAAAGTTGGTAAGCTTGTGTATGGGTTCCTCTTTGAACGATGAAGCAATTGATTATAAATTAAATCGTGATAATCCTGATATATATTTTTTTTCCTGGCAGGTCCTTGGAAGAAGAGGAGTTTACATATGAAGAGGTGCATGAAATTAATGCTCTTATTGAAGAGGTCAATGATCTTAGAAGATAATTGAAAAACATTTTTAATGACTGGTACGAAGTCTTATCACGGCCTCTAATCTCGAATGAATTAAACCAACGGTGAGACGTGTGTGTGTGTGTGTGTGTGTGTGTGTGTGTGTGTGTGTGTGTGTGTGTGTGTGTGTGTGTGTGTGTGTGTGTGTGTGTGTGTCTGTCTGTTTGTCTCTCTCTCTCTATCTCTCCCTGTCTGTCTCATTGTATCTCTCTCTCTCTCTGTTTGTCTCTCTGTCTGTCTCTCCATCTATACCCTTGACTCATTATTTTATTTTTTTTCAGCTCGATCACACAACATAAGCTGTTGAAGCAATCTGGTACAACACATGATTTTCTGGAGGTAAATGTTTCTGAATTATTATTTAGTTATTTGTTTATTTTTTCTTTTATTAATATCACTCTCTCTTTGGAAAGTAGCCTTATGTTGGTTGCATCATTAGTTTGGACGTGGTTATGCCAGTACACTGGAATTCATGTTATTGGCCTCGGAAGGACAGGCTGAGTCGGCCTCCTGGTGTGATAATTCAGTGGTCAACGAGGCTTGAACTTAGAACCAACACCAGGCTTATTAATATTACCATGTAATTATCTTTATAAAACCTAATTATTATCCACTTTTTGTTTCGAAACAGAATATGGTGTCTGAGTTTCGAAATCACAAGACATCTGAAGAAGATTGCTGGGAAAGATTATACATTCTCACAAATGAAGATTTAATATTTTCAATTTTGATTAATTATATTTGTTTTGTTTACAATTACTTAATTTTGAATTACAAAAAAAGAATCAAGACATGAAGAGGAGAGGGAGGGGGGGGTAGGTGCGCTCCCACAACGACCCATCACCCCCTCATCCTACCCTTCCCCTCCCCATGTGTGTGGGGGTGGGGTGGGATGAGGGAGGTGGTGGGTCAAAGGGGGGGGCGACCAGGGGGGATGAGGGGGGTGGGGCTTGTGTGGGAGGGGCTTGTGTGGGTGGGGTTTATGTGGGCGGGGCTTTGGTGGGGCTTATGTGGGCGGGGCTTTGGTGGGAGGGGTTTATGTGGGTGGGGACTTCGGTGGGGTTTGTGTGGGCAGGATTTATGTGGGTGGGGCTTGTGTGGGAGGGGTTTATGTGGGTGGGGGCTTCGGTGGGGTTTGTGTGGGCAGGGTTTATGTGGGTGGGGGCTTCGGTGGGGTTTGTGTGAGCAGGGTTTATGTCGGTGGGGCTTGTGTGGGCAGGGTTTATGTGGGAGGGGTTTATGTGGATGAGGTTTGTGTGGATAAATGGATGGGTGGAGAGATGGGTGGATGGGTGGATGGGTGGAGCTTGTGTGGATGGGTGGAGAATTTTTTAATTAAATAAACATGTTGTGTGTGGGGAACTAATTAACTAATCACTAATTATGTGAATATGATGAATGTGGGTGGAGCTTGTGTGGGGTTTGTGTGTGTGGAGCTTGTGTGGGGTTTGTGTGTGTGCAGCTTGTGTGGGGTTTGTGTGTGTGTGCAGCTTGTGTGGGGTTTGAGTGTGTGTGGAGCTTGTGGGGGGTTTGTGTGGGGTTTGTGTGGGGTTTGTGTGGAGGTTTGTGTGGGGTGGAGGTTTGTGTGGGGTGGGGTTTATGTGGGTGGGGTTTGTGTGGGCAGGGTTTATGTGGGTGGAGCTTCTGTCTGGAGCTTGCGTGGGGTTTGTGTTGGGTGGGGTTTGTGTGGAGCTTGTGTGGGGTGGGGTTTATGTGGGTAGGGTTTGTGTCGGCGGAGTCAAAAAGGAGCGGAGTCAAAAAATTTCAATTTCCCTTTCTCTTTTGTAATTCCTGTGAATAAAATGAACCTAAAATCTCTTCCACTTCGAAATCATATACCTTACAAGTCCAAGGAACCGTATCTATTACATCAACAATTTTAAAAAGCTCATTCGTCCATCTCTTTGTATAACCTTTTTTAAAAATGAGATTTCCATTTATATATTCTTACGATATCACCAACTTTGAACTGAGGCTTTTTGACATTAATCTCTTTTTCATATTTTAATTTTGCAAATGTTTCTGATGGTTTCGTATTCGTTGACGTGTGAATCGTGTCATTATACTTATCCACAATATCCTGAATAAAAGATGACCATTGTTGAGAACCGAGTTGTGTGAATTTTTTTACATAGTCTCTCTTTTTTTAGGTAAGATTAAAACGTTCAACAACAATGGCTTTTCCTTCATTAAAGGTACTGTATAATGTAATACTGTTATTTTTTAGAAAATTCATAAATGTCTTGTTGTAAAACTCTCTACCCTCATCAGTCCACAATTTTTTAGGTTTTCTCTTTTATGTTTTATTAAATATTTTCTTATTTATATTTATATAAACTTTTAGTTTTATTAAATATCTGTTGAAAGGCTAACATAAGAGTATTACCTGTTTTGTTTTTTAATGGGACAACCCATGCATATCTCCTCCTCAAATCAATAACGGTTAAAGCATACTTGTACCCCTTATCATTATTGAGTTCAATCAAATCAGCGGACCAGATATAATCAACGTCCTTGGAATAAACTTTCCTTCTCTGAAACTTTGTGAATATTGGTTTATGTAATTCATCAGCTAATTGCTCTTCAGTCTTAATGACATCATTAGAGCCCATAAGTTTTTTGAATTTCCAAGTCCAAGTTTCAATTTAGCACTGATCATCTTCTTCACGATGAACCTATCAACTTTTTCTCTCAAGGTTGGATTTTGTATCAGGGACAAATTATACAACATTTCTCTATCGGCTTCATGTTTTTCTTCCAATGTTGTGGTATTCCCATAATCAATATCGTGTCTCATGCACACTTCATCAACCCTATTGATGGGTTTGCTCCATGGTTAAGGATTGTCTGCCTCATCTAATCTTTTATCCAAGTTTGTGCCTGGAACACAGAAAGAATACCCTGGTAGATGTAATTCCCCCGTATTCCAGTAGTTGTAAATTTAGTTCCTGATAAAAAAAACTTTTGTATATCTCCTCCGAGTTTGTGTTTGGAGATAAATTGATTTTTTTTTGAACCACACACCGAACATGTTGGCGCAGCCTGGTGTTGGCCTGGTGAACATCTAGCCTGGTGTTGGCGCAGTGGTTAGGGCAGCGGCTTGGGATCCAAAAGGTCCTGAGTTCAAGCCCTGTTGGGCCACTG
The DNA here is from genome assembly GCF_056783735.1 of Eptatretus burgeri. Taxonomy (NCBI): domain Eukaryota; kingdom Metazoa; phylum Chordata; class Myxini; order Myxiniformes; family Myxinidae; genus Eptatretus; species Eptatretus burgeri. Next base: position 26,411,208 of record NC_140975.1, on the reverse strand, counting down.
AATTAATACACCAGGGGGTTGACTCAGCCTGTCATCCTAACCCTAACAAGGTTGGCCTAACCAACCCTAACCCTAACAGCTTGGCGAAATGAGTACCAGTGTACTGGGCCAGTGTATACCCCGGTTAAAATAGGTGTACCATATCCCTGTGTCGTAAGAGGCGACCAGGGTTGCGTCAGGAAGGGCATCGGGCGTAAAACATGTGCCAAATCACTATGCGGATCATACAGATGATCCGCTGTGGCGACCTCGAACGGGAGCAGCTGAAAGAAGAAGACACCGAACATATACCTTTTTGTATAACCCTGTTATTTTTACTTTTAAAATATAAGATATTTTTAGTATTTGTTTTCTTTTTACATTTGAGACAATAACTCAATTATTTATGAGAAAAATTCCGACAGTGTGCAAAAACCTTTTTAGTTTCCAACATGCACATTTGAATCTTCATTTTTAAAACATAAAGAATCATTAGAAATGCCTTCACTCTCTCCTCCATTTATTTAAGAAAAAAAAAAAAAAAAAAAAAAAAAAAAAAAAATTTAATTAACATCAATATCCTCTCCATGAAAACGATGTCAACGGTCTTGTCGAAAATACTGCTAATGGAGTTGTCAATTCTTTGTTTTCCTCCTCGGTGGGTTGAGTCATTTTCTGTAGTACCACCAATCTTCTTTTAATCTCACTGGTTTCCATATTTTGATATTTATTTATTCTCGCTCTTTCCTCCCTCTCCTCTCTTTCCTCCTTCTCTCTCTTCTCTCTCTCTCTCCTCCTTCTCTTTCTTCTCTTTCCTCCCTCTCCTTTTCCTCCTCTTCTCTCTCTTCAACTCCTTCCTCATCCCTTACTATCCTTGAATCACTTACACCCCATACAATATCATACATATATTCATCAGGGTTTCTTGTTATTCCTGTATCCAAATTAATTTTTTTTACAACAGGAAACCAATAAAATTTATTTTGCATTTCTAAAAGAGCCTTACGTTTTCTTAACTTCATAATTTTTTCATTATTTAACATTCTAATTAAATCTAAAGTTGTCGGTTTATCAACATCAGCATAATGCCAATCTTTTATTGAAAATACCTCATTCTTATGTTGTAGAACATATTTATTAAAATACCGAATACCCTTTTCTTGAAGGTATACTTGGACACAGAAATGATAATTTTCTTGAAGCCTTCTTGCTGTCATTTATGTATTAGAAATATATGTTAGAATAATATTATGACACGAAACACCTCCCCATCTTCCCATAGTAAAATCATTTTGTATTTCCCTACTTATTATATATAATCCTGTTTTTTGTTTTCATGATATAAACAAGGGCAAAACCATTATTATATTTACCCTTCTTAAATTCTTTTATTTGTTGTTTACTAATCATGGCTCCACAAAACTCATTCTCCATACCAAGTGGATAATATTCTTCCTTACGAGACTGATTTAATTGCTCCAGGTCTTTTAGGTCAATTTTAAATGACCAATTATACCCTAAATCATTCATATCATACCCCCATTGTTCTATTCTCAATCAAACGATACGCCCTTCTTTATAAAAATTTATTTCAATTCGAACTGTGAATTCTGTATGACCTGGAGATAAAATCAACACTTCTGTATCTTTGGAATACACGGCCATTTTATTTAAGGATATATATTGTGATAAATCACTTAATCTCACCAAGTCATTCGCGTCAGTCGGGGTTGGATAATTTTTTAATTTATAAGCATTTTTCATATTAATATTTTTGGTTATATTATATTTATGTCGTTCAGCCTGTGCCTTTGTGTAATAATTTGATAAATCAATATCCAGTTCTTGGGACACACCAAAGATAGAACCATCTTTACCAACATAAGTCATTTATATTAGATTAAAAATAATGTCATACAAAAATTTATTTTTGTTGAGTTGAAATAACACATATAGACATAATTGACCACAACACTTGTAATTTAATTATTGGACTTGAAATGTTTGATAAACACCATTCTGTAAGAATTTTATGAGTTCAACAGGTGGTGGAAGACCAAAACTATCAAAATAACATTTGTCTTGATTATTAAAAATACAAACCCGATGAGAACCGTTCCCATTATTATCTTCTAAGTTCATAATAATATTCTTTGTATGTTTAGGCACGTTTGTTAATTCATCTCTCATACAAATAACCACATTATGAATTTTTAATTTCTTACAATATTTTACAAGTTGTAAATTTGATGTTGTATTCTTTCCAAATTCTTGAATTTTCCTTCCTGAAAGTCACTTTAATGTCCATCTTCCCCTCGCCATGTTCCCCGTCCCATCCCCATCCCTCTCCCTTCCACAGTTCACCTGTGTCTGTTCCCCAATGTTTTGTCCCTTCCACTCCCGCCCCTCTTGTCTCATGCCTCCTTGCTGTGAGTTGTGTGTTAGCTCTCATACGAGCCTCGACCAAGGTATACAAAAAAAAAAAAAAAAAAAATACCTTTTCTTGAACAAGATGAAATATTGCTGATTGTTCTGTTGGAATGAACCCTGCTTTGGTTTTTGAATCCGCTGAATAGTCATTGTTTTGAAGAGCATTCACAATATAATCAGGGGGTCGATTCATCTCTTCCAGTTGTTGAAATAATCCTTCATCATCATATTCTAATTCTCCTATATGCGCTAATTCTTCCTCAGTCATTTGACTGAAATCTTTTAACATTTGGAGCTTTCTCGGAGTATATTTTATTGTGGGAACTGTGGAAACATCTATAATTTTTTCTTGGGAAGTTTTTAAAAGTGGTTAAAAAAATTTCTCTTGTTTTCTTTCAAATGCTTCTTCACCCGTAAGTTTTTGTCTGCGTTTCTTCTTTATGTCTTCCGTTTGTTTTACAACTTTTGAAACCAACTCTTGATGCTCCCTAAATCTTCTTACTCTTTCTTTCGCATCCATTTATTTATTGAAAAATATCATTGAATATCTCATCTTGTTTCACAACAATATATTTATATTTTTCAGTCGTGTGTTTCATGCAATCCCCAAATTCCTTTTTACTACATAATATAGAACAATTGTCTCTCCAAAAATTGTTTATATCTATTGAATTTAACTTGAATAAAATAAAAGTATTAGCATTGTTTCTGATGGAACGACGAGGAAGTTGAAAGTATGATTGACTAAGATAAATACAATTACAAGAAGAATGTCTCCCTCTTGTGTAGTCGCTGTCCATTAACCGTTTGGTTTTCTCATTAACACAATCCTCAAAGATAATGAGGTTCTTTTTAGATTTATCCAAATCTTGGGGAGACGGAATATCATCGGTATTATCACGAAGAATACAAGTTATCGGTTTTGATTTCTTTTTCATCTCTGTGTATCACAAAATAGTTGAATTATATCTTCAATGTTGTAATCATTTAGGTTTTTTTGAAGTTTAAATAAACAAATTATATCTTCTTTTTGAAGACAAGCATTAAAACCTTGTGAGAGTAATTGATACTCTGGTTGAAAACTCGACTTTGTGAAAATTATTAAATTATCATAATCTAAAAAGTTGGGAGTCAGGAGCATCTTTAAAAGTAAGCAGGATTTTCCACATCCGCTTGAACCAACTATGAGACATCTTTATGAATTTGGAAGATTTTTATGATTGTTAAATTTTATCTTATTTTCCCAAATGGGTAAAAAATCATTCATTTATATATTTGGAAAACAGGTTATTTAATTTATTGTTGGCTTTTTTAGAAACTCTATATTTTATCCTCAGTTCAGGTTTAATTTCAAGATAATCCATTATTTTATTTATGCAATATCTTGTGTTGATATTTCCCTGAAAATCACATCCATGAATAATATATAACAACAATCCTTTAAACATTTCTCGAATGCGTTGTTTCTTCCCTTGTAAGGAAAGGTGTGTTATCCCCCTCATACTTTACATTCATTTCTCAAATAAATCTTGTAAATTAATTCATTTTTGGTGTAAATCTTAAAGAATTATTTTCCTGTTTAAATTTTTTATTATCATAAATTAGAAGATAATCACAAAATATACATTGTTTTCGGCTTTTGACTCTGTGTTTAAACCCCGTCTTTCACACGCAGGACAATTCTCAAATTAGTCATATGGAGAATCAGGGAAATCTATCATATTTATAAAGTAAAACTTTACTTAAACTGAAATTCATCTTCGATATCATCTTCGATACTTTCAGAATCATCTATAAAAATACTTTCATAACTATCGTTTGAACACAAACTCTCGGTATCATAACTATCGTTTGAATGCAAACTCTCGGTATCATAATCACTCTCATAATCTTCAAAATCTTCAGTTGAATATTGACTCATATTTAATTAGTAGAAAAAAACATTACCATCGATATCTAGATACTTTTTTTCATTAACAGATTCAACTGCTACATTTTTTATATTAAAGGTAATTTTAAAATGATCCTTAACTGCAATTGAACGAAATGTCATTTCACATGATATATTAACATCCTTTATTTCATCAGGATTTATATCTTTAGGGTTGTTGAAAAAAATACAAATTTCTCCTTGCATATTACAGATGGTCTTATCTTTTTCTTTCTAAAGCTTCATCCATAAGGTTTTTATTTTTTGATACTTTTTCTTGTTTCATTGCTTTTTCTAGTTTTGAATATATTGCCAGAAGGAGAGGAGAAACTTTTGTTAGAGATACCTTAATTGATGTTCTTCCAGGTATACTAAAAGCCCTTCCACTGAAGGAAATTGAAGAACTCATATTATTCGCCATAATTGTTTTTATCCAATAGTTGTTATATTTATCTTTGTTCAATTTTACATCCTTGACATATTTCTCAGTATCTTTAACAAATGAAGAGATTGATTGAAACTTGTCTTTTGTGTCTTGAAACATTGTATTTATTAAGTGAAAAAGTTGGAGGATAAAATGGTTTTAAGCACAGATTCGCCTATAAATTAAACAAAATTTTCATCAAGAAAATTTTAGTTCAAGCAAAGTTATATTATATAAATATGGTGAATACAACGTACTGCGATGTTTGTAATCACGGATATAAATATTATAAAAAAACACCTGCAAACCAACAAACACACATTCAATCTTTTCAAACAAATATCTCCTCTTGAGTTGGAAAGAAAACATTGTGATATCTGCTCAAAGGATGTTTTGAAGAGGAGTTATAAGAATCACCTTCAATCACAAAAACACAAGAAGAATGAGTTTAAAGTAAAGAGAGACTATTATATTGAAAACACTGATGGAGCTTTTAAGAATCATATTAAAATAAGGATTTTTCAATTTGGAGAACCTGGTCCATCATCAATAGCTGAATCAATTGAAATAGTGAAACCCGATGTTGAAAAAGTTATTAAAAAGACATTAAAATAAATGAAAACTTTAAAGTTTTATATGGGAGTGAAAATGAATATGAAAAGACAAGATGAAGAACAAACTCCTTATGTGAGAACAGATCTTCATTTTATAACATCATTTCAAGATTTTCTGAATAGTGGGGTTTATGAAGAACTATCAAGACAAGAGGAGGATGTTGATAATACAGTGGTAGGAAGTCGATTTAATATTTTAAAAATCATCTTTTTAGATATACACATTCTAAAATCAGACCCTCTTAAAGCTTCTTCTTATATTGAATTACCAAAAGAAATAAAACTAAAGAAGGCAGTTGTTAATATTAAGAACAATGATAATAAATGTTTTCTCTGGTCTGTTCTTGCTCACTTTCATCCACCAAAATGTAATTCAGAAAGAGTAAAACAATATATGAAATATGAGAATACCTTGGACATTAAAGATTTTAAATTCCCAATGCCACTAACAGATATTCCTAAATTTGAGAAAAAGAATAATCTTTCTATTAATGTATATGGATTAACTAGAGAGATAAAGTTCAGGTATTAAAAATTTCAAACACCAATAAAAATGAAGAAACACAAATTGATCTTTTATATTTTAGTGTTGGAAAGAATTCACATTATACATACATCAATGATTTATCAAGATTAATCTCTTCTCAGGTATTCAGAACAGCAAACAAAATATATCCTTGTAAGCGATGTCTTAATTAATATAATAAACTTGAACATTATAGTGGAAAAAAGCCGCACAAGAGTTGGTAAAACGATTAGAAAAGGATTGTAAAAGACTAACTAAATTAATGAAAGAAACAAATGAACCGATGGAATTTACCGAAGAAGAAAAATTAGAATTTAGAAAGAACAATATCTGTCATATTTGGGAGGAGGAAATTGAGGAGTCTAAAGTTAGGGATCATTGTCATCTTACTGGTAAATATAGAGGTCCCGCTCATTCCTGTTGTAATCTTAATTATAAATTACCTTCTTTTATTCCAGTCTTTCTTCAGAACAGCGCCAACTATGATACACATCTATTTATAAATGAACTTTCAAAAACACCAGGGAATATTTCTGCCATAACAAACACAAGTCAAAAGTATATTTCATCTCCAAAAATGATATTCACAAAACTTTAAACTCGTATTAGGTTTCTAGATTCTTACAAGTTTATGGGAACAACACTGGCCAACCTCGCATCAAATCTAAGCTCCACAGGCTCTTTTGCAAATCATAATTCATTCTTTCCAAAAGAGGAAATTCTAACTAAAAAGAAAATTCAGATTAAAGAGATAATTCAAAGTAAAGAGGAAATTCTAATTAATGAGGAAATTAATGAAGAAATTCAAACTGAAGATGAAATTCTAATTATAAAGAAAATTTGAACAATGAATGAAATTCTAACTAAAGAGGAAATTCTGATTATAGATGAAATTCTGCTTAAAGAGGGAATTCTAACCACAGAGGAAATTCAAACAAGGAATGAAATTCAAAGTAAAGAGAAAATTCTTACAAGTAAGGGAATTTATCCTCATGATTATATGGATTCATTTATGAGATTTAAAGAAACACAACCTCCTTCAAAAGAAAGTTTCTATAATAACCTTTATGAAGAAGAGCTAAGTGATAAGGAATATAAACATGCACAAGAAATTTGGAAAATAATTAAGACAAAGAACCTTGGAGAATATCATGATTTGTATCTAAAAACAGATGTTTTATTGTTAGCTGATGTGTTTGAAGCTTTTTGATCACTCTGTCATAATAAAAATTGTTATGGATTAGATCCTGCCCACTATTTCACAGCTCCTGGTTTAGCTTGGAGTGCAATGTTGAAAATTACAAAACAAGATATAGATTTAATCAGTGATGTAGATATGCTTTTGATGATTGAGAAGTCTAAGAGAGGTGGAATATCACAAGTATGTTCAAAAAGATATGCTAAAGCAAATAATAAATATCTTCCAAATTATGATAGTGAAAAAGATAGTAATTATTTGATGTATTTTCATGCTAATAATTTGTATGGATGGGCAATGTCTCAATCTCTGCCTTATGGTAAATTAGAGTGGGTGGAAGAAAAGAATTATGAAAAGGCTTTGATGAATATTGTTATTTCTTCTCAAGCGGAATTGAATGAGGAAGAAGAAGGTTATTATTTTGAAGTCGATTTTTGGTACCCGAGTGATCTTCATAATAAGCATAAAGACCTTCCTTTTGCATGTGAGAAAGAAACCCCAAAGAAAGAATGGTTAAGTGAATATCATAAAAGTTTTAATATTAAAGGCAAATCAACAAAAAAAGTTATTAACAACATTCTTTGATAAAGAGGGATATGTTTTGCAACAGAGAAGCTTGAAACAGTTTTTGAGAGAAGGATTGAGAGTAGCTAAAATTCATAGAGTTTTAACATTTAAACAAAGTCCTTGGATGAAAAAGTATATTAAATTCAATACAGATATGAGAACAAATACAAAAGTAAAATTTGAAGGGGACTTTGAAAAATTAATGAATAATGCTGTATTTGGAAAGACTATGGAAAATGTTAGAAACAGACAAAACATTATATTCGCAACATCTTGGAAAGAAGCTTCTAGATTGATAAATAAACCAAGTTTTGAGAGAGAGAAGAGGTTTTTTCAGAGAACTTTTCTGCTATTCATATGGAAAAGGAAAGTATTGTAATGGATAAACCAATTTATATTGGAACAGCAGTTCTTGATTTATCAAAGATATTGATGTATGATTATTTGTATAATGGTTTAAAGAAAGAGTATGGTGAAAATGTTTCATTGTTGTATATGGACACTGATAGTTTTATCCTACATATAAAAACTGATGATGTCTATAACGATATGAAGAAAAATATTGGAGTATATGATACAAATAATTTTAGTAAGAAGAGCGAGTTATTTTCAAAAAAGAATGAAAAGGTTATTGGTAAGTTTAAGGATGTGTTGGGTGGAAAAGTAATGAGTGAGTTTATTGGATTGAGAGCAAAGGCATATGCTTATAAGTATGGTGATCAGATTGATAAAAGGTTAAAGGGAATAAAGATATATGTAATAAAGAAATCAATAACTTTTAGAAATCATTACAATTGTTTGATGAATAAGAAAGAAGAATATAGGAAAATGAATACAATAAGAAGTTATAAACATAAGATATATAGTGAAGAAGTAAATAAAAAGGCATTAGGAGCCTTTGATGAAAAGAGATTTATTTTTGATAATGGAATAGATTGTGTTCCATATGGATATTGTATGATAGAGTGAATATTTAATCATAAAGTATATAGAATACAATATGGGTTAGGGTTTTTAAGGGCTACCACCATCTTTTTCACAATATATAAATGGTGGAACCAAGTATTAATCAAACTAAAGAGTGGAGAAAATCTCAGTCTTGGTATATAAATGGAAAACATAATGAATGTGAAAAATATCAAATAAGTCTTATTGAAAAAATAACTAAAACAAAGGTAAATAAAACAAATAAGCGAATCAATTTACAAACTAGTAGGTTAGAGGATGTAAAGAAAATAATAAATATCCTTGAATGGACTGAAAAATTTTATGGTTATCAATTGAACAATGGAAAAATAATTTACTACAATCTCAAAATTATATGCAACTCAGGAGGTGGTCAGAGGAGATCATTAAGAGAAGTATATCATTTCATAATGACACAAAAGGGGTATCTTGAAAAATATAAAGATTCAAATGTTTTATTTTTAAATATTTTAGATGTGGATTATTGTGCAAAGAAAATTAAACTATTGAAGGAATTTGAGAATGAACAAATGTTTATAGGTTCAATGAGTGAGCGAAACAATATGCATTGGTTATTTGAAAAAGAGTGCCCCTTGGCTTACATGTTTCAGATATTTCTTTAGAATCACCTTTAACTAAATCACAGTATATTCACCCTTCTACTTGACTACTTGAACAAATCTTTATCTTATTGCATTGGTTATTTGAAAAGAGTGCCTCAAGGTTAAAAGGGGAGAAAAATAAATATACCTTGGGATAAAAAGGGGTTTACTTTTTAGGGAAAAAAAATATGAATCGCTGAAAATCCCCCATTCACTTACATGGGGAAAAGTGAGCCAGAATCAGTATACTCACCCTACTAACAGAACCTCACCACCTTCTCCACAACCGCCAACATCTCTTTCAAACAAACAACGACACCTCAACAACCACGCCATCCCCACCACAGCGCCACCTCCACCACCACAACAGCAACTCAGCAACTCCCACCCAATATCCCTCAGAACGGATAAACAGAAATGACGGTTGGGCAACAACAACAGAGCCAAGCCGGACTCTCCTGGAATTTCACCCCTCCCCACCCCCCGCGTGCCGGGAAGGGCGGGGTAAACGCCCAGAGCGATAAAAAGGCACGTGTCGACGCCAAGTGAGTTGTTGTCGGCAGTTGTGAGAGAATTGGGGAGGACATCGGTGGAATCGTTGTGGAGAGCGGGAGCAGTTGGTTGGAGTTGGTCGAGTCGGAGCCGGAGAGGAGTCGCCAGCCGGTTCGCCGTTGGAGGAACCGCTTGAAGGCGTTGATGGAGTCGAGACGAGTTCGGGAAGAGACATCGAGGGTCGCCTAGCGAGTCACCAAGAGGGTGGCAGGTAGCCTGCTCGATCTCTCAGAGCCTTCCGGTCACCCCGACTCCGAACGAATATTAAAGGCTTACGAGCCCGGGTCTTTTCTTTCTAGGGTTTTTCATGGAAGTCTGTAGCGCCTTGTCTGATAAGTAGAATTGTTGTTAAGTGCATGCACATAATAAATAGACAACGGCTGTAGGTGTTTTCGCTCGTGTCTTGTACCCATCCCCCCCAATTCATTACATACGTGCCTGCATTGAATAAATGTCATTGTTTGAATATTCACCTGCTCGTTGCGTCCCTTCCTCCATTGAGCTGCCGTAATTGCATTCGGAATAATAGCTGGTTTTTAATCGCCAATAAGATAATCGAGTCCGACGGGGTTTGACGATAATAAACCGCTCGGCAATCGCAAACGGCGCGAGCTGCTTAAAGCGGCTCGTGTCCGGACAGGTCCCATCGAGGTATAAATCCCCAGCATTTGTCTGCACGAATAATTAGGTAAATCGACAATTCGGCGATCAACCATGTCGCGCGTGGACAGAAGAGTTGGCTGATTTATGGTGTGGTTAAAACACACCCGTAGCTGGATTTCGAGGTATATCCGAAAGCTGCGACTAGGATTGCCACGGTCAGTGGCGCGCGGCCGCAATTAGCTAAAAGCAGTCGCCCACACGCCGGAGTGGCGAGAACCACAACAATATATATGTATGTATGTATGTATGTATGTATGTATGTATGTATATATATATATATATATATATATATATATATATATATATATATATATATATACATATACATATATATTGTGGTTCTCGCCACTCCGGCGTGCGAACGACCGTGTGTAGCCAAAAGCGGCCGCCTCACCCACCGGAACGGACAATTCAGTCGTGACCCTCCGGGAACTACCGCCCGGAGCCAGTCACGGGTGGGGGTTTAACCTCGCCACAACTCAGTTCGCATTCTACCTGCGCGAAATAGGGTCCGATCACCGAATGGTCGATTTACCTAAGTACTCGCGCGAGTAGCGTACCAAGGAGTTGTACCACACCACAGGTCGACTCCGGACACGAACCGCTTAAGCGGCTCGTTCCGTACTACAGGGATAACCGAGCGGAGTTATCGTCGAGCTTGACGGTTCCAATTATTTACCGGGCGTTTTAAACCCACTATCAATCCCTGACGTGATGCAAGATGGAGATTCAATAGTAGGAAGGAGACGAAGCAAAGCGGGAAACAGTTAAACAAGCAATGCACATTTATTATGGAAACACGGAAGGCACGTATATTACAGTCAAGACAAAATGCAACAAATAACAGTCAAGACAAAAGCAAATGCAATACGACCAAATAAAAGGGCAATTATTTACAACACTTATACAGTTCTACTTGTCGGTACTCGGCGCCACATCTCTCATTCCAAAAATCAAAGGAAAGAAAGCCACCCTCACAGGCAAGGAGGCAGACAGGTCCGTGGACCAAATGTGCGTAGCACCTGGAGGAGCGGCCAGGTCGAGACCGAGAAGGTTGTGACGTGATGGCGAGCAAGCTGCAATGTCCGCGTCGCTGCGCCCCGACTCCGTGCCCCTGGCGTGGTCGGCGAGCTCTCTCCGGCATGCTACGCGCAAGCAGTTTGGTTGGCACCACGTTTAGGATGGGGGAAGAACGGGGCCCCCCGGCACTATCTCAGCGCGGATGGGGGGGGGGAATTGCTGATGCTCAGGGAGAGGGGAATGACTGGCTAGCATGGACCCCGCGACGAGTCGAGCGACCCCCACACCGCAATCTTGATGCCGACCGCCGTATTCACTTGACTCAAACTCGAACTCTTCACTCGCCCCGACCAGCCGCCTGCAACTCAACTCCGCGAGTCGCCTTGTGCTCGCGTCTTTATCGGCCGCAGGAGGAGCCTATATGCAAATTTCAGGATCAAAACGCGAGTGGAGGCGGGGCCACGCCACCCTCTGTTCAGCCATTGGTGTGGCAAAAAGGGGCGTGAGCCTTTTTTGAGCCGAATTCCTCTCGTAAAGAATCCACATTCATCGCGCTTGGAGGTGGGCCATACCACCCGACGCTCACCCATAGGACGGAGAAAAAGGGGGCGTGAAGCCTTCCTGATCCGAATTTCTCTGTGAGAGGAACGCATTCGTACTCGCGGCTCGACGCGTTCGGCATCAATCGCCGAACGGGCCCTGGACAGCACGACTTTTGGTGTTGACTGGTGGCGTGGTCGATGGTTGTAGAAGGAGATAGGCGAAGGTGGTGGGGGGTTTGCTGTGGTGATTTGGTGGTTGGCGGGCGTCGTTTGGGAATGGCGGTGAAGCGATGTTCGCGGGATGGAGTTGTGAAGGTAAAGGTAGTGGCTGTTTGCGTTGTTGGCGGCTTAATGGTCAAAAATAACAATAGAGAAAGAAAAATGGCGAACTCAAAGCGTCGCAGCCTGGATGAATCACACATATTCCCTCTATACAACGGGTTTGGGCTAACTACACATGAACTTACCGATATATCTCACCTGAGGACTCTTTATGGTGTAATGCGAATTTCCACAACCGTAACAATATATATATATATATATATATAAACATATGTATATATATATATATATATATATATATATATATATATATATATATATATATATATATAAACATATGTATACATATGTATATATATATATATATATATATATATATATATATATATATATATATACATATGTATATATATATATATATATATATATATATATATATATATATATATATATATAAACATATGTATATATATATATATATATATATATATATATATATATATATATATATATATATATATGTATATATATATATATATATATATATATATATATATATATATATATATATATATATATATATATATAAACATATGTATATATATATATATATATATATATATATATATATATATATATATATATATATATATATATATATATATATATATATATATATATATATATATAAACATATGTATATATATATATATATATAAACATATGTATATATACATATATATATATATATATATATATATATATATATATATATATAAACATATGTATATATATATAAACATATGTATATATATATATAAACATATGTATATATATATATAAACATATGTATATATATATATATATATATATATATATATATATATATATATATATATATATAAACATATGTATATATATATATATATATATATATATATATATATATATATATATATATATATAAATATATATATATATATATATATAAACATATGTATATATATATATATATATATATATATATATATATATATATATATATATATATATATATATATATATATATATATATATAAACATATGTATATATATATATATATATAAACATATGTATATATACATATATATATATATATATATATATATATATATAAACATATGTATATATATATAAACATATGTATATATATATAAACATATGTATATATATATATATATATATATATATATATATATATATATATATATATATATATATATATATATATATATATATATATATATATATATATATATATATATATATATATATATATATATATATATATATATATATATATATATATATATATATATATATATATACATATGTATTTATATATATGTATATATATATATATATATACAGCTCTGGAAAAAATAAGAGACCACTCCAAAAAAAAATAAAAATCTGCATCTCTACATGTATGGCAGCCATTCCATTCCAGTATCTGTTGAATTCCAACACAGGCACACCTCATTCTACTTAGTGAGGTACTGATTCGGTGATCACCTGAACCAAATCTTATTTAACAAGGAAAAGTTTCAAAACCACTGCTGTGGTCATCACTATCCTCTTGCAATAGGACCAGCTGGATGGCAAAAACAGTGCGAGTAGTACCTCAAAAGTAATTGGAATCAAAAAAATAACTAATAATCATGCCAAAAGAGTTGAAAAGAAAAGTTTTGAGTGAGGAAAAGAAGGGTTCAATTCTGGCTTTCCTGGCAGAGGGATACAGTGAGCGTCACGTTGCTTCCATCCTTAAAATTTCAAAGACGGCGGTTCACAAGAACAAGGTCAAGCAGCAGACATTGGGGACAACAAAGCTACAGACTGGCAGAGGGCGAAAATGACTTTTCACTGACCGGGATGACCGCCAACTCATTCGAATGTCACTCAACAACCGTAGGATGACATCAAGTGACCGACAAAAAGAATGGCAAACGGCAGCTGGGGTGAAGTACACTGCGAGGACGGTTCGAAACAGGCTAAGAGGGGCAGGGCTGAAGTCATGCAAAGCCAGAAAAAAGCCCATCATCAATGAGAAGCAAAGAAGAGCCAGGACGAGGTTTGCAAAAGACCATAAGGATTGGACCGTAGAGGACTGGAGTAAGGTCATCTTCTCTGATGAGTCCAATTTTCAGCTTTGCCAAACACTTGGTCGTCTAATGGTTAGACGGAGACCTGGAGAGGCCTACAAGCCACAGTGTCTCGCACCCACTGTGAAATTTGGGGGAGGATCGGTGATGATCTGGGGGTGCCTCAGCAAGGCTGGAATCGAGCAGATTTGTCTTTGTGAAGGACTCATGAATCAAGCCACGTACAAGGTTGTCCTGGAAGAACACTTGCTTCCTTCTGCTCTGACAATGTTCCCCAACTCTGAGGATTGGTTTTTCCAGCAGGACAATGCTCCATGCCACACAGCCAGGTCAATCAAGGTGTGGATGGAGGACCATCAGACGAAGACCCTGTCATGCCCAGCCCAATCTCCAGACCTGAACCCCATTGAAAACCTCTGGAATGTGATCAAGAGGAAGATGGATGGTCACAAGCCATCAAACAAAGCTGAGCTGCTTGAATTTTTGCGCCAGGAGTGGCATAAAGTCACCCAACAGCAATGTGAAAGACTGGTGGAGAGCATGCCAAGACTCATGAAAGCTGTGATTGAAAATCAGGGTTATTCCACAAAATATTGATTTCTAAACTCTTCCGAAGTTAAAATATTAGTATTTTGCTGTTTAAAAATGAATATGAACTTGTTTTGTTTGTATTATTAACCTCTGCCATCTTCGAAGATGGATGGAGGTTACTGTTTTCACCCCTTTCTGTTTGTTTGTTTGTTTGTGAACAGTATTACGGAAAAAACTCCTCGACGGATTTCGACGAAACTTGGCGGGGGGGGTGAGGTATGGTCCAAGGATCATGCTATTAAATTTTGGACTTGGTCCCCCTCCCCACAAAAAAAATGGTTTGAGAAAAAGAAAAGGCTTTTTTTTTTTACATTTCTACATGTTTTAAGTGATTTCCAACCACCCCCAAAAAATTGAGAAATTTTTTTTTTTGCATTTCTACATGTTTTAAGTGATTTCCAACCCCCCCCCCCCCAAAAAAAAAGATGTTGGAGAAAAGAACTATAACTCTGTTCGCACTATTGACATCATATTTAATGAATAAGATATAAGGTTCACTTGAGTGACCCAGCAGTATTGGCAGCGGAGGTTTTGCACTCTCCCGAGTGCTCCCCTTCTAGTTTGAGGTCTGAAAACACTGAATCTTTGTTGTTATTTTGACCAGTTGTCATTTTCTGCAAATAAATGCTCTAAATGACAATATTTTTATTCGGAATTTGGGAGAAATGTTGTCAGTAGTTTATAGAATAAAACAAAAATGTTCATTTTACTCAAACACATACCCGATAAATAGTAAAATATAGATAGTAAAACCAGAAAAACTGATAATTTTGCAGTTGTCTCTTAATTTTTTATATAGTGTTATATATAATGTTACGGTTGTGGAAATTCGCATTACACCATAAAGAGTCCTCAGGTGAGATATATCGGTAAGTTCATGTGTAGTTAGCCCAAACCAGTTGTATAGAGGGAATATATGTGATCCATTCGGGCTGCGACGCTTCAGTTAGCCGTTTTTTTTGGCTATTGTTAATTTGGTGCAAGAGCAACAACGAACATCGCCACAACCAACATCTCACGATCACGCCATTCACTACGCGATGCCACCTTCCACAACTACGCTACCACATCTTCGCCACTCGCCATTCAACGAGCACCGTGCGGGCGCGTGCAAGAACAAAAACCAACAACGCTTGTGGGGTTTTCCCGCCTAATTTCCCCACCTGATGCTTCCGCCTGAATCCCCCCCCACCACACTTGGTGTGAAGGGGAGGGGTGCGGCAGCTCACTCCCGATTGGTGGATGCACGGCGTGAGGCGGTCGGAGTGGGGGCATGGCCCCCTTCGAGAGCTTTCTGGAAGCGTCTCGAAGGAAGGAGGAGCCAAGAACGGGGTGGGGCGTGGGGCGGAGCGAAGGGCGGAGCCGGCCCCTACAAAAGGGTGGGCGTGAAGAGTCGTGGTTGGTTGGTTGTTCCCTTGTCCCAGTTGGAGGCTGAAGGCTCTTGGTTCGTGCAAGCGATTGACAAAAAGGCGTGTACGTGAAGGTTGACGAGAACGTCGTTCCTTTTCCTGTTCCCTGAAGGGGAATTGTGGAGAGTTGCGGTGATCGTTCCTGGTCGGAGGTTCTGTTCGTTCGTCCGAGCTGTCGAGCGGACCACACAAGCGACGCGCGGCACAAGCTCACGGACCACGCCGGAGGGACTCGGAGTTACAGTCGCCAAGGAATCAACGCGCTCAGGGAAGTCACGACTTCCTTTTCTTTTGGGGGTTTGTGTAAATGTCTGTGGGTGGCGCCAGTCTTGAAAAGTAGACTGTTTTAGTGTTGTAATACTTATATTTGGTTTTAACTCTTTCCCTGCTTCCTTTGACTGTATGGCTGTATATACGTTCTTGTGTGTGTGTGTCATAAAGTGCTTGCTTGTTGAACTGTTTCCCCGTTTTGCTGCGTCCTTTCCTTTGTTGAACCTCCATCTTGCATCACGTAAGGGATTAATAGTGGATTTTAAAACACCCGGTAATTAATCGGAACCGTCAAGGCCGACGATAATTCCGCTTGGCTATCCCTGTAATACGGAACGAACCGCTTAAGTGGTTCGTGTCCGGAGTCGGCCTGTGGCGTTGGTCCCATCACTCGGCAGATTACCCGCGCGGGTACTTAGGGATATCGACATTCAGCGATTCACCCTATTTTGCGCGGGTAGACTGCGGACTGGGTGGTGGTGGGGTTAAACCCCCACCCGTGACTGGTTTCTGCCGGTAGTCCCAGGAGGGTCACGACTGAATTGTCCGTCCGGTGGATGACGCGGTCGCGATTCGAGTTACGTGGCCGATCGTACGCCGGCGGGCGCGAATTCACGATTCGAGTTACGTGGCCGATCGTACGCCGGCGGGTGCGAATTCGCAACAACATGTATATATATATATATATATATATATATATATATATATATATATATATATATATATATATATATATATATATATATATATATATATATATATATATATATATATATATATAGGGCTTGGTAATTTGGTCACAGGAAATTTGGTCACGGGAAAACGGTCACAAGTTAATTTGGTCACAGTAATTCGGTCACGAGGTAATTTGGTCACAGTAATTCGGTCACCAGGTAATTTGGTTAAGGTAATTCGGACACGGTATTATTATTATTATTTATTATTCACTGCATTTATGGCAAGTAAGGCCCAAGAGCAGTAATAAACATTTTCATTTCATGGCCGGCGAATCTTGTTGGCATAATGACGTATTAACCAAGTTTACTGACTACTATAATGGAATCGATTCTGTCTCTCTCAACTTTTAAATTCCGATTCCATTATAGTAGTCAGTAAACTTGGTCAATACGTTATTATGCCAACAAGATTCGCCGGCCATGAAATGAAAATGTTTATTACTGCTCTTGGGCCTTGTTTATATTACTGCTCTTGGGCCTTGTTTATTACTGCTCTTGGGCCTTACTGTCCTTAAATGCAGTGAATAATTAATAATAATTATAATACTGTGACCGAATTACCTCGTGACCGTTTTACCGTGACCAAATTACATTGTGACCGTTTTACCGTGACCAAATTACATTGTGACCGTTTTACCGTGACCAAATTACCTTGTGACCGTTTTACCGTGACCAAGTTTCCCGTGACCAAATTTCCTGTGATGAAATTACCTACATTCTTCTATTTAAGTATATATATATATATATATATATATATATATATATATATATATATATATATATATATATATATATATATATATATATATCGACATATTTACCCTCATATATATTTACCCTCAAGCTTCTGTGGAAAAAGAACCTGCCCTCTCGATCCTGTCAGCCACAAAGGACAAGGAGGGTGAACGGCGGTACATCATCGATGGGGGCTGAGGAGGAAGAATCTGAGGCAGAGGAGTCGCCGCACATCTAGCTCACATATCTGGGATGCCGGAGAGGACTCACCTCCTCGGTCTGGGCACCTCACGGATGCGACTGCATGTCTCCGTTGCGTCACATCGCCACTGCCCATCTTTCCCGTCGATTTTCCACCGCATTCTCCTGTATATTTGTGTGAGGTGAGGGAGAGAAGGAAAGACTGCTTTCCTTTTCTCCATTCATTATTTTTATAATATTTTCACGTCCTTGTTTTATTGTTTGCCCCTGAGTGAATAAAGGCAGTCTTTTGTGTCATTAAGATTGAATAAAAATACGTGTTGTGGTTAAATCTGCTCTTATGTGTCTTTTTCTTTCTTCCTTATAACTACTTGCTTTTAAATAATTGCTTGCTTGTGTGTTTGTAATAAATAATTGTTTCTTTTTATTACCAATCTGTCTCGGTTGTGTTTTCCTTTCTTGGTCCGATGTAGTGCACAAGTAAGCTTAGATGGGACGTTCTACCCCAATAATTTGCTTCATTAGCCAGTGCACACTCACTGTAATGCTCGGCAGTAATCCGAATGTGCGCTGAGGGCACGTGACCCCAATTAGCCAAATGTCCACAGGTAAGGAAGTAGTGTAATCCTGTCCGGATTCGCCGTGCCAATCGACGTTTATGGTTGCTTAGCAACCTGCCGGTGTGCAGAGTTATCTGTGCTCGGTGGCCTCAGGACTAGGCGTTCAGGAGGGACCCAAGTGCTTCCCCTCGTGGCAAGCCTCCAACCCTGGATCCGTAACAACGGACTGCTCATATTCCATACATTTCTGTGAGTCTAATTTGCATCCAGAAACACAAGGTTAACCATTATGAAATTGCCACCCTTTCGTTTCAATGCTGAAAACTATGCAAAAAAAGACACAGATTGCAAAAAAGACTCACTCACTTATGCCAGCAATGGAGAGTTAAAAGTACCCGATGAGCAGAACGCAGTCACTAAAATCGCACACAGAGAGCTTGCGCAAAAAAGCCTCGTTAGCATCATACATTCTTTTGCAGCAATCATACAGTTCCTCGTTCGTAAAGTGGCATTCATATCTCGTTAGTAAACCACCAAGAGACACACAGAGCATGCGCAAAAGGCCTCGTTAGCATTTCGTACATCATTTTGAAATCCAAGTTTTCTCAATTTAAAAAAAACTGTTTAACATGCATGTTTTGCTTGATTTGAGTGATTGTGGCTGAGAATGGAAATTCTCAAGATCGCTCATTAATTCACAACCATTTTTGAACCAACTCCACCATTCAAAACTAAATGTGAAAGATATGAATCACCAAATTGGACAGACGGTCTTGTAAATTTGAGCAGGTAAGATATTCTTCACAAGGAATGTATTGATACACCTCTGTTCCACAGCACATGTGACCATGTTGGCCACTAACATAGTTTTATTATGATCAGAATGTTTTGAGCAGCTTTCATGTCACTTCCTTCATAACTTGCTCAAAGGAAATATTTTCAGCATTTAACTAAATAATAATATTGTTACGAATTTGGAAGCTTACTGCACACAACAGCCAGAGTCCCTATAGATCAGTTATATCGGTAAGCATGTGTTTCTAGTTAGAATCCATCCCTGTGTCTAATGGGAATTAAGTGTATGCGCGCTGTGGGTTATTTTATAGATAGGATTTTTTTTACTTCTTCACTTTCACAAAACAACACTCTGCTCGCGGCATTCTTCGTGCACTCGCCAGCAAGCGCACGCGTGGGCGGAGTCTAACATAGGCATGGCATCCCTCCTTGGCCAATCGGCAAGGAGCGGGCGTCTCACCCGCCCCGTTTCCAACTCAACACCATCGCCATTACGCACGTGGCCTGAGGTGAGGAGGTGGACGGAGGTACAAACGCCTCTGATCAGGACTCCGCCCAGAAGGGTGGGAGTTGCCCCGCCTACCATGGGTCTGTCCAATGAAGGACGGCCAGCAAATCGCGCGATGCAACCGTCCAATCAGGAGGCGAGTTACCTCAGAGTAGATGCTCCACCCCCGCGAGGGGGAGGGATAAGAAAGGTCGCGAGCTGCTCATGAGAAGAAGAAGTTGGTTGGTTCCTGCTGGTTGAGTTCGTGGCTCCTGGTTGATGATCGTGCTGGTTGGAGTTGGCGTTCGTCCTGGTTGGTGTTCGTGTTCATGGTTCTCGGGTCGCCGATTGGCGTTCGCGGCTGGCCAAGTCGCTCCTTGGATTCTGGAGGCGTGGGTTCGAGTCCCACCGAGACGGGTTGTGTGGGAGCGAGCGAGTTGAGGATCCCGTTTCCTTCCACGGAATCCGAGATCCACAAGAACGGGTCGGTGAAGACCGCACGAGGCGGAGAGGTACCAACCAGACCTTGACCCTCAGCTCGCCTTCCCTCTCGAGCCGAAGGGCCGAATAAAGACCATTGAGGTCCATTTCTTTTGGGTGTGCGTGTATGTGTGCGGGCCTGTCTTGTCAAGTAGAATTGTTTAGTGCTTTTGCTTGTACATTGACTGCATTTCTTATAGTCGGATAACTCTGCTCTTCTGTGTTCCCTTCCCCTCAATATAAATAAATCCCTTGTTGAATGCATCAGCTCGTTTCTGTGCTTCTTTCATTGGCTTAGCACGGTGCGTGTTGGGAAATTGGGAAGCGGCAAATTATGCATTTGGTCCGACGGGTCTTGGTAACCATCCGCTTGGGTTATGCACGGTTCGAGCACGATAACGGCTCGTTCTGCTCGAGGCCTGCCGAAGGTGTGAATTCCCAGGTCGCTTTGCCGTGTGGATACTTAGGTATATTGAAGTTGGCAATTAACCCTATTCCACGCGGCCGAATTATTGGCAATTCACGGTCCTGTAAGGGACCCGTGCCTTTCGGAGTTCTCCGAGAAGCACGATCTAGATTCCGGGTGTTCGGTGGAGCCGACTCTACTGTTCCACCTAGCAGTCGTGCTCGCCGCCGACACCCGGCCCCACAACAATATTACTTCTGCATGCTCTACAATAAAGATGCACATATATTATCCTTGAATGACCGTCATATGGCCACCAAGACATTTAATTTCTATTTCTCGCCCAGCCCTCCCATTCCCCACAACCAAACCAAACCAAACCCATAGCTCACCTATCCAGGACATTACACGAACACACCGTTGTATGCGAGGGTCACTATATATACAATCAGGCCTCTTTGGAATACCTGCACACCAATGGACACTGTAAACAGGACAACGCCAATTACCATGCAAAGACAGCCATACCTGAGAAACAGTGTGCAGGAAGTCTGGCCCATCACGTAGTCTGGAACAATGTCAGAAAACTCCCATGGAACATTACGGAAGTGCTTCAGAACAGGATTTCCACGCTGCCGAACCAGGGATAGGTACGCAAATAGAGGTGGCCATATTACACGTCATCATCATACTAAAATACGCAATTTGGTATCTGCATGTCTATCTGTCTGTCTGACCATGATACATTTAGTTGTTACTTGTCCAATCGCAACCAAACTTTCCAGAGGGACTAAGAGTCACATGACAGAGGGTTGCAGCCACTCAACTTGCTCTCCTACTCAAGGGGGATTTCCATCTTGGACAGAACCTTTGTTAAGGTGGATAAATAGCTCAGTGTGGCATTTAGTGGGGCACAGTACCAACTGGAAGTAAAAATTATTATTACTACAAACAATCCTTTCCAACGTATGATTACCTTTTTGAACAGTCGCTACTCTTAGTTTTTCAAACAGTCACAACTGACAGAAATTTGGAGCAAACCAGGGATTGTGTTCCATGACCAAGAAGCTTGCTATCGCTTGCCAATTTAGCCATTCCTCATTGACCGTTTCAATGGATTCCTTGCTTGAGTGCTTAAGCCACTTGGCAAGCGCTCTACAAGCTGATTGGTAATGGAACACAACCCCGACGTCCTCAAGGCATTCTATACTCATCACATTCCCCACAGACTAACAGATCCGAGCAGTCTAAACCTGCTCGGCCTCTAGGTAAGGTGCTCAAATGAGTTTTTCTGCATGAATAACATATCCAATTGCCTATTCGATGTTTCTCGCTGTAAGATTTTGTGAACTGTACATGGATTGTTTAAAACTTGTATCTAGGGGCCTCATAAGTCATTTTTACCAACCATGGCTTCAAATGTGTCGTGCAGTATTGCCCCCGACACCCTCGTGACCCAATTGTGATCTTTACTCGATGCATAACCCCATTTGTAACACATTCGCCTCTAAGCTGTCCAGCCTGGGTTTGAATCTCGAATCACCTATAAACTGTCATCCCCATGTTTCACAGGTAGGGTGATTCATCAATGTGTGCCAGCCTGCGGATGGATGCTAGACTAGAGTACCATCTGCCAGCATAAGTTAGTGAACGTTAAAGGTCCCACAAACTCCTTTGAGAAGAGTAGGCAAGCTAGGAACAAATTTCAAATTCCTGCTCTAGCCTTCGTTGAACGTGAGCCTGGGCAGCTTCACACAGCCAACCCGACAAGAACATGGGAATAATTGTGGCAATGAAAGAAGAATAACAATAACAATATAAATTCACCGCCATCAGCATGACCAACTGCCAGTGCTATCTCCGTTCTCACCACTCCTCTGGTCGCTCCTGTAAGGAGTGGGTATTTCTAGTTGCTCATCAAATTTATTGTTAGCATCAGATGATAATGTATTGATCAATATAGGCTCCCATGGCATAAAGAAAACGCACCCAAAAACAATAATCTATATATTAATCCTGAAAGACCAATTTTGTGCTCCTCCTAGCGGTCGCGTCATGCTTTTCTCGGTACTGTGACCTGGACTGAAAGAAACCGTACCTGTAAGAGTGCATCGCACATCGTGCCAATAGTCAACCTTCAACTCTGAAGCATCCATCCGTGATGGGGTTTCAGCTAGTAATAATTAATGAGCGATGGATCAAAAACATTTCAAAAGCTTTTCAGAATGATTGACAATCGATAAGGACTCATTATGTTTCCGATTAATTTATTTTATGAAACAAGGGTCGCACGTTATCCCACATCAACTTTCAAGACCCAAGATTACATTTGCAAAGCAAGTCACTCACCTGCCTTGGATTCACCAGCAAGCTGTTTGTCTTGCCTACAGCCCTTGGAATGAC
This sequence comes from Eptatretus burgeri, assembly GCF_056783735.1. Classification (NCBI taxonomy): domain Eukaryota; kingdom Metazoa; phylum Chordata; class Myxini; order Myxiniformes; family Myxinidae; genus Eptatretus; species Eptatretus burgeri. Next base: position 26,387,697 of record NC_140975.1, on the reverse strand, counting down.
ACCACTTGGACCATCTGAGGCATTCTGACCCAAGCCACGAGTTGCGGGTACCTCACTGGTTCCAGGAAGCTCACTTAAGAGGTCAGTCCCCCGACATGTAGAACCATCCATCGGTACATCCTTTATCTCAGGCTTGGTGACAGCACAGTCATCAAGAGAACCTCCGCCGCCGACTCTCGCGTTCGGGAGTGGGGGTGCTACGGCCGGTCCCTCTGTTCTGGAGCATTGCTGGACTATGTAATCAGCATAGGCCTTTCCAGTCACCGACTCTGTTTGATGCTCACCAGATTCACTTCTGCGTCTTGTAGGTTTAAACAATCGTTTTGGCTGCAAATTGGGGAAGAATATATTTTTTTAAAATAGCACTTCTTTTGATACTCAAAACAGAGCAATCATTCGTAATCAATTTCTACTCAATTCATCAACCAAAGTACAATGACATTAAAAATAATACAAAAAAAAAACAAAACCACACAGCACAAATTGTTCAATTATGGGCATTATGGTCATGGCCTCAAGGTGTTGGCTCTACAGGGTAGCCACAATGCGTTATCACCTCTTGTAAAAATTGTGACATTGCCTGTATGTGCAGAATGGTAATTTGTTTCCTTTTTACCTTTTTTCAGATTGAGTGAATATAACCATGGTTGATACAAGCAATTACAGCACTGAACAATTAATTGTTGTCAGTGTCTAGATTGCCACTTGACTGGCCCCCTCGAAGCCCAGACCTGTCGGACATGCGATAATTCCCTTTGGGGCTTCAAAAAAGAGATTGTTGCACAGCAGCGCTACAAAACCACTTATGAGCTGAAACAAGCAGGGAGACTTCCTTTTAATAGTATCAGCCCACAAATGGCCTGGAAAATGTCCCACAGAACGTGACGCAAAATTATTCTCTGTAATAACAATGACAGAGCACAAACAAATCCACTGGACATAAGGCTTGTGTCATATGCTGTAAAAAATGTGTAATAAAGTAAAAGAGTCTTGGACATGTATTTGGAATAACTTGTAGAACCTTTCAGTGTTGTCAGCTAGTTTGATTAAAGGCAATGTCACAATTTTTACAATGGGTGACAAGACATTGTGACCACCCTGCACATCAAGATACCTTTCACATCTATATGAATGGACGTTGAGTTGATGCCATTTCTTTCAAGTGAGTGTTCAATGATGTATGTACCAGCCGCACAATCACTCCCAAAGTGAGGGTTCCATGATGTACAGTGCCTCGAGAAAGTCTAAACCCTCATTCAAAATTTTCACATTTTCTTGTGCTGGAGCCTGGAATTAAATTGTATTAAATCAGACTTTTCCCACCTTTATTTACACATCATAATCCACAACTTCCAAATGAAAAACAAATTCTACAAATTTCAGAAAATTAATTAAAAATACAAAACTAGAATATCTTGATTGGATAAGTGTCTTCCCCCCTTATAATAGCAATTGTAAATTTACTCGAGAGTCACCAATCACATTGAAAATCTCACACCAAGTTAATGGACCTCCATCTGTGTTAAATTGTAGTGACTCTGGTTATTACCTCGGCCACCGAAGGTGAAGGAGGTAATGTTTTCACACCTTTCTGTCTGTTTATCTGTGTACAGGATATCTCAAAAAGTTGTGGATGGATCTGGATGAAATTTTGTGGGCAGGTTCGGTGCGTGACAATGACGAACTGATTAGTTATTGACGTGAAGATCCGGATCCGGATCCGACTACTAGAATTTTTAAAGTGATTCTTCACCATTCAGAGATAGGATATATAGGATATATAGCATAAAAGGATATATAGCACAATATCTCAAAAAGTTGTGGACGAGTGAAACTTGGTGGACACTTTGGGTGTGTGACCATGACAAATTGAGTCGATTTTGGTGAAGATCTGGATCCAGATCCGACTACTAGAAATTTAAAAGTGATTCTTCACCATTGAGAGATAGGGCTCAAAAACGATATCCAGCATGATATGTTCTCATGGATCAGGCATTGCGGGGCGGAGGTATGCGCTCTACCAAGTGCCCTTCTTGTTTCAGAATAAAATCAGCTGTTCCTGTGGGTTTCCTCTACTGGGTAGTGCATTTCACTGCTGAGTCAACCATGAGCACCAAGGAGCTTTCAAAAGACCCCCAGAATAAAGTTGTGGAAAGCACAGATCGGGGGATGGGTATAAAAAAATTTCAACGGCCTTGAATATCCCTTGGAGCAAACTGAACCCAAATACACAACTTGACTGAACTTGAACAGTTTTGTGTATAAGAATGGGCAAATATTGTCCAATCAAGGCATGTAAAGTTGGTAGAGACCTATCGAAACAGACTCACAGCTGTAATTCCTGTCAAAGATGCTGCCACCAAGTATTAACTTAGGGGGCGTGAACACTTATCCAACCAAGATGTTCTTGTTTTGTATTTTTTTATTAATTCTCTGAAATTTGTGGAATTTGTTTTTCACTTGGAAGTTGTGGGTTATGATGTGTAAATAAAGGTGGAAAAAAAAAGTCTGATTTAATGCAATTTAATTCCCAGCTATAAGGCAACAAAAGGTGATAAATTTGAAAGGGGGTGTAGACTGTCTTTCGGAACTGTACATGCCACACCTCACCCAACCAAAGTGAGTGTTCCATGATGTATGTACATGCCGCACACGCACCCCCTAACAGAATGCGCAAGGGAAAAGCAAAACCAGAGGGTAAATTACATACGCAATCAAGGATGGTCAGTCAGAGAGAAGTGACTTTGAGAAAGGGATGTGATACACCGGTTGGCAAAGATTGCGAGACGGGAAGTGTTTGGGACACAACGGGCCGTCTATTTATTACGTACACACCAGAGGGTAAACTGAGAATAGGCAGGAAGGTAGAAAGTAAGATAATCAAGAAAACTTAAACCACTTGTCGAGAAAAAGGGATAATGCTATATCGAGCAAACGGAGTGCGGGGATGCTGAAGTGAAGGTGGAGAGTTTAAAAATATAATCATCTCTCTCTCGGGTGCAGCCTGTGGCCGCTGGTTGCATCATTGGTTGGGACGTGGTTGTGCCGCTGATGCAGTGTCCCCCTTACCAGTGCACTGGTGCTCATTTTGCCGACCTTGGAAGGATGACAGGCTGAGTCAACCTCCTGGTGTATTTTAATTCAGCGGCTAACAGGGCTTGAACTCAGTACCCTAGGATCCCAAGCCACCACCAGGCTTCTACTACTACTACTACTACTACTACAACTACAACTACAACAACAACAACAACCGCCAGAGCTGCATCATTAGTATATGGCCCATGATAAATATTGGTCAGAAAGGAGAAAGGTTGGAAGGAATGGACGATGGAAATTTCCATCATTTGTACGTACTTTGTACATAAGCATGAGCTCGGCCAAATCAAAGGAGTGTTTCTGGGGATGGAATCGAAATCTTGACGCAATGCATCACATAAAAACGTTGTAAACTGCTTCGTTTCTCAATATAAACGCCGAGTACCTGTGAGGGACTAAGCACCAGTTCGTCCACGTTCGGAATTTTAAATTTCCTTTTGCTCCCATGTCCCTCCATCGCAGTGTGCAGCAGCAACGCTCCACAAATTCTACTACATTTAAAGCGCGTTTGTAAGTTATCACAACATGGCGCCAATGCTCCACACGCAAGTGACGTCACACGTTCGCCAGGACGAGGACGTGTATAATAGGGAACGCGACGACGTTTTCTTCAAAAAAATATATATATATATACATGTAGTGTTGACGTGAAATCTCGTTAAACTACAATATCTTCCGTACATCTCAAATCAGCAAATTCCGGGGTGTGTTCCATTTCCAATCAGCTTGTGGAGCGCTTCCTCCTCTTCTTCATCATCATCCAATACTGTATACAGCTTCTTCTTCTTCATATTTTTCAACTGTCTTCAACTATGTGATGTCAGCATAAACGGCTCAACGCAGATCTACTTGGATCGTTTTAGGCCACTCATTACCGTAAAAATTATTTTCAAACCTTCACTTTGTTTCAACGATTAACGCATCTCAACAACAAAAAAGGGAAATTGCAATCCGACTGCCATGGTGTAATACCAGACTCGGTGGTGTTCTGGTGAGAGCGTCCATTCCGAGTCTGGGAGGTTGGCTGGACGAACCCTGGACGAGTCACACCGAAGAGTTTAAAACGGAACATGCTGCTTCGTTGCTTGATGCTCAACATTTAAAAATATAGAACACGGACAAAAAAAACATAGGTTGTCAACCATTAATCAAGCTTCTTCTTCTTCTTCGTGCGTTGAGATTCCTTGTGAGGGGACTCATATTGGTTCACGAAAATATATTTTCACGAAAAAATAAGTGACCACGATATTCGTTATTGGTGTGTGTGTGTCTGTCTGTTTGTTGGGTAGTCGATCCAGTCGAAAAAAATATATATTTTTTGATCGACCCTTATTATCTGAAATGAGAGCGAGAGAAGAACCTTCAGAGTTTAGGCTTTATTCCATTTGATTGGAGCCGCTTCAGTGGGCACACCGGGGAATACTGGTTCAGCTAGGAGTACATAAGCAGTAACGTATACATGTGCAATTAATCATTGCAGACTAAATCCTCGTAAGCACGGAGTTCGATATAATCTCCATTCTCACCAGTCAATGAGCACCTTCAGTCAACGAGCACCAAGTGAACAGCCGATGTAAATGGCAATGCCCCGGGGACAACCACCCGTGCCGCGGAGACCTCCCCTTATACGCGAGACGCACAACATGTGATCCCGCGTCATGTCCCTCAATTCACCTCAATTCACCACATTCTCCCCACCTTTAAAATGTAACTAGGGGCCCATCTTACACACCATGATTGCTTTAGCTCTATAGGAGTATACATTTCAAGCAACGCGGACTAATAGGTCTACAGAAGCATACATGCCAAGCAGTGATTATTTTGAGTTGTAGGAGCATGGAAATGAGCATCGATATATGATATAATGGGCATATAGGAGCATGAGCAGCGAGAATGCCGATAATCCCCTTTACAGATTGAGTCGTCGAGGGGGCCTTATTCGTCGACCTCTCCGGGAGTAAATGGCAGTTTCACTTGAGGGAGACTCCCGATCCTCTTGGTGAGCCTCGACTTGTGCCGGGGATGACTCCTCGATCGCTCTCGGGTGGAACGCGGCAGCCCCGTCGCCCGGTGGAGTTCCTGGGGGGGGAATGTCAGAAGGAGGAGTGCCAGAAGGTGGTGTACCTCCGGGAGGAGTACCTGAGGGAGCCAGATGGCGAACCGACACAGTGGTCTCCCTGCCATCCGGGAGCCTGACATGAGCATACTCTGGATTAGTGTCAATGAGTTCGACCCCCTCCACCAGGGGTTCATACTTGCTTTGTCGGACCGGGCATTTCATGAACACTGTACCGGGATGGGTTAGCCAGTTGGGCACCGTTTGACCGTCAACATAACGTCGCTGGTGAGTAAACATTCGTTCGTGAGGAGTTGCATTGGTGGACGTGCAGAGCAAAGAGCGTATGGAATTCAGAGCGTCGAGAAGAGTAACCTCCCACCGCTCGGGGCCCAGTCCTCTCGATTTCAGCGCCAGAGTTACGGCTTTCCAAATAACTCCATTATACCTTTCCACCTGCCCGTTTCCCTGTGGGTTGTAACCCGTCGTTCGACTAGTTGCTATGCCGAGCTCTAGTAGGAATTGTTTTAGCCCGGCCGACATGAAACACGGCCCTCTGTCTGAATGTATGTACGAAGGTTTCCCAAACATAGCGAAGAGGTCAGAGAGACATCTACGACAGTGCCCGAGGTCATATCCGAGCACGGAAACGCGAAAAGGAACCTTGAATATTCATCAACAACGGTGAATAAGTATCTGTTGTCTGTCTCGGTCGGCAGGGGCCCTTTGAAGTCGATGTTTAGTCTCTCGAAGGGGGAAGTGGCCTTGATCAGTCTGCCAGATGCCGCGCCAAAGAATCTGGGTTTTAGTTCAGCACAAACAGGGCATGAAGCATTCATTTGTTTAATATCTTCAACAGAATAGGGAAGATTTTGTCTGCGCACGAAATGTGCCATTCTGGTTACCCCTGGGTGGCAGAGAGACACGTGTAGGTCTTGCAAAGCCTGACTGATTGTTGCCGAACTGTAGACCCGAGAGAAGGTATCTGCAGCAGGGTTTTCCTTCCCGGGCCGGTAAACAATGTCGTAACTGTAGCAAGCTAGGTCTATCCGCCATCTCATAATTTTTTCATTCTTAATTTTCCCGTTATTTTTCCCATCAAACATGAATGCCACGGATCGTTGGTCCGTAACGAGCGTGAAGTGGTTTCCCAGTAAATAATGTCTCCATTTCCGCAGCGCTTCGACGATGGCGTACGCTTCCTTCTCTATCGCTGAGTGTCTCTGCTCGCTTCTAGAGAGAGTTCTCGAGAAGAACGCGACCGGCCGCCCAGACTGATTAAGTGTAGCAGCTATGGCGTGATCTGAAGCGTCGGTTTCCACCACGAAGGGCACCGAGCTGTCGATCGATAAAACCACGGACTTACTGATATCATCCTTGAGGTTGTGGAAAGCTCTTACAACAGCGGCATCTGGTGGAAAGTTTTTGCAATGCACTAGGGGATGTATTTTCTCGGAGTATTGCGAAATCCATCTTGCATAGTAAGCGAACATGCCGATCACCCGGCGCATTGCCTGCAGGTCCTGAGGTGGGGGTAGCTCACAAAGTGGGCGCAATCGTTCAGGATCAGGCTTAATTGTGCCGTCGGCTATCGTGTAGCCGAGAAGGTCAATTGACCTTGCCGAGAATACGCATTTCTCGTAGTTGAGAGTCAGATTATATTTTCTAGCTATGCTCAAGAATCTGTCTAGATTCCTATCATGTTCCCCCTGATCCCTACCGCACACTGTGACATTATCCACGTAAACAAAAGTGTCTTTGAGGTTTTCATCTGAGATGATGTCGTCCATAACCCGTTGGAAGCAAGCTACCCCATTCGTGACACCGAAAGGTATTCTCCTGAATTGGTAGAGGCGCCTCCCTGCCTGGAATGCGGTGTAAGGTTTGTCTTCCTCTCGGATGGGAATTTGATGATAGGCGCTTCGCAATCGATGGTGCTGAATACCTTATAATTGGCCACGCGTTCGACCATCTCGTCTATGCGCGGCAGGGGGTAGGCATCGAGTTGGGTAAAGCGATTGACCGTTTGGGAATAATCGACAACCATTCGTTTCTTATGGTTCTGACTGCTGGTTACTAACACCTGTGCGCACCATGGCGAATCGCTCGGTTCTATAATTCCTTCTTCCAGTAATCGCTTGGTTTCTGAAGTGATGAAATTCATGTCAGCAGTGGTATATCGCCGCGATTTAATCGCTATCGGTTTGCAGACCGGCGACAAGTTAGCGAACAGCTGGGGGGACGTCACCTCCGCGGTGGTCAACGCATTTAAAATTAGACGAGGCTTGCTTCCTCCAAAGGGTATTTCGACGCTCGTGTGCTGCTTGAGGACATTATGACCCAGAATTACGTCTGCGCACAAATCACGAAGCACCAGTACCCTTACATCCCGATGCACCAGTACCCTTACATCCCGATGCGTGTACCCTTTTACGTCCAATTCAACATTGCAGTACCCTCGTACGCGGGATTGTAGTGAGGTGGCGGCCATGCATACCGTATTGTCAGTCAGGTGGATTATCCATTTCCTGCCCTTCACTAGCGAGCTGTTGACGAAACTTTCAGAGCTACCGGTATCAATCAGTGCCTCAGCCATATGCCCGTTAATTCGTACGTTGATGATAGCCTTGGATAGATTCCCCGGGGAGGCTGCAGTTAATTTATTTTGCGAGTAGAGAGCCGCAGAAGTGGGTTTATTTCTCCTTAGAGTAGATTTACATACCCTGGCATAATGCCCTTTCTTGTCGCAATTCATGCATGTGGCATCTCTGGCGGGACATTTTTGACGAGGGTGCCTTTTGTACCCACAAAAGAAGCATTTACCAACCGGAGCAGTTGCTGAGGAGTTTGACGTGGCCTGGGTATCCGGCTCCTCGGGTGTTTCTCCATCCCCTATGTCTGGCTGTGTCTGTGCCAGTGGGGTTCCTTGGGTTCCCATCGTAGCAGCGTTCATTAGCAGCATCGGTGTCCCAAATGACTCAGATTGCTGCTGAGCCGTATCCATCGCTCGTGCCTGATCGACTACCTTGTCAAGAGTGGGTTGCGCTTTCTCTAGTAAGCGTTGCCGTATGTGGGCTGATCTGAGTCCTTGGATGAATGCCTCCCGTGTGGCTTCCTTTCGGTGTTCCTCGGCGCTTACGGCCCGGAAGCTGCAGTCTTTTCCCAGCTGATTCAGAGCTTGCAGGAACTGATCGATTGTCTCCCCGGCTGCTTGCTTGCGTGTGTTGAGAAGATGTCGTATGTATACCTCGTTCTTGGGCTTCACGTAGAGCGCTTGCAGCACGTCGATCGCTGCTTCGTAAGTGTCGCACTCCGAGAAGAGCCTGTACACGCTGGGCGAGACATGATTCACGAGAGCGGCAAATTTGTCGGCTCCCTCCTCGATGATGGTCAGATAGTGTGAGAAGGAACAGAACCAATGCGACCATTTCATTTCTGCGTCAGTCGCGTTTGGGTCTGCGTCGAACCTCTCTGGTTTGTAGATCTTGTCCATCGTTGGTTGAGAGAGCCGAGAAAACCAAAATGGAATAAATTGAAATGAGAGCGAGAGAAGAACCTTCAGAGTTTAGGCTTTATTCCATTTGATTGGAGCCGCTTCAGTGGGCACACCGGGGAATACAGGTTCAGCTAGGAGTACATAAGCAGTAACGTATACATGTGCGATTAATCATTGCAGACTAAATCCGCGTAAGCACGGAGTTCGATATAATCTCCATTCTCACCAGTCAATGAGCACCTTCAGTCAACGAGCATCAAGTGAACAGCCGATGTAAATGGCAATGCCCCGGGGACAATCACCCCGTGCCGCGGAGACCTCCCCTTATACGCGAGACGCACAACATGTGATCCCGCGTCATGTCCCTCAATTCACCACATTATCAATCAGTATTTCCGTCGATATGTTTGTTGGGGAGTCGATCCAGTCGAAAAAAATATATATATTTTTTGATCGACCCTTATTATCAATCAGTATTTCCGTCGATATGTTTGTTGGGGAGTCGATCCAGTCGAAAAAAAAAAATTTCAAAAAATTTTTTTTGAAATTTGTTCTTCCCTTATTATCAGTATTTAAAATGGCGATTTCAGTTAATACAATGGCGATTTCGATGAAACTTGGTTGGTAGGTTCATACCATAACCGAGTTGTGTGCAAATGAGAACCGTTGCTATGGACACCACCGTTGCCAAGCAACGGGACTTTTAAATTTTTGAAAAATCATAAAAAATTATTTTTTCGAAAATCAAAAATCAGGCCACGAGCGACTGTGGGCAGTACATTCAGCCATATTGTCAAATATTTCCAGCCGGATCCTATGAAAACTGTCAGAGAAGATGGACTTTGAATGAACCCTGGTCGAAAACAATTAAAAAAACGAAGTTCGTTATATCTCAGAGACTATGAGTCAGATGTACATGAAACTGGTATGGTAGGTTCATGGTATGTCCTAGTTATGTGTGAGAAAGAACAGTTGCTATGGACCCCTCCGTTGCCTAGCAACGGCCGAAAAACCTCTAAATGTGGGGGTATTTTAACGAAAAAACAATCTGCAGCATTAACCCTTGAAGTTGGAATCATGAATTTTCTTGTGATTAATCCTCAGGGCATTCCCCATCAAACGGGCCCATCGCGCCAGGTCTATTGGGTAGTCGAATACCCATGTCCGCCTACCGGCTTGTCTGTCTGTCTGTCCCGAGCATAGCTCCATGGGTTTTGATCGGATCCTGATAAAATTTTGGTGGGAGGTTTATATCATGATCTAGTTGTGTTTTCCTGAGAATGGGCATGGTGTGCCCATTATGGGCGGAGCCACGCCCAAAACATGTGTTTTTAGGGGGTAGCCGTTTCAATTTGCATCTTCTCCGAGGGGATTTGTCGAATCTGACAGGGGTTTCGGTAGTTGGTTAGCCCAATGGCACCTGCATAGCCCCACGGAGCTCGATTTTTCATTTTCGTCCCAAGGTCAAGATCACAAGGTCACGAACTTCGAAAATTGTGAATTGTGTTTTTAGGGGGTAGCCAATTTCAATTTGCATCTTCTCCAAGGGGGTTTGTCGAATCTGGCAACGGGTTTCGGGATTTGGTTAGCCCAATGGCACCTGCATAGCCCCACGGAGCTCGATTTTTCATTTTCGTCCCAAGGTCAAGGTCACAAGGTCACGAACGAACTTAGAAATTGTGACTTTTGACATAAAAAAATCGATCTTCTCCGAGGGGGTTTGTCGAATCTGACAGGGGTTTTGGTATTTGGTTAGCCCAATGGCACCTACATAGCCCCACGGAGCTCGATTTTTCATTTTCGTCCCAAAGGCAAGGTCACAATGTCACGAACTTAGAAAATTGCGAATTTTGACATAAAAACCATATGACCGCCCAAACTTTGAGAGCTAGGATGACAATATTTTTTATGCATAATCTTGAGATCATTCCCCACCTTAAGTCTTGAAATCATTTTGCTGTATCTCGAACACCTTGCCCGTGGCGCCCCCTTCAAGTTTTATTTTTACGCTGATTTCAAGTATGAATAATCCGAGGAGTGCGAAATGCCATATAGCCTACATGATGTTATATTGTTCCTGGAATTTCCAGAGGAAGTTTTGCACCAAAGGTCATAATCCTTGACCCTTGACCTTTAAAGTTCACAAAGGTCAAATTTTCAAAGTTGTGGGAATCGAACCGGGTTTTCAACATTCTTCGACGAACTAACTCTAATAAGTTATAGCACATATCCTGTTTCCTTATTTTAATATCCACAACATTGTTTTGTGACCTTTAAAGGTTATGCAAAGGTATAATTTTTTAAGTTGTTGAACGAAACCGGGTTTTCGACATTTTGCAGCTAATAACCTGTCACTCGAACCACATCATGTTGATCATTTTTATAACCTGGTCAAACAATATCACATTGTCTCATCCTTGACTTCTGAAACAATCTACATCGTCAAATACCGCTCGAGAACCATTGTCGTCTTCAGAGTTGTTAACCTCCGCCATCAAAGATCGGAGGTTACTGTTTTCACCCCTTTCTGTTTGTTTGTTGGTTTGTTTGTTTATTTGTTTGTTTGTGAACAGTATTACGGAAAACCTCCTCAACGGATTTCGACGAAACTTGGTGGGGGGATTAGGTATGGTCCAAGGATCATGCCATTAGATTTTGGACTTGGTCCAAAATCCAATATGGCCGCTATGGCGGCCCTTTTGAAAAAAATATTTGAATTTTTTTTTTTGCATTTCTACATGTTTTAAGTGATTTCCAACCCCCCACCCCCCCCCCCCAAAAAAAAAATTGTTAGAGAAAACAAAAAAAATTTGCAACTTTTTTTTTTCAACAAAATTTCGATTTTTTTTTTTGCATTTCTACATGTTATAAGTGCTTTCCAACAAAAACATGCCAAAATTATAATTGCGGCTGATTTTGGAACTTCAGGTGGATATACCCACGTAAAATCAATTTCTGTCTCAAGGAATCTAGTTATGACGAATGAATTGAGTTTGTAAAAGTTAAAAGTAAAAGGGAAAGTTGCAAACTATAACTCTGTGAGCACTGTTGACGTCAAATTGAATGAATAGGACATCAGGTTCACTTGAGTGACCGAGCAGTATTGGCGGCGGAGGTTTTGCACTCGAGCGAGTGCTCCCCCGCTAGTTATCTCTATATTCGTTCTCATTCATTTGGGCAATCCAAGGATGGGCGATGTGACCTGAGTTGCTCAAGTGTATCCTTGTGATATCAGAACAACTTGCTACCGCTTGACAAGCCAGCTGTTCCGTATCAACCGCTTTGCAAGCGGAGGTGCTTGTCAAGCGGTAAGCAAGCCGCTTGGTAACGGAACGCGCCCACTTGTGTTAACAAATCGACCGCGGCAATCAGATTAAAAACGATCGCTGATTATTTCTGCCACTGTACTATTAAAACATGTATTTCATACATGTAATGTTACTTCCGCCATCAAAGGTGGATGGAGGTTGTTTTCACCCCTCTGTCTGTTTGTTACTTGCGAAATCGAAGATTCGGAGATTGGTTCGTCTGCTCTGTGATTCTGCCCGTTTGTCTTTCTTGTTTGTTTGTATATTAATCGTCTACAGGTAACAATTTTAAACCGGTCTTAACGAACCTTCACCGAATTGTTATAATAAGCAAGAAGCCTATTAATTTTGAGGTCAAAAGGTCAACAAGTGTGTCTAATTTCTAAAATCATCAATTTTCATCTGATTGACTTTAGAAGGAATTTAAAGATTTGCACATTTGATCACTGAATTCTTTTGTTTGTTTGTTTGTATATTAATCATCTCCAGGTAACAATTTCAAACCGGTCTTAACGAACCTTCACCAGATTGTTATAATAAGCAAGAAGCCTATTGATTTTGAGGTCAAAAGGTCAACAAGTGTGTCTAATTTCTAAAATCATCAATTTTCATCTGATTGACTTTAGAAGGAATTTGAAGATTCACACATTTGATCACTGAATTATTTTGTTTGTTTGTTTGTATATTAATCATCTACAGGTAAAAATTTCAAACCGGTCTTAACGAACCTTCACCAAATTGTTATTATAAGCAAGAAGCCTATTGATTTTGAGGTCAAAAGGTCAGCAAGTGTGTCTAATTTCTAAAATCATCAGTTTTCATCTGATTGACTTTAGAAGCAATTTGAAGATTTGCACATTTGATCACTGAATTCAACAACCAATTATTTTTAAAGGTCAAATTTGTTTTAGATTCTGCATGACGTCGTTCTTGTTTGTTTGTCTGTATGTCAATCGCCTACAGGTCACAATTTTAAACCGAAAACTTCACCACATTTGGTAGAGTTTGGCATAGTCAAAAAGCCCATTGATTTTGAGGTCAAAAGGTCACCATAGGCCAAAAATAAACATCTTTGGTCTATTTATAAAATACTCAATTTTTTTTCCAATGGACTTGAAATTTGAAGAAGATTTGCAAATCATGTCACTGAAATCCATCCATCCATTTTTTGTTCTTGAAGTCTAAAGGTCAAACTCGGCCAAATCCCTAAAATCCTCAATTTTCAGCCAATTGACTTGAAATTTGAAGAGGATTTGCCTATTTGGTCATTGCATTCAACTACCAATTCGTTTTAACTTCAAATTTGTTTGATTGATTTTGCAAGTTTCGTGTGGTACACGACATCTTTCTTGTTTGTTTGTTTGTGAACAGGATATCTCAAAAAGTTTGAGATGGATTCAGACAAAACATGCTTGACAGGTTGGGTGTTTGACAATGATGAATTGATTAGATTTTGGTGAAGTTCCAGATGCTGATCCAGATACTATAATTTTTAAAGTGATTCTTCACCATTGAGAGATAAGCCAAAAACGATATATAGCACAATATCTCAAAAAGTTACAGATGGATTCGGACAAAACTTGGTGGATGAGTTGGTTCAGTGACAAGCACAAGCTGATTAGAGTTTGGTTGAGGTCCGGATGCAGATCCAGCCTTTCAGTGGAATACAAAACGTAAACTGTTCATCCTGGCAGAGGTATTCAGTCCACCGAGTGCCATTATATTTCTTCAATGTGTGTGCCATCCCTTGGAGGGCGTTAAACTGAGCATCACATCTACTGGCATTCATTGGTGGATGTTAAATATCCCATGGTGTCCTTTCTGAAAAGTAGGCGAGCCATCACCGGCACCATGGACAAATTCCAAATTCCTGCCTGAATCAGCAGAGGGGTCTCATCAGCAGCACAGCCATGCTCTCAGGCAATGATGCTACCCTGCAGCCTTGTGCTGCATACTAATGAAAAAGAGGAATCTCATTCCGACATTACTAATCTCGGGGGCCAGGGCTTAGAAAAATGGCAATTCATGGAATATCTGAAAAAATATCAAAATTATTTGCACTACCTTGACTCTTTCAAGGGTTGAAGGTCTGAAACAAGATAAAGATGTTACAAAAAGGCATGAACCAAGGTGTTACATATATATATATATATATATATATATATATATATATATATATATATATATATATATATATATATATATGTATCTGTAGACACATCAAGCAAACTACTTGATTTGAAGGGCCAGGTGGAGAAAAAGTGTTGTTACACCACAGTTGCAAAACTTTTGTCACAAAATACAACTGTTTGGGTGCAAAAGATCAATGAGTGAAAAAAACATTTGAACCTCTGTAGACTGGTTCTGAAATGGTTTATTTTGGAATACCATGGTTCGCATGAGATACATTGTTTAAAATAGGGTTAAGGTGCATGTATGGGGTTAGTTTGAGTTCCCAATGTGTCCTTGTTTGTTGATGCACTTAAAAACAAAGGAAGAAAAATAATCATTGTCCCGTGGCCTTTATTGCCTGTTAGCCCAGGGTACAACCTCACGGTGAGGGATATTTACAGGATACTGGGCTGGCAGGATGGTCTGGATGTACGCACACTTTCCTCTTAGCTGTCTAGCTTGGGTTCGAATCCCAACCCAGCTATAAACTGTCCTCTCAGTATTTCACAGGGAGCGTGGTTCATCAATGTGTGTGCTATCCCTCGGATGGATGTTAAAGCATCCCTTCTGCCAGCATTCGTAAGTGTACATTAAAGATCCAACAGTGTCCTTCATGAAGAGTCGGTGACCTGTTGCTGACACCATGAACAAATTGTAAATTCCTGCCATGACCTCTGGAGGGCACTGCATCAGCAGCACAGCCACACCCTCAATCAATGATACTACCCAGCAGCCTTGTGTTGCATGTTAAAGAAGAAGAAGCAGCATGACCATCCAAATTGTGAAGGCACCACACATAATCCAATGTGTCAAATTATATTCTGGCATTTCTTCATGATGATAGATGAAGTAGAATATCATTATAAAAATGAAATGCTACTTTTGCGATCTGTCGATTGAAGAATGTTATCCAAAATATCATGCTTTGTAGTAATCAATGACATTTAAAATATGTTAAAACAAACAAAAGTAATGCAAGTTTCATTTTTTTTCCAGAATAATTTATTTTATCTGAGTCATTTAAAACTATTTAGTGAGCTTTAGTCATTTCATTGCCTTTATATTTGATGCAATAAATTAGTGAGCAGCCCAACTATGGATTTGGCTCTTCTGACAGTCGTTGGTCCAGATATTGCCTTGGCCTGCAAGATGTAAAGTTAGTGCTCGATGAAGAGTTTTCTCCAATAACATTCTTGCTGTGGATAAGCAATACCTTCTCATTTGCTGGCGTTGAGCAGCAGTTGGATGGAACTTCATTAACACTGTCAACACGTACCTCTGAATGGTATTCCCATTCATTGATAAGTGCCTCCAAGCAAGGTGGTGGGCCCAGTGCTGCTCCTCATTTACATTAATGACCGCTCTGATCGTCTGGAAAACCATCCTATTCTCTTTACAGATGAATCGACAATATACAGTAAACCACCAAATCCCACTGACAGGCCGACAGCTGCAGTTTCCATCAACACTGACTTCAAAAGAATTAGACACGAGTCTAACACTTGGAGCAAGTTATTCGATCCAGAACATTCTCGTGTTATCACCCTCATCAATATGTGTTATCAATGTCTCTCCGGAAGGATGAGGTCAACTTTACCTATCAACATTACTGTACTCTCTGTCATATCACTCTTGTATGAGCCTCGATTTTGTGTAGAAAAGATACTATTTACCGTAATTGAAGCATCGGACAATGTAAGGAATTATTTTGTACTTCAATATGAAACCCTTAAATTATTTGAGGAACTTCTAACTTCATACATCTCGTAAGAATAGGCAATGAAGCTTGCATAGTTCATTATATATATATATATATTTATATATATATATATATATATATATATATATATATATATATATATATATTCATCTGCCTCTGCCTCTCTCTCTGCCTCTCTCTCTCTCTGCCTCTCTCTCTCTGCCTCTCTCTCTGCCTCTCTCTCTGCCTCTCTCTCTCTCTGCCTCTCTCTCTCTCTGCCTCTCTCTCTCTGCCTCTCTCTCTCTCTGCCTCTCTCTCTCTCTGCCTCTCTCTCTCTCTGCCTCTCTCTCTCTCTGCCTCTCTCTCTCTCTCTGCCTCTCTCTCTCTCTCTGCCTCTCTCTCTCTGCCTCTCTCTCTCTCTCTCTGTCTCTCTCTCTCTCTCTCTCTGCCTCTCTCTGCCTCTCTCTGCCTCTCTCTCTCCCTCTCTCTCTGCCTCTCTCTCTCTGCCTCTCTCTCTCTCTCTCTCTCTCTCTCTCTGCCTCTCTCTCTGTCTCTCTCTCTCTCTCTGTCTCTCTCTCTCTATCTCTCTCTCTCTCTCTCTGTCTCTCTCTCTCTCTCTCTCTCTCTCTCTCTCTCTCTCTCTCTCTCTCTCTCTCTCTCTCTCTCTCTTTTCCTCTCTCTCTTCCTCCCTTTCTCGCTCTGCCTCTCTCTCTCTGCCTCTCTCTCTCTCTCTCTGCCTCTCTGTCTCTCTCTCTCTGCCGCTCTCTCTCTCTGCCGCTCTCTCTCTCTCCCTCTTTCTCTCTCTCTCTCTCTCTCTCTCTCTCTCTCTGCCTCTCTCTCTCTGCCTCTCTCTCTCTGCCTCTCTCTCTCTGCCTCTCTCTGCCTCTCTCTCTGTCTGCCTCTCTCTCTCTCTGCCTCTCTCTCTCTCTGCCTCTCTCTCTCTCTCTGCCTCTCTCTCTCTCTGTCTCTCTCCCTCTCTCTCTCTCTCTCTCTCTCTCTCTCTCTCTCTCTCCCTCTGTCTCTCTGTCTCTCTCTCTCTCTCTCTCTCTCTCTCTCTCTCTCTCTCTCTCTCTCTGTGTTCCTGTGTCTCTCCATTGGAATTGAAGGGTCTAAACCTCGATGGTGGACAGTGTCCAAATGATGATCCTGATGGTCAATAAATCACTTGGTAAAGCCTAAGTCACATTTGCTCTACGGCGAGGATACGGCGGCCGTACGCCCTCTGAATTGACAGAAACGTGCAGCGGCCGCAGAGTTTCTGCGGTGGCCTCAGGATGGCCCTATGCCGTTTGGCTATCTTTTACAGGCCGTAGGGGTCGCCGTGGAATTATAACGCGAAGTTATAACTTTTTTCATTTCTACGTTCGCAGTAGCAATTCGACAAGCCGAAAAAAAAAACTGGTAAAAAAAAATTAACCCTTTCGTTACTGTCCTTTTGGCCGCACATTCGCCTTAGGGCCCCCCTGCTGTCGCCTTGCGGGCACCTTGAGGCTTCCTTGCGTCTGCCTTGAAAATTCTATGGCCGCCGCAGGGCCCCCTTAAGGTCACCATGCGACATCAAATCAAAGACCATATGGCAACCCCACGTTTTCGGTCTCCACAATTTCTAAATACGCCGTGCGGCTCCCCGAAAAAAAATATGTGACTGCTACATTGTGTGACCGTGGAAATACTGCGGCCGCTGTATAATTGCGAGTGGCCGTACATTTTGGAGACCCCACGGCCATCATGGCGAATGAGACTTAGGCCTTAGCTAAAGAAATTATTTGGATATTCAGCGATATCTCTCTCTCTTTTGCTCTCTCTCTGGAATTGCAATGAGTGGTTTTCCCCTCCATTTTCAGAAGTCTTATGACAAGGAATTACACTGGATGGTTTGCCAACAGTCGTTGTGGCAGAAACTTGGCCAGGTTGATGGTGACAATCACCCATTGTTTGTGAAAGACACCTTTGGATCTTTAACATCCAGCAGCAATCAGTCGGCAGACGATTCCCCAGCTTAACATCACATCCAACGGATAGCGTCAACGACTGACACATATACCACCCTGTTGTTTATAGTCTGGTCGGGAAGCAAACCCAGCTGAAACATCTCAAAAGGCGAGGGCACTATCTCTACCAACCCGTGATTTATTAAATTACAATCCAATTATTACAGAAGTGCTTTCTTACATGCTATGTCAATTCAGCAATTTAAGGAGAATTCTCACAAATATAACCTTTCTACTGCAGGCTAAACTATAAATTACACTTCGCTGATGCATTGCATGGATTTTGTGAAAACATGTGCAATGTACTTTTAATTAGAGGTTTAGTTTAAGAAGAGGTATGTAAAGGATTTTTCAACCACGGTAATGTTGTTTGTGGAGTAGATGGAGAAATTTCAACGGAAAGGTCGGATTAGGATTGTATAGAGTAGCATCGTCTGTTGACGAGCAGCAGACATCTCGATGTAAATTAAGTGGGAAAACTGTCAGCTTAAGATTGTCACGTGTCACCACACAGGGGACGGGGGCGGTGCTGTCTTAATTAGGTCAGGATTCTGGGCAATTTCTCGCAGTATGTGATTGCGCCCGTGACCTTTTCCTACATTTTTGCATTTACAAAGCCGGCTATAAAAAGGAACGACGCTTTAACAACAACAACCGACAGGCCATGCCCCAAGGATGGGGATTGGTTAGGCCTAAGTCACATTTGGCACGGCGGCCGTAGGGTCTACAAAATCTACGGCCACTAGCAATTATAGGGCGGCCGCAGTATTTCCACGGTCACACAATGTAGCAGTCACATATGTTTTTATTTTTCGGGTAGCCACACGGCGTATTTAGAAATTGTGGGGACCGAAAACGTGGGGGTGCCGTACGGTCTTTGATTTGATGTCGCACGGTGCCCTTAGGGCATCCCTGCGGCAGCCATAGAATTTTCAAGGCAGACGTAAGGTAGCCTCAAGGTGCCCGTAAGGCGACCGCAGGGGGGCCCGAAGGCGAACGTGCGGCCAGACGGACGGTAACGAGTGGGTATATATACCAGTTCTTTTTTTACTAAAATAAAAATATAACAGTTCAGAATATACTTGTACGGTATATATAACTGAATATACTATAACTATATATATATATATATATATATATATATATATATATATATATATATATATATATATATGAATATACCAGATCAGAGTATAGGCAAACACCTATACTCCGATCTCTAGCGGTAGCGCACGGTGGACGCACGGTCGATGCAGACTGCCACGGAGGCCGTACGTAGGACGCACGGCAGGCGTAGGGGAACCGTGCGTCGACCCTGCGTTACCCGCAGGTAGTCACACAGACCGCAAGGCCATCATACGTTGAACACAGGGACGCCTTAGGACTACCCTACGGCGACCGTGGAAATAGTGCGGCCGCCGTAATTTTTTGGGGGTTGGCAAAATTCATTTTTCATTGATAAGAGCCTACGGCAGCTGCACGAATAACGCAAGCCCACCGTACGCCCTAGGTACGGTCGACGTGGAACACATCTACGTCATAGCTTGGCTTGGCGAATTTCTACGGCCAAAGTAGAAATGAAAAAAGTTATAACTCCACGCTATAATTCCACGGCGACCTCTACGGCCTGTAAAAGATAGCCATACGGCGTCGGGCCACCCTGAGGCCACCTCAGAAACTCTGCGGCCGCCGCACGTTTCTGTCAATTCAGAGGGGGTTCGGCTGCCGTATCCTAGCCGTAGAGCAAATGTGACTTCGGCCTTAGTGTGATGTGAGAGGAGAGGAGAAGGCATGATCGAAGAGGAGAGCAGGGAGTTGTGTGAGGTACACAATGGAGGCAGAGGGTCTCGCTGGCTGGCTTCTGCTCGACATGCCGAAGAAGGCTATGTGATTCTCGTGTCTGTGCTTGTGAATTTGCCTGTCTGCTGGAGCAGGACGCAAGACATTTCTGTTCGACGGAGTTAAAAAGTTGTACGTTTCTAAGGAGAGGAGAAGAGAAGCAGATGGCGCCTCATTGCCTTATCTGGAAGGCCTCAGAAATTGTCCCGTCGTATGGTCAAGGAGAAAGGCGGCGACCATTTGCGGTGAGTGGACCTGGTATAAGAGAGGAGCTGGGGTCGGCATATTCGTTCATGAGAAGAAACTGTATGAAGGATTGTGGTCTCTTAACAAAGAAGGACCACCCGCATTAATTACCACGTAGGTCTCCCGCTCAGAGAGCAGCCTGGCACCATTTTGGGTGCGGCTTCCCACGCGCTGGCTACGCAGTTTGACGGCACCAAGCTCCTAAAAGGATCATCTCTGGATGAAGCTATGTGCCAGAATAAAGGGAGGGACTTTCTTTTATTTTATCTTTCCTCTTGTCTGTTTTTGCAACTGTGTATGGAGGCATCTCAACTTTAGGCGTTAGTTTACCTCACATTATAATTATTACTCTTTTGACTTATTTCCATTATAAATATTTGATTTATGTTCATTAAACCCTTATTTATTAAAGATTGCTTAAGTCTGTCTATTTATTGTGGGTTCGAGTATAAACCCTCGTCCTCCATCCTGGTGAGCACGTCTGGTACGTGTTTCACCGCCTCCCATCCCACATGCACATTAATCTCGAAGGATCACGTGTTCACCTCCAAGGTATAACTGTTCGGCTATCCGTCCAGCTCGGTGTTAACGACCCGTCCACTACATCTGGGTCGGTGGAATTAACTTACCACCCGGACACGACAGTGACATGCCAATTTTATTTTTAAAACCAGAATTGGTCTGGATAATGGTTTATAGTTTGTATTTATTACTTACAAGTCAAGGTTTAGATGGTTGTGAAGATTTATAGCACAGTTGTAATGATCTTCTGCCTAATTAGCAACGACAATAACAGAGGAATAAATCGAAAATCAGGATTAGATTCTGCATAATCATAACCAACCACCTGTGAGGTCATAAAATGCCAGCAAGTGGAGAAATCAGGGAAACAGGTTACAATGTGTAAACAAGACCAAGCAATTAACAATGCATAGCCCTGTTGGGGGTGTATGTAGATTACTGTAGATCTGAGAATGAAAGATTTATATTAAGGTAGATCTGTGTGCACACTCTTACATCGACACTGCACACAGATGCAAAGCTAATAAATGAATTCGAGAGTGCTGTCATAAACATCGCATGCAGCACAAGTTGATTCAGCTTCACCTTCAGGTGCAACTGATCTTCATCGTGCTTTCCTTAAGGGATTCCAGGTAAGGTCTCCACGTATCCCATTGCACGCGTGTACCAAATCCCTGTCTATTTGCCTTCTTCTGCCAAAACCCATTGAGGTTAGCACTGCCACATCTACAGGAGAGTGACAAACAGGGAAGAGGGTAGAGAAATGGAGTTGGGGGCAGGGTGACACGATCGTCAATTCAAACTTCAATTATATTTCATTCCCAAGTAATAGATTATAACCTTTGATTATGGCATTGGATTACTGGGAGTGCAATAACTTCTAAAATGAACAACAATATCTCAAGTATATCACCATTTGGCACAGCCTATGAGTAAACAGCTATATCAAAGATTCAAATGAGTTACCGGCTGAACCACCAACCACCTCCATGCTCTTCAACACAGCTGTTAAAAGCAATGTCTCCATAAATGCAAGGGGAGCAGCCATCGTTGTCTCGATCTTCCGTACTGAACCCAAAATGATTCTGGTCAACCCCAGGAAAGGCTCCACGGAAGGCATCACCTGGAAGGTTGCATCAGGACGTGCAATGGAAATGCCAAAATCAGTACCAGTTGTTCCTGCATAAAAAGTGGACTGCTGGTCTTCAGACCCTAACATTGTACTTGGAACTTTCTCCGCAAGTGTTTCAAACTTTGGGTGTCAAGTTATAAACCTTTAAAAGTACCTTTTAAACTGTACCTGCAGAGATTCCCTATTGCTTTATGGCTGCAAAACATCGGTTTATAGAATGCCAGAGGCAGTACACTTGCAAATGTGCTTGTAAAAGTGGCTGCAGAAACTTTTCCTTTTTGAAAAGCCAGTCTGCATTGTATTACACAATTGCCAGCATAAGAAACTTTAAAATTATTTCATATCAAGAGGTCAAAGCACATATACCACGTCTCCCCCCGCCCCCCCCAATCCCTCCCTCATCAACCCGTCACTCACACACACAATTGCCAAGAATTATTTTATTTCTCATGACACAAACTTGAATGTAATATTTTTTAGCTTTCTCGAGGGAATCTCATAAAGAGGGAAAAAATTATAGAGTGAATTTTAGCAACAACCAACGTTATCACTCATGCAAAGTCTCACTTCCATTTTTGTCAGTCTCACCCAACACTTTTAGGAATCCTCACCTGCATCACCTGAGTAGTTTCCCAAAGTAAGCCGGTAGCTTGCATCCGCATCATCTACATGAAAGAGACTGTATTCAGCATGGGCAGTCTGGTTGTCAAAGTCCACAAGATCGACCCGCAGGTGACATTGCTTTCCTTTCGTCAGCAAGTGCAGTGTATTCAGACCAAGCCAGTGCTCTCCTGGATCACACAGCAGGCATGTGCACCATTAACTGGGGATAATTAGTCAAACTAGAGAAAGCAAGAGCATTTCAGGGCATTGGTAAAGTTTGAACTCAGATTAAAATATAAACAAGACTCTGGTCAGAATAACGATTACCGTCCGTGTTCGTGCATGATGACTCAGAAATGCATCAGTAATCTAATATCAGGGATGCTGAACAGGAACACAACACAAACAGAGGAGCTCATGAGTAGCAAAAGGGCGATAAGCTTGACATTAGGAGGACTGTACTACTCAAAAAACTTTGTTGGGAGCATTAAGTAATGCGAGAATGTTTGTAATTGTCCAACTGATGAAACCAACAATTTGGTTTCTAACCAAATAAATCTCTCAGTCACACCATGCTCATGTCCTCAACTTTAGTGTCGCTGTGGGTACTTCCTTCACCGAGATATTTGCAGCACCTGGATGTGGGTGCCATTACTCCCTGTGGCACGGCTACGTTGCTGATGAAGTGTGGCCTCTTATATATCAGGGCAGGGATTTGTAATTTGGCCACGGTGGCAACACATAATTGCCTACTTTTTTAAAAGAAATGTTCCAAGAGATGTTTTACGTCCACCAGCAAAATCTTAGAGCAGGTGGGATAGGCCAGCTTAACTTCCACCCTGAAACGCCGTGTCCATCAATGTTCATATTCATCTACTGGTATGTATTCAATCATCATATTCGTTCATGGCATTCATCGATAATCTTTGCCTTTTAAGCACCAATTCAACATTTAATATCGGTCAGACAGACATTTTTGGTCAACTTCCACCAAATCTCGGACTAAGGAACTGTCTGTCCAGTAGCCCTAAATGTAGTTGCCATTTTGGAAAAATCAACCAGGTATGTTGTCCTCAAAATTATCACATAACAATGCAAGTTACAAACCCATTTGAGAACCAAAACCCTTCCTGTAGTCTTCCCAAGGCCTGTCGAAGTTCTCGGATCCATCCTTTCGTCTCTGGAACACGGTCCACCCGTTCTTTCTCTCCATGGAGCAGAATGCCTGTTGATTAAAATTTTTGCAGATAGCAAGGTGTCACTTCATTATCATTGTCACGGTGCTCTGCAGGTGAGAAAACACAATGTCATTGGTTTCCTAACAGGAGCAAAACGTATGAACCTGGATTCTTTTGTTTTATCTCATCCCTTAAAATCGGGTGGTGTGTGCCAATCTTTGTCCCGTGCATGAAACAAGTCATTTCAGTAATCTCGTAAAGCCTTCTCATCTTCTGTCACACAGTTTGCTCATTTTGACGATGTCCTTTCAACAGAAGCAATCTCAATGTTCTGTGGAGACCCACTAAGGTGCTTTAAGGTTGCTTGGCCTAAGATTTATCTGCGATGAACATCTCAGTGAATGTTTTTTGTATTATTTGAAGGATTTTGTTTGAAAAATCTCTTTCTTTGAGGAATGCCATTTTCTATGCCATAGTTGAGTAGGATTTTCAAGTATAATTTAAAACAATAGGAACGTACCTGAAGAGGAGGTTAGTGCAGTAAGCCAAGTTAAAATGAGTGTAACACCTGCAAGTGATATTTTGGAGGGATTGTTAATTTTATGCCAAATTGGCAGGAAGTTGCAGAACGTTTCAATTGGAGTCCCTCCAGGCTCTCACACACTCAGTTGGCAATCATTTAATTTCATCCCCCATTCATACCCACTGTCTTTTCTACCCCCATGAACACAACACAACTTAAAGAACTTATTTACAGGTTACTGTTTCCTCCTCCCACCTCTCTGATTAGTTAATTCCCCTTGCTTATTGTGTCCAACTGTGGCCACATTCTCAGTTTGTTGCCATGTTTAAACACCTGTCAGAATCAAATGGAATTAATGTATTTGCATCTGGAAGCATGTACTTTAGCATCACACAAGTGCTTGAATCCGTGAAGGCATCAAATCGATAATCTATGTTACGGCCTGATAGTGATGGAGATACACATGTTGCTGATACAGGGGGTCCCCGCTATCCGTCCTTTTGCATGTAAGTCCATAAGTTACTTAGGAACATTTACATGATACATCCAACAATTCCCGCACTAACGTCCATTGGACGGAAGACCAGTAAGCACGCGTTCCTCCACACAATGCACTGCATCCTCTCCCTCTCAGACTATCTCATGATGTGCATTGTTGGACTTAATTCCACCACAAACTGCACAGTACTGCACTGTATTTTTTTATTTATCTTTGTGTACTTTACCGTGGTAATCGTTGAACAATGAGTGGTGAACTAAATGGTAACAAAAAGGGTGAACTTGCACATAAATGGCAACACAGTAGTGTAACTCTGGATGTCAAACTAGACATAGTGAAATGAAATAAGAATGGTGTATGACCAGCAGATATCGCTCGCTATCTTGGTTTGCCACAAACTGTTTGAACTATTTTAAAGAACATCGGGTAATGTAGCCTGTGCTGCAGGCATAGCCGAAGTGGGCGTGACAGCCATAGTGAGAGTAGCGACTGTGAGGTCCCGTGTGGACATCGTGACATGAGTGTATGTGCTGGCAGTCTGGCACAAAGGCTGGAGCGTGGGTCTGTGGGGGAAATCACGTACTTAGTGAGACCTGTAATGGTATTACATTGGTTTGAAATTGCTTTTGGATATGAAGCAGGAGTTCTGGGGCGCGGAGCATTATGGGTATGCGGTGGTGGGAGCACGACGCTATGATGATCCAGGTGCCTGAATAAACGATCATTCTCTTCAAACATGGCCTCTTTATATATTGTTGCGGTTATGGAAACCGCATGCCTCCAAGGCAATGGCATCCATCTTACAGTGATCCCCAGACAGTTATTTCATTCATACACGTGCAGTTAGAGTGTTAGACCTTTCCCTCATGTCTAATGAGTCAAACGGGACGAAGTGCGTTGAGTGGATCTCATAGTTATGTCCTCGGCCGGTCGCCAGAGCATGGCCCGGGAGTTTGGTGCAAGGCGATTCATGTCGCTGGTTTGGAGCGGGACAATTCCACAGCTCGGCGATGTCTCACGGGATGTAAAATAAGGCCGCTTCCGGCCGTGGCGGCTGGGTTGTGCGGTGGCCGGGTCGGGAGCATCCGATTCGGGTGATGACGCATCGCTTCGGGGTGGCACCCTGCCCTGCATCGCAGGGCTGATAAAGGACGGATCGCGAAGCCGTCCATAGTTGTCGTTGTCGTCCTCATCCTCTTTGTCTAGCCTGGGATTGATCTCTGCATACGCCTGCTGCTCCTCAACTCCCATCCGCCACTCCGCCCACTCACTCTCCACCTTTTCCGCCTACCCCTTGCTGCTGGCTCCACCCACCCACCTGATTCTGGCTGCCTCTCACTGCTGGACAACCCACTCGCCGCTGGCTCCACCTAAAGTCCTCCCTCATGCCTGATGGTCTCGCCCATTGTCTGGATCGGCGTAGACACTGCACCGGCACTGGAGCCAAGCAGGAGACGATGCGCCAACTATCAAGGAGGGATCGTTCAGCAGAGCGTGCCCCCAAAACGTACTGGGTAGCACGGTCGGTCAACCGTGCAAGGTATTGCGAACCTGTTAGCCTCATATCCTCTTCTATTTGCTCATTATCTCTTCTTCATCGGGGTGTGTGTGTGTATGTGTATGTATATGTGTATGTGTGTGTGTGTGTGTGTGTGTGTGTGTGTGTGTGTGTGTGTGTGTGTGTGTGTGTGTGTGTGTGTGTGTGTGTGTGTCATGACACCTGTCCTCGCTTAAGTTAAGATTGCAGAAGAATTATATCAGGATAAGTCTGCTCAGTGTCTGCTTTTGTAAGTTGCTTGTTTTATTGTCGCACCACACTTTTCTTTCCATCTCTACTTACATACAACAATAAACTTTATTAATTGTTCCACATGTTTTTCCTCGCCTGCCTGTTAATAAATGATTGTGTAGAAATGTTCCCAGCTCGTTTTTGTCTTTTCTTTTATTGATCCAGCATGGTCCATATCCTAGCCTAGCCAGGACTTTATTCCCAATGATCCGTTATTTTAGCCGGTACGTCCTTGGCAGTGTTGCTCGACTGCATCTGATCCGGTAAAGTGATCCGGTTCGGACAAGACATGCCGAGGGCATGTCCCCCGATAATTATGTCACGTGATTATAATTGGTAACCGATTTAGACGGAGGACCCTAAGGCACGTGGTTAAGTTATTGGCGTTCACGGTCGATTAGCGACCCGCCACATCACAGAGTTATCCGCTTGCGACGCCGTGCAGTTCCGGGAAGTCTGGTGGGAACCCGAGATAGCTTCCCCCCCAATTGTTCTTCTAACCCAGACCCCCGACCACAACGATAGATATATATATATATATATATATATATATATATATATATATATATATATATATATATATATATATATATATATATATACATGTATTGTCTAAGATTGGGGCAGTTGGGATTACACATTTTTCAAGAAGAGGAAGAAGAAGGCGAATCCAACCAGAAGTAAAAGCTTGATCGACTCCGCTAATTTGAGCAAAAAAGTGAGAGCAGACCCAGTCTCAGGGCAATGTTTCGCCGGCTTCATCAGGCACAATGGACTATATTTGGACATATATGTGTATATATATATATATATATATATATATATATATATATATATATATATATATATATATATATATATATATATATATATATATATATCACTAATAGCCTGGTGTTGGCGCAGTGGTTAGGGCAGCGGCTTGGGATCCAAAAGGTCCTGAGTTCAAGCCCCGTTGGGCCACTGAATTAATACACCAGGGGGTTGACTCAGCCTGTCATCCTTCCGAGGTCGGCGAAGTGAGTACCAGTGTACTGGGCCGGTGTATACCTAGTTAAAATAGGTGTACCATATCCCTGTGTCGTAAGAGGCGACCAGGGTTGCGTCAGGAAGGCCATCCAGCGTAAAACTTGTGCCAAATCACTATGCTGATCATACGGATGATCCGCTGTGGTGACCCCTAACGGGAGCAGCCGAAAGAAGAAGAAGAAGAAGAAGAAGAATATATATATATATATATATATATTTAAAACTCTCATCTTGTATGTATATATGTATGTATGTATGTATGTTCCCGAAATACAGCCAAAATGGTACACAATAGCACAAAAATTTAGGGCCACATTAATCACCATTCTCCTGTGGTGTGCAGTATCAAGTTTCGTTCAAATCGGGCAACGAAAAAATTATTAAAAAATCAATTCCCGATTCAGTCAAGTACTCTTCGGGAGAATTTAATCAATGCAAACAACCTTCGCCCCCTCACTTCGCCTCAGAAACCGCCTCACTTCATTTCCGGCAAGGCCATCCCAGACAGTGAACATATTGCGCTCCGACCCCACGACATGACATGAATCGCCCACACCGAAATTGGCACGCGAATCATCCTGCAAAATCCCCGGGCCGTGCCCGGGCAACTGCTCGAGGGTCCGCATGCCCGCTCGGGTGTTCGACCAGCATCGATCAACGCGCCCGCATAGCGTGCGCCAACGTGGCCCGCACTGTACATTCCTCGGCTCGATTGCAGCTTTGCTGGCCATAGAGACCAGAAGACGTTCACCAATCACCATCCATGGAGAATCCACTGCTGCCAGTGAGAACTGAAGGTACATCGCCATGGATAAATCCATGCACGTTTCACGAGCGGCGTATTTTTCTGCTTTCGAGCACATTCCATACAGTGCGCACGGTTCTGCCATTACACATGTGGTCAGCACTCGCATTCACACGACTCCGCTAGCGTGTGCATGGGGCGAACACCAATATGTCGGATAATGAGGTTGAAAAGGAACAAGCCGCTTCTACCCGCTCACTCGTATCCTGCCCAGCATGGCGTGGAGTCGGCTTTATCGGCCTCCGTACGCGTTTCGTGCAGCGTGGGCGTCATGCTGGCCCTGTTTCCCGTGCTGTGAAAAACACCATCCATGCAGCCTCTAAAGAGGTATTTATTCGCATGCCTTTTTAATGCAACCGGCAATCTTCAACAGACCATCGGAAGCCCGAGTCGACAACCCCGCACTGCCAAGTGCATATCACTCGCCGCACATGCCGGGTTTAGGGCTCGCCCGGGAACGAGGACCTGTGCAGCAGTTTCCTCACCGTGGCGCCGCACATGCTGATTTACCTCAGGAATAATCAGACGAAAAGAAGAGTGGGGATGAAATGAAGGAAAAAAATGATTGAAGCAACCCGAGCGATGAGGTCATCGCAACGCACTCCCTTGTTGTCCTGCGAAACAAAAGGAAAGGGGCTATCTACACGTATAATAATCGAATAACTGTCTTGGCACACTATCTGTTGTATGCATACGGTTCCTAGAACTGCAACAATATATATATATATATATATATATATATATATATATATATATATATATATATATATATATATATACATACATATATACATACATATACATATATATATATATACATATATATATATATACATATATATATATACATATACACATCTTCTTCTTCTTCTTTCGGCTGCTCCCGTTTGGGGTCGCCACAGCGGATCATCCGTATGATCCGCATAGTGATTTGGCACATGTTTTACGCCGGATGCCCTTCCTGACGCAACCCTGGTCGCCTCTTACGACACAGGGATATGGTACACCTATTTTAACCGGGGTATACACCGGCCCAGTATACTGGTACTCATTTCGCTGACCTCGGAAGGATGACAGGCTGAGTCAACCCCCTGGTGTATTAATTCAGTGGCCAAACGGGGTTTGAACTCAGGACCTTTTGGATCCTAAGCCGCTGCCCTAACCACTGCGCCAACACCAGGCTATATATATATACACATATATACATATATATATATATATATATATATATATATATATATATATATATATATATATATATATATATACATATATATATATATACATATATATATATATATATATATATATATATATATATATATATATATATATATATATATATATATATATATATATATATATATATATATATATATATATATATATATATATATATATATATATATATATATATATATATATATATATATATATATATATATATATATATATATATATATATATATATATATATATACATATATATATATATATATATATACATATACATATATATATATATATACATATACATATATATATATATATATATATATACATATATAAATATATAGATATATATAAATATATATATATATATATATATATATATATATATATATATATGTATATATACATATATATATTGTTGCCGATTCGCGCCCGCGGGCGTGCGAACGGCCACGTAACTCGAATCGCGGCACGTCGCCCACCGGACGGACAATCCCGTCGTGACCCTCTCGGACTAACGCCAGGAACTTGTCACGGGTGGGCCTTTCAGCCTCACCACGATCATGCCAATCGGCCCTCCGCGTGGGATAGGGTTGCTCGCCAAATTCGACCTACCTAAGTACCCACACGGAGGGTAGACCGGGCGATCGCACCTCGCCGCAGGTCGACTTCGGACACGGGCCACTTTAAGCGACCCGTTCCGTACTATCGGGATAACCGAGCGGTGTTATCGTCAACCCCGGCGGTTCGATTAATTATCGGGCGTTTTAGCCCACGACCAACCCTTTACGTGAAGCAAGATGGAGATTCAATAAAGGAAAAGACGAAGCGAAACGGGAAAAACAGTTCAACATAAAGCACATTTATTTCGCGATGAACGGAAAGCACACATATACAATTACACCAAAAGCAAATGCAAAAGAAGAAGAAACACACAATAATACACAAAAAGCAAATGTAAAAGCAAAACACAATGCAGATATACCACCGACTACCGAGCACACGGCAACACTTATACAGTTTTACTTCACAGACGGTGCCGACAACACATATACTCAAAGCAAAAGAAAAGGACCACCCTCAAGGATGATGGGGGCAGACGGGCCTGGGGCCGAGACCGCGTCGGGCCTACCCGTCTGATGAGCCGCAAAATGGTGGTGGCGCCCCGACTCCGCGGGCCTCGCGGACAGTGTCTGGAATGGGGTGGGAACGGGGCCCCCTTCTCGCACTATCTCAGCGCGGGGGGAAACAGGAGGGGGTTGTTGATGCTCGGGGGGGATGAGGATATCTCGCTGGCTCGGGTCCCGCGACGAGCGTCTCCACCGCGACCTCGGTCGCGTTACCGGCCTCTCCTCTCCGCAGCTCCCCGACTCTGACACGAGCACCCCCTCGACTGCCTTCGCCGCCGCCACCTCTCCAACTCTCCACAGCTCCGTCCAACTGCCTTCTCCGGCTCCTCTCTTGACTGGCTCTTCCCAACTCAACTCCGAACTGCCTTGACTGACCCAACTACGAGCAAACGCGGCCCTTTATAGCCCCCGTGGCTTCGCTCCTTCGCCTTCGACCCTTTACCTTCGACCCTTCACCTCTGGCTGGCTCCCCATTGGACCGAGGAAAAGTGGGCGTGAATGCTTTTTGATCCACGAATCTGCATATAGCGACCACACTCCGACGCACCTGGAGGCGGGGCCAAATCGCCCCACGCTCGCCGATAGGACGGAACAGAAGTGGGCGTGAGTCGTTTTTGATCCGTTTTCTTCGGAAAGGCTGTGCCTCTGCACCCGCTGCTCGGTGCGCGCCCTGCACGAGTCCAGTATCGGTGCCCACAAGCGGCGCGGGAATGGTGGTGATGCGATGGTTGCGAGGGCGAGTTGTGACGGTAAAGGTCGTGGCTGTTGTTGTGAAGCGGCGTTGCGGTTGGTGGTGGTAGTAATGGTAGTAATGGTAGTAATGGCGGCTGGTCCAAAATAAAGACAGTATAAGTAAAAGAAAAACGGCTATCTAAAAGGGTCGCAGCCCGCATGAATGACATTTTTTCCTCTAAACAACGGGTTTGGGCCTAACTACACATATACTTACAGAGATATCTCACCTAAGGGACCTGAAAGGTGGTTTGCGAATTTCGTCAACCACAACAATATATATACATATATATATATATATATATATATATATATATATATATATATATATATATATATACATATATATATATATATACATATACATATATATATATATATATATATATATATATATATATATATATATATATATGCCTGGTGTTTGTTTAGTGGTTAGAATGGTGGGCTTGGGATCCTCGAGTTCGAAGTTCAAATCCTGCTTGGCTCTTGAATTAATACCAGGTGGGGTTGACTCTGCCTGTCATCCTTCCGAGGTCGGCAAAATGAGTGCTGGCTTGCTGGTATCCTTTGTCGGAGTGGCAACCTGTCCAGGATTGTGCCCACTTGCCTGGGAGACTGCTTCGGCAGCACCAACACTCTGCACAGAGCATGGTCCCGAGGGATGTATGTATGTATGTATGTATTTATGAATGTACGTAGTATTAGCTCGAAAAAAAAGAAACTGATGAAAGCACAGGATCAAACACATTAGTTCAGTGACAATGGTGTAACTGCAATAAGCACTTTAAGCAATAACAGCTGTTCTATAAGAATAGAATCAATGCAATCTCAGGATCGCTTCAAGCCTTGCACAGTGCATTGTGACATCGTGAAATAAAACGATGGAAAATTGTTAAAGAATAACATGACCTTTCAAAAGAACTGTAAATACCAGCACATTCCTGGTGGGAAAGTAAATCAATAATAAACTTTACCCTCAGTTAAAATTGAACACCGATTTCAACATTTCTACATCGACTTACAAAGTCCATATCGAGCCCCAGCTAACATGAAACATTTTCACAATGCTTCGAAAAGGTTGTCACCAAATGGTATTATTAGTCCCCTCCTGGTTGCACCAGAGGGGACTTGTAGGTTTGGCTGCCATCAGTCCTTCTGTTCTTCCTGTGGGTTTTCAGATCTTTTTTTCGCAAACCCTTTAACATATTCAATTGAAACTAGGTACATCACAGTGAATATTGTATAGCGCTCACCAAGTGGCTTAAGCACTTCAACGAAGCGGTTGATAAGAAACGCTGGCTTGGCACGCAATCAGCAATCACCGAACCATCATATTAAGCATACACCTCCTGGAGATGCCTGAAATGTCAAATATGTCCGAATTGGACAAATTAACACTTTTCTTGGAGTCACAACTGCTGCGAAGTTCAATTCTGGAGCTTAAATTTGGTAATTCAGCTTAGTTTACGAGATTCTCAGGATTATCGCATGTGCGGAAATTAAATAAAGCGAAGAATGCTGGCGTCTCCAGGTGTTTATAAACATTGTAATGTATCCAGCGATTTGCAGCTATGATGAACAGACATTCGATAATATGAGTGAGGAAAGTGGGGGAAAAAAACTTTATCGTTCAGAAATTGTTGCGGCCTGTTCCAATTCAAGGCATGGTTGAGCGGGCTAAAAAACATGGTGGATTCAATCCCCAGTTAGGTAACCCAGGATAGTGCCCTAAAACCCCAGAGCGTGAGGTGGCCGAGGATCACCTGATGAAGGATATAATTAAATAAGGCTGTTAATTATCTTCAAAAGTAGTGTTTTAATTAACCCAAACACCCAATTTTTACTCTTGCACTTCCTTGGAGTTGTTTTGCGTATGCATGAAAAGTTTCGGGCTGATAGGTTTCATGGTTTTGGAGTTATGGAGGACACACACACACACACACACACACACACACACACACACACACACACACACACACACACACACACACACACACACACACACACACACACACACACACACACACTTATTACATTGATATTATAAAGCACGAGTGTCTGTCTCTCTGTCCCCGAATGATTCCTTCAGTTTGGGGCTAGCCCTGCCAAACCTTCTGTGGAACGTTTTGGGGTCCAACAGATGTCCTAAGGTGGGTGGGAGGTTTCGTAAATGCCTCAATACAATTATGATTTTGACTTTCGATCCATATGAAGCTACTCCCAATTCAGAAGTAAACACAATCAGGGGTTTGGCAGAAACTTTCTGTGATTTCGCAATATCTCAATACAATTACGATTTTGAGTTTCCACCTGAACGTCCCTGCTTTTATCCATTCTAAGGTGGGTGGGAGGTTTCATTTTTAAACGATGCTCACTGCCTCCCCAGTGCACATATTATGTACAACTTATCTCTGACATGTCCCTATTACATGAGAAAATATAATCTCCATGAGCACACAGACCATGCTATCGTAACATTTTCTAGCTATGGTCCCCTGCCCCCCTCGCCTCTCCATGTAACAATATAAAGAAGTGAATTTGAATGGGTGATTTGAATGGTGTTCTGCTTTTCTTTTTTTGACGGGTAAACAAAGCTGGGTGTACATCTATTCGCCACTCAGTAGATCTTTCTATTCTCATAAATAAAGACAGAAGAATGAATTTTATTTTAACAGCTCAATGGAAATTACCAGTTTATTCATCATTCGATAAAAAATAAACACCGCAGCACTGATTGCAACAAGCAATTAATAAATGCAATATTAATGGTCACCAAATTTGCATTCAAAACGTGCTTACCTTTACAGGGTGTGTCCCTGGAAAAATGTGATATGGCCCACTGCATGAATTGGGATACTTCCTCTTTATTTCAGTACAATCTTGCACTGTGGGATGAGATGTCGAGCAAACAGGAAGATTGGCAAATAGAAAAAAAATTTCCAATTGCGAGGTTGAGATATGTTCAGGTTGCCAAACATATAGATGCATCGTAATCACATGTTGTGTCAAGTTAATGCTCAGACTTGTTTGTGGTCCAAAATTAAATGCAAGATAAGCTCATTACAATGGAAGCCAATATAATACAATGTTCTTTGAAGAAGGACAATTAGGTAAGCAAATCAGAAGAAGGAATGGTTAAACGATGTTTCGGGCATGCGCCGCTCCTCTTGAAGCAAAGCAAAAGTCCTAACATTATATATATATATATATATATATATATATATATATATATATATATATATATATATATATATATATATGTATGTATATTAGCAGATAACCCAGTTTCACTGGGATGTTATGAAGGAATTCATTTGAAATAGATTGTGGAATATTTGGGGAATTTACCATGAATGTCCTTGGATGGTATTCTGTTCAGACTGCTGAGGTTTCTCGGTGAAGTAGATTGACAAAAGGAAATTATACGTTGGACGGAATTGACTGAATAGTTTGTGATTATATTATTTTTTACTTCCAGTTGGCATACGATCCAGCGACTCTTAGCCTATACACCGCCCGTGTGCGCAACCTCGGCACAAAAATGTATGCTAGTCAAAATTGCTTGAATATCGACATTTGTAGACCTCCACATGCAGGGTCCAGACCCAAGAGCTCTTAAATGAGGCATTATCGAGCATTATCCATGCTGTGGTTATGATGTTTACCTCATTCAGACAATCATGCAACTTGTATTTATTTCGGTATATAGATATACTGTATTAGTAAAGTGCCAAAACAAGGAATTACGATGGTGTCCTCAACTGATAAAGAATGGATTACATCAACAGGATGTTGATCGAGATATGTTAATCATCATGGGAAGCAAGGAGAGACTGATCTTTTGAGTGTTAACCCTTTGTCAAAGCAAAAGAGGGTTTATTTTGAATGAGGCTCTTTTGTTCTGCTGAAGGGTTAAAGCCTGAAATGTCAGTTTCTCCTTGCTTCAATATTGATTATAATCTCGATCAACATCCTGTTGATTCCATCCATTGTTCTACCTGTCCTCTGATGCAGATTGACCAGCAATACTAGTTCTTAATTCCCCGAGTGATGACTCAGACTCACAAGACATTTTTGTTATCGTGTCTGGAGGCATGTCAATAAGATTTCGATATTATTTTGAATGTGCTGTGAGGATGGAAGTTTTTTGCATTTTCTTATACTCCGTGTGCTTTGTGCTGTAAGAATTTTGAAAATTTCAACATTTCAGAGACATTGGATTTCCTTATTTTTATGCAAATGCTCCAGTTTTCTACAAAGACCATTTTTCCATTCCATTAACACAGTTTTCCAATTTAGATAGTGCATTGCTGTTTCATTCCAAGGACCATATTCTTCAAGTATAAATAGTTCTCTTTCAATTTTCCATTTTAATTCCCTCTTTTTCGTACCCTTTGTTTATCAAATCCAAGAAATCGGATTCTCTCTGTGGGAGGATTATAATTTCCATTGTTCACCCCATCATTTTATCTGGTTAGTGCAGTTCAGCTTCAGCAAGCAATTGGATGATGTATTGGTAATTACACTAGTTCCTGCGATCGGAAAAGAGCTGGTATTTTTTATGATCATTTCCTTTTTTGTATGGTTCATAAAACTGACCCTTATACCCAAATTTTCTATTATAACTCAAGCCCATCTCTATTAGGACAGTACTTCTTGATTGGTTTATATGGGGAAAAGGAAATGTCTATCATGGTTCATACCTGTGGATAGAGTAGTCTCCTCCTGAAAGAAGCCAAAGGGACAAACAGTCAAATCTCTAGACATTAAAAATTCAATGAATATCCATGTTAAAATCAAAGGAGTTTTCCAGATAAAGCAAATTTCCCTGCTGATTGCACAGCTTGACTTACCACAAGGAAATCATCCGGAATGTGGAATGGAGCCGCAACGCTATCATTCAGGTGTTTCATAGAGGCAGTCAGAACCTGTCAATATATGATAAATGTTGCTTCTGGGACGCCCATTCAAATGAATGGGGAGAAAGGGAAAAACTATTTGACCCAAGCCCCAAAATCTCAAAATGGGAGACACACTTACTCCCCATCTATCCCGTTCCCTCCCATACAAGCAAATGAAAAATTGAGACTTACTGATTAAAGCACTTCTTCCCCCCAACATAATCACAGTCCTTTTATACTTTCATTATACTCAGAGCGAACCAAAGAATATTTGCCCACGTTCTACTTTTGGGAATAACTTAATTTTTTGATAACATTCATTTCCATCGAGTATATTCACAAAGAATAACTTGGAACTTGGTTATTGGTTTAAGTATCTTTGTTGAGCAGAGATGAAATGATAAACTTCTCTTAATGCTCTTGTCTGACCACCTCCTGAGCCACATATCATTTTCCATAAACCACGCCCACTTTCCCACAAGCTCCACCCACTTTTCCATAAGCCACACCCACTTTTATACGCCCCACCCACTTTTGTGAGGGCCACCAACTCACATTATTTCCAGTTAAGCTCTGACTCACAAGGCTTGCCCAGAGAAGTTCCAAAGGAAACCACACCCACCAGTCATTCTTATATAAAGGCTTGAAACCCAGACTGAATTTAAACATTTTTATTTTTACTGAGAATGAACTGCTGTGCCTTGAGTGGGATGATTTTGGAGTTCCACTACTTATATCAATGGAACTAAACCTTTTCAAGTTGATGAACTGGATTCAAACCTCTTATCTATTGAGGTAAGATTTTCTTGTAATATTTACAGATTAATTTATACATATAATAATCTTACATTAAATTAATACATTGTTATTTTCTCTCACAGGAAATTGTATCTGAGATGCAAAATGAAAATATTGCTTTTGCCACAACTTGGGGTGCAATTGTTAGTTTGGTTGAAGACATTGTGAGCGACCAAGACGCACAAAACGAGCTCTACCTCGACCACAAAACAACTCGAGTCTGTGGTTGATCAGTGCCCCAGACGAGATACACTTCTAGTCTTGGGAGATTTCAATGCATCGACTGGAACTGATAGGGATGGTTATGAGGTGTGTGTTGGTCCCCATGGGTCAGGAACTATGAACCAGAATAGCACTAAGTTCCTTGACTTTGCAAGAAGTCATGGACTTAGGGTGGCTGGTTCATGGTTTCAGCGCCCACAAGCTCATCGCTGGACTTGGTATTCCAACGCTGGCGGTGTGGCAAAGGAGATTGACCATGTCCTCTGTCAGGTCAGGTTCGATCTGTGACCTGCTACAGGTACCATGTAAACCTGTACTAACCTGTTCCATGGTCGGGTTGGCGGCGACTAAATCGTCTCCCCCACCAGGTTTTCTGGTGAGGAGGGTGTTTGGATATGGACACCCAGCAGGATTAAAAACAAAACCTGTCAAAGGGCGGAGGAGCTCCTTGTGAGCCAACGGCCATCCATATCTAGTGCCCAACTGTGTCTGCGGATGTCCTCCTGCAGTTGGGTCACTTCTTATTAGGAGGTTGGTGGCAGGATTTGCACTCCGGCCACCGTAAAACCCTTCATTCCGCAAAACGCAAAAACGCAAAAAAATCTGAAAACCTACTCCGTGGGAGTACCTCCTGTGCAGCTTCCCTTCGCAGGGCAGCTCACCGGATGACGGGATTGGGGCAAAGCCTTTGGGACCCCCAATCTTTGATAGGAGGGAAACCACGGGGTAACATCCCTGGGTCAGATTGCGAGAGAGTGTGTCAGAGTGGTGCTGAGGTGTCGTCCACCAGACGGCGGTCTCCTTGGGTTAACCTGAGGCGGTCCCTTCGGGTGGGTGCCTGGAATGTCCTATCCCTAAGAGAGGATGATC
Organism: Eptatretus burgeri; assembly: GCF_056783735.1. Taxonomy (NCBI): domain Eukaryota; kingdom Metazoa; phylum Chordata; class Myxini; order Myxiniformes; family Myxinidae; genus Eptatretus; species Eptatretus burgeri. The sequence continues at coordinate 26,349,825 of NC_140975.1, read as the reverse complement.
ACCTGTCTCTGTTATCATCTGAGCTCAAGCGTTTGGACATCGGGATTGCAGCTCTCTCTGAGGTTCGGAGACCGGATTGCGGCGAGATAATGGTGGGTGGTTACACCTACTATTGGTCTGGTCGCTCTGATGGTTACCATACCCAAGGAGTTGCTGTAGCTGTGTCCAATAAGCTGACCCCAATGATAATTGAGGTAACACCGGTCAATGAGCGTATTATGAGATTAAGGATTCGTCACTCCTTAGGTGTCATTTCCCTGGTCTCTGTTTATGCTCCGACTGAGGCGAGTGATCTCACCGTGAAGGATTCATTCTATGCCACACTCGAGTCTGTGGTTGATCAGTGCCCCAGACGAGATACACTTCTAGTCTTGGGGGATTTCAATGCATCGACTGGAACTGATAGGGATGGTTATGAGGTGTGTGTTGGTCCCCATGGGTCAGGAACTATGAACCAGAATAGCACTAAGTTCCTTGACTTTGCAAGAAGTCATGGACTTAGGGTGGCTGGTTCATGGTTTCAGCGCCCACAAGCTCATCGCTGGACTTGGTATTCCAACGCTGGCAGTGTGGCAAAGGAGATTGACCATGTCCTCATTGACGGTCGTTGGAGGATGATCCAGAACTGCAGGGTCTACCGGAGTGCTCAGTTCCTCAATACTGACCACAGGCTTGTTGTAGCAACTCTAAAGCTGCACCTTAAATCCTGGAGAATGGTACCATCCCAGCCTAGGCTGGATGTTGCCAAGCTCAGGGATGAGAGAGTCGCTGAGGAGTTTGCGAACAGGCTGAGTGGACACTTGGGGGGTCTGGGTGCTTTGGGGGGTCCTGAAGAGTTGTGGAGCGCCTTCAAGGCCACCGTCCTTGATGTTGCCGGTGGATGCCTTGGAGCTCACCGCAGGGCAAAGAAGAATTTTGTCTCTCAAGGGACACTGGATACCATTGACCAGAGTCGCAGGGCCAGGCTGAATGGCAGAGCTGAGCTGTACAGGGAGCTGAGGCGTAAAACTGTACGTGCACTGAGGGTGGACAAGGAGGCCTATGTGCGAGGAATCTGTGAGGGGGTAGAGCATCACCTGTGGACAGGTGATTCTCGTCCCGCTTACAGGGGAATTCGCGCATTACGTTCATCCAAGCCCATCCCTCGGAGCACTACAGTTCGAGCAGAGAGTGGTAGGCTCTTGACAGAGGAGTCTGAAGTGAAGGCCCGCTGGGCCAGTTACTTTGAGCGGTTGTACCAGGCTGATCCCCCAACTGTCGAGTTGGACGTCAAGGGTGTTACAATCCCTGTTGCTGAACCTCGAATCAACTGTGGTCCACCTACACTTGTGGAAACACGGGCTGCGGTGAACCAGTTGAAACGGGGCAAAGCTCCAGGGATCTGTGGCATCCATGCCGAACTTCTCAAGGCTGGTGGAAATGCTGCACTCGTGTCGTTGCATGCAGTTTTGTGCTCTGCCTGGAACACAGGCATCATCCCAACTGACTGGAAGAGGGGCCTTGTTGTCCCTCTCTGGAAAGGGAAGGGTGATCGCCAAGACTGCAACAACTACCGAGGGGTGACGCTGCTCTCAGTGCCGGGCAAGGTCTTTGCTCGGATAATTCTCGATGGGGTTCGCCACCATCTGCTTGAGCACCAGCGTCCAGAGCAGTCAGGCTTTACACCAAAGAGGTCAACGATTGACCGTATCCTTGCACTTCGTGTCCTCACCGAACGCAGACGAGAGTTTCGGCAGGGGCTGCTTGCAGCCTATGTTGATCTCTGTAATGCGTTCGATTCAGTGAATCGGGATGTCCTCTTGAGGATTCTTGGTCTTCGTGGGGTGCCACCAAAACTGATCGATCTGATGTCTGAACTCTACTCTGGTACTGAGAGTGCTGTGAAGTGTGGTGGTACCATCTCTGACTTATTTCCAGTTGTTACTGGAGTTCGTCAGGGATGTGTACTTGCCCCCACACTTTTCAGCACTTGTATGGACTGGATTCTAGGGAGGATGTTGGAGAGATCAAGTTGCGGTGCATCATTTGGGAATGTCAAGATCTCGGACCTTGACTTTGCAGATGATGCAGTCATCTTTGCGGAGACTTTAGACATCCTCTTGGGGGCCCTCGAGGTGCTGAATGAGGAGTCGGAGCCATTGTGATTACGGGTTTCTTGGGTCAAAACTAAGATCCAGGCTTTCGGTGACATCTTGGATGCTGCTGTCCTGTCTGTGTCTGTTTGTGGTGAGGATGTTGAGGTCGTGGAGAGATTCACTTACCTTGGCAGTGATATTCATGTCTCTGCTGGCTGCGAGTCAGAGGTCAATAGACGTCTGGGTCGGGCCTAGGGAGTCATGGATTCACTGGATCATGGGGTGTGGCGCTGCCGGTACCTGTGCGGGAGGATGAAAGTCCGAGTCTCCAGGTCCTTGGTACTTCCAGTCTTGCTCTATGGGTGCGAGACTTGGACTCTGACCAAGGATCTGAGACGGAGACTTAATTCCTTTGGTACCAGGTCTCTTCGGAGAATCCTTGGCTATCGCTGGTCGGATTTTGTGTCCAACGAGCGGTTGCTGAGAGAGACTCGGATGAGATTTGTTACCTGCATAGTCCGTGAGCGTCAGTTGCGGCTGTATGGACATGTGGCTTGTTTTCCTGACTGATCCTGCTCACCAGATTCCCTCAGCGAGGGAGTCTCATGAGTGGAGGAGGCCAGTGGGTCGACCACGTGCCTCATGGTTGCAACAGGTTGACCATCATCTCAAGGAGATGGGGATGGGCCTGGCATCTGCCTGGGGGATGGCCAGACGGAGGCCCCTGGAGTAGCGGCGGAAAGTGGACGCAGCGATGTGCTGTTCTGGCACATGCTCCCATACCTGACCTGACCTGACCTTGATGACCCAGCCAAAGAGTTATACCTTGGAGATCCGCAAAATCCTGAAAAAGAGTTTTACATCAATGGTACTCATTGTGACTGTGAGTTATCAAGACAATACCCACTGAACAAGTTATACCTTAATGAGCCAGAATATGTTTTACCTGGAGACTCACAATTTTTTTTTTTAATCAGTAAATGAGTTATCCTTGGTGGTTTTAAATATGAAACCTACCTCTGAGACCTCATAAATTTTGAAAAAAAAATCAGTAAATGAGTTATCCTTGATGGTTTTAAATATGAAACCTACCTCAGAGACCTCACAAATTTTGGAAAAATCAGTAAATGAGTTCTGCCTTGATGGTTTAAATAAATACCTTGGAGACTCAGGAAAAGGATTCTGCCAAGATGGTTCCAAATATGAAACCTACCTTGGAGACTCAAATTTTGAAAAAAATCAGTAAATGAGTTTTCCTTGGTGGTTTTACATATGAAACCTTCCTCGGAGACCTCACAAATTTTGAAAAAAAATCAGTAAATGAGTTCTGCTTTGATGGTTTAAATAACTATCTTGGAGACTCGGGTAAAGAGTTCTGCCAAGATGGTTCTAAATATGGAACCTACCTTGGAGACCCACAAATGTTGAAAAAAATCAGGAAATGAGTTAGCCTTGGAGACTTTGTAAGTTGGTTTTATTTTGGAGACTTGAAATGTGGGTGCTGGCTTGATAACTCACAATGTGATACATATCTTGGAGACTCAACAGGAATGTGGTTATACCTTGGAGACTTGGAAAGTTGGGTTTATGTTGGAGACTTGAAATATGGTTTCTACCAACAAGACTCTTGGGGATCTAAACCTATTGGTGTGGTTCTTTGTTGGATGGTGCTTGATGAGAACAATATCAAGAAAGTTCTGAGAAGAAAGTGCTTGAAAGTTCTTTCTCCCCCTTTCTACTTCATCAAACCTGAAAGCCTTAAAAGACAGAATTGGAAGAAGAGAAAAAAAACATTAAAAAATATATTGTTGAAATAAGTATTAAAAAAAAAAATCATGTTGGGTGAGGGTTGGGTTGGGTTGGGGGTGGGATTTTGAATATGAGGGTTAGGGTGGGTGAGGGTTGTGGGTTGGATTTTGAATGTGAGGGTGAGGGTTGGTTAGGGTTTGGTTGGGGGTGGGATAGGTGAATGTGATGGTAAGGGTTGGGGTGGGTTAGGGTTGGGTTGGGGGTGGGATTTTGAATGTGAGGGTTAGGGGGGGTTAGGGTTGGGTTGGGGGTGGGATTTTGAATGTGAGGGTTGGAGTGGGTTAGGGTTGGGTTGGGTGTGGGATTTTGAATGTGAGGGTTAAGGTTGATTATGCTCCCTGTTATATTATCACTCACTCTAACACATAAACACACACACACACACACATACACACACACACAAAAGTTAAGCCTTGACTATGTAGTTGAGGATTATGTGTTTGGGGTTCACAGATCGAAGAACGTCCCCCATTGCACACACACCAACAAACAAAAGTTAAGCCATGATTGACTATTCATATCAGTTGAGGATTCTGTGTTTGGGGTTCACAGATCTAAGAACGTCCCCCTTTACACACACATATTATACATAGTATTGTTTATTTATTATTTTTAATTTAATACCTCAGCAGATAACCCTGACAATACTCCACAGAGGTGTATAAGTGGAGGCTTGTGAAAAACTATTGCTGCCATGAGTATTATCTGCTTAGTTTTGTTTTTTGTAATTCCTGTGAATAAAATGAACCTAAAATCTCTTCCCCCTCTAATTCACATAATTTGTAAGTCCAAGAAACTGCAGTGTGACCACTCCTTGGCTTTTTTTCACAAGATCTTGGCTATTCTTTGTTCACCTTGGCGTCTTGGTTTTCTATAGGTTTTCTTGGCATATAGGTTTTCTATTATCATTGCTTTTCTGAAACCTTGTGAATTCTTGGCTTTTTTCATTGGCTCACTTTGGCATTTATGAAAATGAGGAGTGGTCACACTGAGGAACTGTACAGATCACATCAACAATTTTAAAAAGTTCATTTGTCCATCACTTAGTACAACCTTTTTCAAAATGAGATTTCCACCTGTATATTCTTACTATATCACCAACTTTGAACTTAGGCTTTATGTCAATCTCTTTTTCATATTTTAATTTTGTGAATGTTTCTGATGGCTTCGTTTTTGTTGAGGTGTGAATCGTGTCGTTGTACTTATCTACAATGTCCTGAATTAACGATAACCATTGTTAAGAACCGAGTTGAGTGAATTTTTTTATTGTCTCTCTTTTAAAGTGTAATTGAAACACTCAATAACAACTGCTTTTCCTTCATTAAAGGTGCTGTATAATGTAATACTGTTATTTTAAAGTAAATTCATAAATGTTTTGTTGTAGAACTCTGTACCCTCATCAGTCCACAATTTTTAAGGTTTTCTCTTGCTTTTATTAAATATCTGTTGAAAGACTAACGTAAGAGTATTTCCTGTTTTGTTTTTCAAAGGGACAACCCACGCATATCTACTCCTCAAATCAATAACGGTTAAAACATACTTGTACCCCTTATCATTATTGAGTTAAATCAAATCAGCGGACCAGATATAATCAACTTCCTTGGAATAAATCTTCCTTCTATTAAACTTTGTGATTATTGGTTTACGTAATTCATCAGCTAATAACCGGGCGGAGTGGCGTGCGCCTGTAATCCGGCTACTCGGAGACTTGGGATGGAGGATCGCTTGAGGATGGGCGTTCTGCACTGGGCCATGCTATGAGAGGGTGTAGGGCAGCTCGGAATCATGGTGAAACCCAATCCTTATCACTGTGTCATAAGAGGTGACCAGGGTTGCGTCAGGAAGGGCATCCGGTGTAAAACCTATGCCAAATCAGTATGCGGTTCACAACGGATGATCCGCTGTGGCGACCCCTAACGGGAGCAGCCAAAAGAAGAAGAAGAAGAAAAAGAAGTAATTCATCAGCTAATTGCTCTTCAATCTTAATGACATCATTAGAGCCTATAAGTTTTTTGAATTTCCAAGCCCAAGTTTCAATTTAGCATTGATCATCTTCGTCATGATGAACCTATTAACTTTTTCTCTCAAGGTTGGATTTTGTATAAAAGATAAATTATACAACATTTCTAGATCCACTTCATGTTTTTCATCCAATGTTGTGCTATTTCCATAATCAATATCATGCCTCATGCACACTTCATCAACCCTATTGAGAGGTTTGCTCCACGGTTTAGGATTGTCAGCCTCATCTAATCTTTTATTCAAGTTTTTCCTGGACCACAGAAAGAATACCCTGGTAGATGTAATTCCGCTGGTATTCCAGTTGTTGTAAATTTACTTCCTGATTAAAACTTTTGTATATCTCCCCCTCGTTTGTGTTTGGTGATGAATTTACTCTTTTTAGAGCCACATCCAAACATGTGCCTTTTTGTATAACCCTATTATTTTTTTACATATGAGATACATATGAGATGAGACATATGTTTTAACATATGAGATATTTTTACTCTTGGTTTTCTTTTTATATTTGAGACCATAACTAATTCATTTATGTGAAAAATTCCTGCAGAGTGTGAAAACCTTTTTAGTTTACAACATGCACATTTGAATCTTAATTTTTAAAATATAAAGAATCTTTAGAAATGTCTTCACTCTCTCCTCCATTTATTTAAGAAAAAAAAGTAAAATTAATCAAAGTCAATTACACCAACATCATCAATTTAATATAATCTTTTCCTTCTTTCTTTTCTTTATCTTCACTTTCTCATTTAAATCTTCTCCCTGAAATTCCTGAAATCGATGTTAATACTCTTGACGCATATATTTTTACACAAGACTTGTCAATTCTTTGTTTTCCTCCTCAGTGCGTTGAGATAGATTTATTTTCTGTAATACCTCCAATCTTTTTTTAATCTCACTGGTTTCCATATTTTTATATTTATTCATTCTCTCTCTTTGCTGCCTCTCTCTTTCCTCTTCCTCTCCTCCTTCTCCCTCTGTCTCTCTTCTCCCTCTCCTCCTTCTCTCTCTTCTTTCACTTTTCTCCCTCTCCTTCTCTCTCTTCTCCCTCTCCTTCTCTTTCTTCTTCCTCTCCTCCTTCTCTCTCTTCTCCCTGTCTTCTTTCTCTCTTGCCTCAGTTTCTTCAACTTCTTCCTCATCCCTTACTATCCTTGAACCACTTTCACCCCCATAGAATATCATACATATATTCATCTGGATTCGTAGCCTGGTGTTGGCGCAGTGGTTAGGGCAGCGGCTTGGGATCCAAAAGGTCCTGAGTTCAAGCCCTGTTGGGCCACTGAATTAATACACTAGGGTGTTGACTCAGCCTGTCATCCTTCCAAGGTCGGCGAAATGAGTACCAGTGTACTGGGCGGTGTATACCCCGGTTAAAATAGGTGTACCATATCCCTGTGTCGTAAGAGGCGACCAGGGTTGCGTCAGGAAGGGCATCCGGCGTAAAACATGTGCCAAATCACTATGCGGATCATACGGATGATCCACTGTGGCGACCCCTAACGGGAGCAGCCAAAAGAAGAAGAAGATATTCATCTGGATTCTGTGATACTCTTGTATCCATAATTATTTTTCTCATAATAGGAAACCAATAAGATTTGTTGATGATTTCTAAAAGAGTTTTATATTTCATCACCTTCAGAAGATCATTTTTATTTAATATTTTAATCAAATCTCTATTTGTGGGTTTTTTAATATCAGTATAAAGCCAGTTCTTAATTGAAAAATGCCCGTGTCGATATTTCAATTCATAAGGAGTGTAAAATCTAACACCCTTTTCTTGTAGGTATCCTTGAATGCAAAAATTATAATTTTCTTGAAGCCTTCTTGTTGTCATTTATGTATCAGAAATATATGATGATGACACGTAATACCATCCCATCTTCCTGTTGTTAAATCATTTTGTATTCCTCGGCTTTGTATAATTATCCAATTTCCTTCCTTCTTTGTTGTATAAACTATTGCTTCACCATCATGAATTTCCATTCCCGAAATTGTATATTTGTTCATTGTGCTTCCACATATCTCCTGATTCTTACCAAGAGGGTAATATTCTTCTTTACGAGACTGATTAAAATCGTGGTCTTCCAGGTTTAATGAAAAAGACCAATTATATCCTAAATCACACATATTATATCTCCATTTCTCTATTCTCATATTAACTATACTTCCTTCTTTATAAAATTCAATACTAAGCAGATAATTGAATTTAATAAGAAAAGGTGTATGGTGTGTTGAACCAGGTGTTGTGGTTGTAAATTCCACTTGTTTAACAAAACGTGCTGTTTTATTTAAGGATATATATATATTGTTATAAATCGCTTAATCTCACCAAGTCATTCACATCAGTCGGGCTTGGATAATTTATCAATTTATAAACATTTTTCATATTAATATAGTTTGCTGTACTCTCATTTATTTATCAAAAAAAATTACGTGAGACGAATCACAACACCATTATCTGTATTAATCTGTAATTCTGTTTCTTCCAAAAGCAAACAATATGTATCAACTTCTCCACTCTCTCCTCTTTCAATGCATAGGGAAGTATCCACTCTATTAGACTTTATGGTTTCCTTTTGAGCACTCAGGTCAATCGCATAGATTGTATACAGGCATTTGAATGCTGTCATATCCAAAATGAGTTCTTTATTTCCATTGCTTTCACACACCTTTTGGTAAGACTTGTATACTTCAGCATAATCATTTTTTCCCCAATTAATTTCCAATCTATCTCGTGGATAAAATGTTCTATCCAGAGAAACGCGAAGTTGTTTCACGTTAGTATAATCACTCAACACATTATCTTATCAGTCGCAGTATCACCATCTGGCTTTTAAAAAATGAGCCACAGATATCGTGGCATTCCTTCCAGAACACACAAATTCCACGTATAAGTGGTTTGGTTCTTTTACCATGTTGGCATCTTCTTTTAAGGTATGATACATTGAGTGGTTTCTTTGATTTAAGTTCTATTCAACATCTCTTCTGTTTAAAGAATAGGAGTATATTGACTAATATACCAACTAATTTCATCAATAACAAATTTATTCTGAGGAGCAAAAGCATTAGCAACACTAAAAAGTAATCTATTTTCATTATTATTCCTTTGCAGGTGAAATCTAATTTTAAGACCAGACAGAACTTTATCATGATCACAAAATCCAAATATACCTGTCAGAGTAACTGTCACAGTAAAACTATTACCTGCTTTTTTATCATCATTATACATTCCTTTTCTTTGACTATATCCAGGGTCTGTATTTGTTCCCATTACCATATCAGGAATAAAATCTTTGACGGCTTCCTTTCCCATTCTATCACTAAATGAATTTTGTGTAAATTTCATCATTTCAGATGTAGCAGAGACATAATTATCAACCGCTTCAACTTCTTGTGTTCCAATATACAAATGAACACTATCAAATATTTTCCAGAAGAAATCATTTACGAGTGTAGCGTTTGTGTTATTCGCAGCCTTAGTGAATGTAAAATTACACAAGAAACTTTCGGCTTGATTCAAATACGTTTGTTGATTATTTATTTCAAAACTTTTTGTTCCATTTGTATTCCAGTCTGTTCCAGTTATAGCATTTACCTTGAAGTAGTCTTATTTTTTAGTAGGCTTTGAGATGACAATGGTATCATCCAAATCATAAATACTATCCATTGCTTCCATACTTGTATTTATTTCGGAAAATATATATTAAAACTTTTGAAACCCTGACTCAAGTATTTGAATTATTTACTGTCGTTCTTGGGGAGACAACTGAGTTTTGCCCTTCTTAATTTCTTTTATTGCTTGTAATTTATGAGATTCCTTTTGGGCATCTTTTATGCTCTTTATAGCACCCGCTACATTTCCCACAGCAGAAGCAGTTGAACCAATTAGGTCTTTATGTTTTAGAATAGTTGAACCTATACCCATTGGAGTATCAATTATCCCATCTCCTTTTTTCTGAATTGATGTCCTCCACCCCATTGTCTCTTAGGTTTCTTGCATCCTCTCCCAAGATACATACCTTCACCCTTATAGTTAGGGGAAAGGAACATCCCATCTCCTGTAATTATTTTACATTTTCCCAACTCGTGTTTCCTCACAATAACCATCGTATTTATTTATTGGAAAACTTCACGTTGGTGAATCCTGATGGATATAATTTCGCCATTAAAAGAAATCATGCGATTATCTTGGTCGGATATCCTAAAATTTACTCTGTGTATGGTTTTTCCAGATAAACCACATTTTTTGGTTCCATATTGAATTTATAACCAATTGGGGTTGAGTATGCACTGAATGAAAATATTGTATTTGTTCTTATTCCATCATGATAAGCACCATCAATCAAATCACAGTGAGTTAACACCGAATTTATGCCTGAGGATATTTGAATGACATCATCACTGTAAAATGTCCCATTAGTTTCAATCTTTTTTGAGGAGAAACCCAATAACTCTCAAAATGAATTATCAATTGTGAAATCAACCTTGTAGTTACTTTTAAGTGTAATCGTTAATTTTGAAGCATGTTTTTGAATATCTATACCAATATTTTTTGGTCCATCACCCTGTTCTTTCATAAGACGAGCAATTTTAGAAGATATTTGAGAAATCTCATATGCTCCGGGTGAAACTGTTATCGTTTTGTATCCACTTCCCGGATTATAACTAAACTTATCGTTTTTCTCTGTGATATTAAATAAGGTATTAGAATTTTCCATAGACAGTAAAGACGCATCATATTCTTTTGTTGCATTTCGTTGTCGTGGGAATGGAAATGAAAATGTGTGGTCACTTGTTGTGAAATTAAAACTAAGGATTGTGTTTCTCATCTTATTTAATATGGAATAAAATATCTTTGTATTGACATTTATTAATTCTTTTCATGTTCATCAACTGGTCTAAAATGGCTGATGCTTCATTTAAGCAATTGTTATTTCTAGCCTTCTTAGTACCTAACAGCAATAACAGTCTATTAACTAATTGTGATGGGTCATTTGGGTCAAATTAACACCTGAACCAAGCCTACTTAAAGCCTGAATAATGTGTTTCTCCTTCTCATTCTTCCTACTTTTACCAGATATATTGACCCGATAATTAAGAGTCCAGCAAATCAATGTATACTCTCATCCTTATTTTTCATATCCAATGTTTTATCAAAATACTTTGATTCATCGCTCACAGTTGAACCTTGTCTTCAGTCTTTTGAAATAAGAAACATTAATCTCGGAGTTAATTTAACAGGTGGTTGAGCAGAACTCAAGAACCTTAATTTATCATTAAATATCAATCCCTTTTCTTGAACAAGATGGAATATTGCTGGTTTTTCTGTTGGAATGAGTCGTGCTTTGGTTTTGAATCCGCTGAATATTCACTGTTTTGAAGAGCCTTCATAATTTCATCATGGGGTTGATTTATCTCTTCCAGTTGTTGAAATAATCCTTCATCATCATATTCAAATTCTCCTATATTCTCTAATTCTTCCTCCGTCATTTGACTGAAATCTTTTTTGACATTTGAAGTTTTTTAGGAGTATATTCTATTGTGGGAACTGTGGAAGCATTTATAATTTTTTCTTGGGAAGTTTTTAATCAGTGGTTTTTTTTTTTTGTTTTTTTTTTGTATACCTTGGTCAAGGCTCGTATGAGAGCTAACACACAACTCACAGCAAGGAGGCATGAGACAAGAGGGGCGGGAGTGGAAGGGACAAAACAGTGGGGAACAGACACATTAGGTGAACATTAGGTGAACAGACACAATAGGTTTAAAAAATATCTCTTCTTTACTTTCAAATGCTTCTTCACCCGTTCGTTTCTGTCTGCATTTCTTCTTTATGTCATCTTGTTGTTTTACAACTTTTGAAACCAACTCTTGATGTTCCTTAAATCTTCTTGCTCTTTCTTTGGCATCCATTTATTTATTGGAAAATATAATTTACTGAATTGAAAAGGTCAACGGGGAAATTTTCATTTTCTTCAAAATAAAAGTAGATGTGTTCAAATAAATCCTTTTCTTTCAATATTTCATCAAATTCTTTGTTAACATGAATACGAGTTGTAATTTCTTCTTCACTAATACTTGTATCTCTGCTTTTCATACGTTTGTGCTTAGTTTCTTCATCAACATCAAAACCGAATTATAAAATCTCAACCCCATTACCATTCAGATGTTTAATAATTTGTCTCATTCCTTCTGGATTAGTTTCTAATATCCCAAGACCACCAGATGTTACTTTCTTTCACTCACTCTTACAATGTGAATATTTTGTTGTACCAACAGAGACCTCCTCAAATATTTGACCTTCATTCCTCAATCGCATATGTTCCTCCACTGAAATATAGTAATAATCTTCACCTTCGACTTATTCTGCTCGCATTGCTCTGGTTGTTGTAGATACAATACGAATCACATGGTGTTTTTTTTATTTAACTTACAATATTTTCATTTTTACTTTCAAGAACCTTGATTTATGAAAGTTTTTTCCAGAAGCAGATTTAGCCACAAGATTAATAATAATAGTTGCCATTTATATATGTAATTGTTTTTAAAATAAAAATATATATCCCTTAATATCTCATCTTGTTTCACAGCATATTTATATTTTTTAGTCGTGTGCTTCATATAATCCCCAAACTATTTTTTACTACATAATGTACAACAATTATCTCTCCAAAAATTGTTTATATCTATTGAATTTAACTTGAATAAAATTAAAAGTATTAGCATTGTTTCTTATTGAGCGACGAGGGAGTTGAAAGTATGATTGACTAAGATAAATACAATTACAAGAAGAATGTCTCCCTCTTGTGTCGTAGCAATCCATTACCATTTGGTTTCTCTCATTAACACAATCATCAAACATAATGAGGTTCTTTTTTGATTTATCCAAATCTTGGGTGAAGGTATATCATCCGTATTATCACTAAGAATGCAAGTTATAGGTTTTGATTTCTTTTTACATTTCTGTGTATCACAAAATAGTTGTATTATATCTTCAATGTTTTAATCATTTTGTTCATTTTGAAGTTTATATAAACCGATTATATCTTCTATTTTGAGACCCGCATTAAAACCTTGTGAGAGTAGTTGATACTCAGATTGAAAACTTGACTTTATAAAAATTATTAAATTATCATAATCTAAAAAGTTGGGAGTAAGGAGCATCTTTAAAAGCAGGCAGGTATTTCCACATCCACTTGAACCAACTATGAGACATCTTAATGAATTTGGAAGATTTTTATGGTTGTTAAATTTTATGTTATTTTCCCAAATGGGTAAAAAAAATCATTCATTTACAGATTTGGAAAAGAGATTATTTAATTTTTTTATTGGCTTTTTTAGAAACTCTATGCTTTATCCGAAGTTCAGGTTTAATTTCAAGATCATCCATTATTTTATTTTTCCAATCTCTTGTGTTGATATTTCCCTGAAAATGACAATCGTTAATAATATAAATCATCAATCCACTAAACATGGTCGTCGTTTGTTCAGTCTCTTCTCTTGTAAGAAAAGGTGTATTATCACCCTCATACTTTACATTCATTTCTCGAATCAATCTTGTAAAGTAATTAATTTTTGGTGTAAATCTCAAAGAAATATATTCTTTTTTATATTTTTATTGTCATTAATGAAAAGATAATCATGGAATATACATTGTTTATAGGCTTTTGACTCTGTGTTTAATCCCCATTTTTCACATGCAGGACAATTCTCAAATTTGTCATGTGAAGAATCAGGAAATTCAAGAGGCTCAAAATCTAGTAAACTATTCATATTTATAAAGTAAAACTTTGCTTCAAATAAAATTCATCTTCGGTATCATCTTCGGTACTTTCATTGGTGCTTTCACAATCATCTATAAAACGACTTTCATAACTATCGTTTGAACACAAACTCTCGGTATCATAACTGTCTTCTGTTCCAACAGAGATACTATCATCACTCTCATTATCTTCAAAATCTTCAGTTGAATAATGACTCGTATTTAATTCGTAGAAAAAAACATTACCATATATATCTATATACTTTTTTTCATGAACAGATTCAACTACTACATTTTTTATATTAAAGGTAATTTTAAAATGGTCCTTATCTACTACTAAACGAAATGTCATTTCACCTGATATATTACCATCCTTTATTTCATCAAGATTTACATCTTTAGGGTTGTTTTAAAAAAAATACAAATTTCTCTTTGCATATTGCAGATGGTCTTATCTTTTCGTTTTTGATACTTTTTCTTGTTTCATTGGTTTTTCTAGTTTTGAATATATTGCCAGAAGGCGAGGAGAAACTTTTGTTGGAGCGACTTCAATTGATGTTCTTCCAGCTTTCCAAAAAGCTCTTCCACTGGGGAAATTGAAGAACTCATATTATTTGTCATAATTGTTTTTATCCAATGGTTGTTATGTTTATCTTTATTCAATTTTACATCCTCGACATATTTCTCAGTATCTTTTACAAATGTAGAGGTTGAATGAAACTTTTCTTTTGTGTCTTGATACATTGTATTTATGAAGTAAAAAAAGTTGGTGAATAAAATGGTTTTAAGCACAGATTCACCAATAAATTAAATGAAATTTTCATCAAGAAAATTTTTGTTTTAGCAAAGTTTTGCAATATAAATATGATGAATACAATGTACTGCTACGTTTGTAATCATGAATATAAATGTGATAAAAAACACCTTCAAACCAACAAACACACATTCAATCTTTTCAGACAAATATCTCCATTTGAACAAGAAACAAAACATTGTGATAGATGTCATATTGTTACGAATTCTGGTCCACCCGGCGTGCGATCGGCCACGTACTCGAATCGCGACCGTGTCGCCCACTGGAACGGATAATTCAGTCGTGACCCTCCTGGAACAACGCCGGGAGCTAGTCACGGGTGGGTCTTTGGTTTTAATCATTTTGTTCATTTTGAATTGGCCACCCGCGCAGGATAGGGTTGTTCGCCAAATTCGACCTTCCTAAGTACCTGCGCGAGTAGTTAACCGGGCGATCGTACCTCGCCGCAGGCCTGCCTTGGACACGAACCACTTAAGCGGTCCATGCTTCAGTGATAACCGAGCGGTGTTATCGCTGACCTCGACGGATGTGATTCTATTTACTGGGTGCTTACACCCTTCTACCAATTCCTTCCGTGATGCAAGATGGCACTTT
This sequence comes from Eptatretus burgeri, assembly GCF_056783735.1. Classification (NCBI taxonomy): domain Eukaryota; kingdom Metazoa; phylum Chordata; class Myxini; order Myxiniformes; family Myxinidae; genus Eptatretus; species Eptatretus burgeri. The sequence goes on along the minus strand of NC_140975.1, from coordinate 26,334,755 downwards.
CAAACAAGGGAAAAGGATGCACCGAAACGGGAACAGTTCAACAAGCACGTTTATTACACACTCAGACAAGGCACGTATTTACAGCCATACAGTGAATCATGCACGTATATGCAGTGATACAGTGAAAGCAAGCAATTGAAGAGTTACAACCGAATAAATGGGCTTTTATTCACACACAGTTACTTAGACAAGTCCACTGTTCAAGACGGCATCACCACATGCACTTATACAAAAGCAAAGAAAAGCCACCCTCAAAGACAAGGGTGGCAGACAGGTCCGTGGACCAAATGTACGTGGAGCCTGGATGAGCGGCCAGCTCCACGAGACCGATTAGTCTTACCCGCGCCCTCGTGGCGCGATGGCGGGCAAGCCACAATGTCAGCGCAACCGCGCCTGACTTTGTGCCCCTGGCGTGGCCGGTGAGCTCTCTCCGCGTTCTCCGCGCAGGCTCGCGTTACACAGTCGGCACCACGGTTGGGGAGGGGAACAGACAGGGTTACCGGCGCTTTCTCAGCGCAAAGCTCGGTATGGGAGAGGGGAATTGCTGACGCTCCCTTCCGTGAGCACTCTGGACTGCACTGGCTCCGGCAAAACTCATCCTGGCTGTGGCCTCCACGACGCCCCTTTCCCGGCGGTGGTCCCCACTCAGCCCTCTGACTTGCCCCTGAGCCCTTCTCTGCATCCCTGCTCCGTTCACCACTCTCCCTCTTCTCGCCTCTCACTTCTGACCCGAGCTTCGTCCTGTTCGTCCTTCCTCTCCATCGACCGGCCACCGTCTGCCCCCGCCTGCCATGAGCTCCGTTGTGCTCACCCTTATATAGGCCGGGGGAGTGGAAGAATCCGACCCCTGACCTTTAACCTCCAACCTCTGGAAAGCGTACCTGGTGGAAATCATCGGGGCCTCGCCCTGTCAGCTCAGCTTCATCCCCCCGAGCTGATGGTGGTGTTTAGCCCCGAAGCTTTGCCTCGACCGCGCGGTTTCGATCCGGCCGAGCTGATGTGTGTGTGAGTCCCGGGGCTTCGTCCCGACGAGCCCATGGGTGTAACACACCGAGGCGTTTGCCTTTCGGCGCAGCTTCGTTCCCGCGAGCCGGCGTGTGTGTAAATCATGGAATCTCCGTCCGCCAATGCGGCTTCATTTTGCCGACAATCCGATGAGTGTAACACACCGAGGCATTTGCCTTTCAGCGCGGCTTCGTTCCTGTGAGCCGGCGTGTGTGTAATGCATCGAGTCCGTTCGCCACACGGCTTCGTCCCGCTGAACCGATGCGTGTAATGCACCGAGTCCGTCCGCCACACGGCTTCGTCCCACCCGACCAGCTGACGTGTGTGTGTGCGTGTTTCGCCGGGGCTTCGTCCGGCTGAACCGATGCATGTAATGCACCGAGTCCATCCGTCACGCAGCTTCGTCTCGCCCGACCAGCCGACGTGTGTGTGTGTGTGTTTCGCCAGGGCTTCGTCCGGCCGAACCGATGCATGTAATGCACCGAGTCCGTCCGTCACGCGGCTTCGTCCTGCCCGACCAGCCGACGTGTGTGTGCATGTTTCGCCGGGGCTTCGTCCGGCCGAACCGATGCGTGTAATGCACCGAGTCCGTCCGTCATGCGGATTCGTCCTGCCCGACCAGCCGACGTGTGTGTGCATGTTTCGCCGGGGCTTCGTCCGGCCGAACCGATGCGTGTAATGCACCGAGTCCGTCCGTCATGCGGCTTCGTCCTGCCCGACCAGCCGACTGTGTGTGCATGTTTCGCCGGGGCTTCGTCCGGCCGAACCGATGCGTGTAATGCACGGAGTCCGTCCGCCACGCGGCTTCGTCCCGCCCGACCAGCCGATGTGTGTGTGAGTTTCCGAGGCTTTTGCCTCTCGGCGCGGCTTCATCGTCGGCGGAGCGGACGTGGTAGAAATCACCAAACGGCCCTGAGACAGCACGACTTCGGCGTTGACAGAGCGGACGTGGTAGAAATTACCAAACGGCCCTGAGACAGCGCGACTTCGGCGTTGACGGAGCGGACGTGGTAGAAATCACCAAACGGCCCTTAGACAGCGCGACTTCGGCGTTGACTCTGGGACGAAGGCGATGCCATGTTTGTGGAGTAGCGTTGTTGATGGTATGGGAGGGAGAAAGGCGAAGATGGTGGGGGTTTGGTTGTGGTTGTTTGGGGGCGTTGTGGGTGGTGGCGATTTGGTTGTTGGGGGATGATTTGGTCCAAAATAATGATAGAGAAAAGAAAAACTATCTCAGCCCTGTGAACACGGAAATTCCCTCTAAACAACGGTGGGGAAATCTAACTACACATATACTTAGCGTCATAACTGATCTGAGGTCCTTTATGGTGTTGTGCAAATTTCCACAGCCGTAACAATATTGATATTCTTTTTAAAAAATTATAGTAAACACCTTCAATCACGCAAACACAAGAAGAATGAAGAAAGGGAAGGGGCAACTAAATTCTCCATTGAAAACACTGATGGGGCATTTAAGGGACATATAAAAATAAGATTGTTTCACTTTGAAGACCCTGGACCATCTTCAATCATTGAGGCTGTTGATATGGTTAAACAAAGTATTGAAACTAATTGAAAACACATTCAGTGAAATGAAAACTTTTAAGTTTTATATAGGAGTAAAATTGAATATGGGAAGAGAAGGTGTTGAAACTACTCCCTATATGAGGACAAACCCTCAATTTATCACATCATTTCAATATTTTGTAAGACGTGATGTTTGCGATGAACTCCAGAGACAAGAACAAGATGTTGATTACACTGCAGTAGGTCGTGGATTTTCTATTACAAACATAATCTTTTTAGATATACACATCTTAAAATCAGATCCTCTTAAAGCTTCTTCTTTTATTGATTTACCAAAAGAAATAAAACTTAAGAAAGCGGTTGTTAATATTCAAAACAAAGATAATAAATGTTTTATATGGTCTGTTCTTGCTCACTTTCATCCTCCACAATGGAAACCTGAAAGGGTTGAACATTATAAGAAATACGAGAATACACTAAATGTTAAAGATTTAAAGTTTCAAATGTCATTGAGAGATATTCCTAAATTTGAGAAAATGAATAATCTATCTGTTAATGTGTATGGATTTATATATACAAAGTTAAAATATTTAAAAATTCAAATAACGATGAAAATTATGAAACACACATTGACCTTCTATGTTATAGTTCAGGGAAAAATTCACATTATGCTTATATCAAAAATTTATCAAAATGATCCACCTCACAAGTATTCAATATAACAAATAAAACATATCCCTGTAAAAGATGTCTCAACTTCTTTCATACAAAAGAATGATTAAATCAACATTCAATATACTGTCGTAATCATAAATCAACAGTAATTAATATAGCAAAAGTAGAAAAGAAATTATCATTCAAAGATTACAACAAACCTAACAAACATCAATTTGTGATATATGCTGATTTTGAAAGTATCCATGAAAAGATAGATACTGTTTCTCCAAATCCAAATAAATCATACACAAATAAATACCAAAAACATACTCCTTGTGGTTTCTGTTATTATATCAAATCATCTGTTGGTGATAAATACAACAAGTTGGTACTTTATAGAGGAGAAGATACCTCAGAGGAGTTTGAAAGACAATTGGAAAAAGAATGAATAAGACGAAGTGAAATAATGGTTAAAACCTACAAACCAATGTCATTAACAAAGGGAGAGAAAAAGGAATTTAGGAAGAACAGTATCTGTCATATTTGTTTGAGGGAAAATTGAGGGAGAGGTAAAGGTTAGGGATCATTGTCATCTTACTGGTAAATATAGAGGTCCAGCTCATTCCCATTGTAATCTTAATTACAAGCCCCCAAACTTTATTCCTGTCTTTCTTCACAACACTCACGATGACACACATCTATTTATAAATGAACTTTCAAAGACATCTGGGGATATTTCTGCCATTCCTAACAGATCAAAAATACATCTCATTCACAAAAACAATTTATACATCCCCCATAACCCATATCAGATTTCTTGACACATACAAGTTTATGGCAAGTCCATTATCTAACTTAGCATCAAATATTAAAAAAAAAACTTACCGAATCTTAAATCACATTTCTCAAATCAAGAAGAGATTGATCTCTTATCACAAAAGGGAATATATCCGTATGACTATATGGATTCATTTAAGAAGTTTAAAGAAACACAACTTCCTTCAAGGGAAAGTTTCTATAGCAAGTTAAATAAAACTCATATTTCCGATAGAGATTATACGGAAGCTAAAAAGGTTTGAGAGAAGTTTAATATAAAGAATCTTGGAGAATATCACGATTTGTATCTTAAAACTGATGTATTATGATTGACTGATGTATATGAGACTTTTAGAGTACTGCAGCAAAGCAAACAAATTGTTCGACTTTTCATAAAAGCACCAAAATTGGTACATATGTTGACTAATGTATTCTGAACAATTCTGGATATGGAGCCACTCGAGATTTTGCCTTGGTCACCTTTGACCAGCTGACCTTGCAGAAGATGACCAGCCTCCTGAGGACTTCGAAGACTGGTGTCATGAGAAAGAGAACAGCTCTCCCTAGTTTTTGTACTGGGCAACAGTCCTGGATCTGGAGCTCTCCATCCTAATCTACGTGCAATCTCTGCGAGAGGGAGATTTCATCATGTACCTGGATGCTCTCACTGAGATAGTCCCATGGTTCTTCGTGCTGGACCATATAAACTATGCCCGGTGGATACCAGTCCATCGGCGTGATATGGCAGAACTTCCACAACAGCACCCAGAGATCTACAATGAGTTCAAGGCAGGCCACTTCACAGTGCAAAAGACCAAGAGGGCATTCTCAGCAATTCCTCTTGACCAAGCGCATGAACAAAACAATGCCCGTGTCAAGGGTGACGGAGGTGTCATTGGCCTGATGGAAAAAGTTTTAGAAGACATTGTTATCTTCTCTCAAAAATAATTGGATGAAGCTGAAGTTGGATATTATTTTGAGGTTGATTTAAAATATCCAAAAGAACTTCATAACAAACATTAAGACCCACCCTGTGCCCCAATAAAGTCCAAGAAAAGAATGCATTTACTGAAAACCAAGATGGCGGCAAGTGTTGTAACCAATAGGGTGGAGCAGTAAATACTTTTGAAATTTTGGCTCAAGTCTGTTTGAAATTTGAAATGATTAGCTGTCGAAAATGATGGCAATTGCCTATCAAGGCCAACTCATTTGACTGGTGAAAGTCATTTAAAGGTGAATGTGAAAATCTACAGAATTAACCACATGGTGCAAAGGCAGCCATATATTTGAACAATACAAACATCGAAGTTGCAGATCTCATTTTGACTGACAACAGAGTTTATATTTCTCATATCATTTCAGATGTAAACAGGCCTTTTGTGTTGAGTCTGTCATTCATGAAGTTGTTTTTTAATACAAAGTCAAGGATCATGGCTTGGTGATGGAGTGGGTACATTTCTACATAACAGTTGTGTTGCCTTCGCCAATGTGGATTTGACTCCTAGAGCTTCTCATAAATCTGGTGCAGAGAGGAGATGAACACTATACTTGGTTGACTTGCCCTTAGAATCACCACTATGGCATAAGGTAAAACAGTAGGACAACGACAAACAGATGCACCACAGCTTGCAAGGGTTAATGCTGAAGGCAGAAAGATTTATAATCAAAGCTTATAGCCAGACTATATCAAAGACAGAGCTCAAATTATTGGGGATGCTGACTGGTCTGTATTTGAGTGTTTTTGATTTGGGATCCCTCTTGTAGATGGGGTGATGTTTGTCAATTTCCAAACAGATGGGAAGTTGTACAAAGTGAATGACCAGCTGGACAAAGACAGAATAGATGCCACTTCAGCAGATTATGTTTGGAGAACACAGGCACTGATACCATCAGTTCTCATGTGGGTATCAAAAGGTGGAACAAGGCCCTCATATGACCCAAAGTATCCAGTCTTCTTTTTAGAATTATATTTTGCAGAACAAATTGTGTTTTCAAGCAAAGTACAGGAATGTCTTTACATGTTCCCATCGGGCCCAATAGCAGAGATATCAAGGTCATGCAGAAAAGACATTCTCAGGTGGAAAACTGTTCCAGGCCTGACAATCAGTGGTATAGAAAAGGATTTGTTCATATCAGGACTCTCACTTTGGAAGCAAATACCAAGTTCAAACCTTCTGCCTTGTCATGTGCAATGTCTGCCGTGGAGTCATCTGTGCAGAGTAAGGTAAGAGAGGGAATTGTACAATGGAGACTGATTTTTATCAGCTGACACAAGGTCTTGGAAGAGAAAGACAAGTCAGACAATTCAGGTTTGAGATGAGCCTGTTGTATTTTGCAGACTTGCCTGAATACAGCATGAAATTAATTGCCGGCTCTGTGGAGTGACTGAAGGTTTTTCCCAGTGGAGTTTGCCTTCTAAGTTGAGAAAGTCAGCTATTCATAAGCAGTTGCCTTGTCAAAAGCAACCATGTAACAATGCCAAGATGATAGGCCTCACAGCTGCATGTGAGATGAAATTAATCTTTGTTTCAGAGAAAGCAAGACAGCATTTGTGAAAACTTTGAAAGGAGTAATCAATATCAAGCACAGAGCAGATTATAAACCAGTCCTTGTTTGCAAAATCAGATCAAAGACCTTGAAGATCAAAGACCTGTGTTAATTGTGAGAATATTATGACACTTGGACAGCTCTTACTTCAGTCAACAAGAATGCAACTTTCATGAGGATGTGATTATGAAAGCCAAGAGAAGATGAAGAGGAGTTGGAGAGGTTAACAGGAAATTTCATCATTACGGGGTCGAATAAAGATGACAGCACATTTGTGGAGACTCACAATGGAAATATTGACTCATTTGGTGACATGTGATGCCTCACATAAGGCCTTGGTAGCAGTGCCACACGTTGGTGTGGCATTATCGATGCCCCCATATTTCTGCTAGTGTGGTGGTAAATGAAGTCAACACATATAAGAAAAGACAGTAAGGATGGGTGGTTACTAAGAGGTACATGTTGGGAGAAAAGGGGGATATGGTATCATCATTGTAAGTGGAGGAGATTGGTTGGGGTAGGAATTGTATACCACATAGAGGAACAGCCAATGGTTATTGAGGAATATTCAGAGCCAGAAGTATTCTAAAGGATTAAGAAGGGTTATCATATAGTGGATGGAGTTTCTCACAAAGACAGTGATTCTCCCACCAGTGTTGGTGATGAACCCATCAAAGCAGGAGAGACAGAGACATCAGGAATGTGTGGTCAATGGTGTCTTTTAAGCACACAATATATCTGAAGAAGAAGTTGCAACCTCTAGAGATCTATCATGTTAGAACAGAGCTCTTTCGTGGTTGGGCCCCACAATAGAGGATATATTGGTGGAGGAGGAGGTGGAGGAGGAGGAGGAGGAGGAGGAGGAGGAGGAGAGCAGGGGCAAGGGAAGTGGGAAAGGCAGTGGTGACTGATGAAGAAGCAGCAAAGGAGGGCAAATTCATGGTACCGGTGAATGCCAAGACAGAGTAGGAGGGGTGTTTAAGGGATGGAATTATGGAATCTGGCACGAGCCTATAGGCACCATAAGATATGCTTGCACTGCATGTTCAGGTCAGGTATGGGAGCATCTACCGGAGTAGCGTGTCACTGTGTCCACTTTCTGCCGGTACTCCAGGGACCTCCATCTGGCCATCCCCCAGGCAGATGCCTGGCCCATACCCATCTCCTTGAGATGCTGATCAACCTGCTGCAACCACAACGCATGTGGTCGGCCCATTGGCCTACTCCAATCACGAGGCTCCCTCGCTGAGAGAATCTGATGAGCAGGATTAGCGTCAGGAAATGAGCCATATGTCCATACAGCTGTAGCTGATTCTCCTGCACTATGTAAGTAACAAATCTCATTTGAGTCTCTCTCAGCAACCGCTCATTGGACACGAAGTCCAACCAGCAATTGCCAAGGATTGTCTGAAGAGACCTGATACCAAAGGAATTAAGTCTCTGTCTCAGCTCCTTGGTCAGAGTCCAAGTCTCACATCTGTAGAGCAAGACTGGAAGCACCAAGGACCTGAAGACTCAGACTTTCATCCTCCTGCACAGGTACCAACACCGCCATACCCCATGATCCAGTGAATCCATCACTCCCCAGGCCTGACACAGACATCGATTGACCTCTACTCACAGCCAGCAGAGAGATGAATATCACTGCCAAGGTAATTGAATCTCTCCGTGACCTTAACACCCTCACCACAAATAGGTACAGACAAGATAGCAACATCCAAGATGTCACTGAAAGCCTGGAACTCAGTTTTGACCCAGGAAACCCATAATCCCAGTGGCTCCGACTCCTCATTCAGCACCTCGAAGGCCCCCAAAAGGATATCCAGAGTCTCCACAAAGATAACTGCATCATCTGCGAAATCAAGGTCAGAGATTTTGACATTACCAAAACGATGCACCGCAGTTCTCGGATATCCAACCCAGACCCAGACCCAGAATCCAGTCCATACAAGTGCTGAAAAGAGTGGGGGCCAGTAGACACCCCTGATGAACTCCAGTAATAACTGGAAATAGGTCAGGGATGGAACCACCACATCACACAGCACTCTCAGTACAAGAGTATAGTTCAGACACCACATTGATCAGTTTTGGTGGCACCCCATGAAGACTAAGAATCATCCAGAGGGAATCCCAATTCACTTACCTCTTTGGTGTAAAGCCTGACTGCTCTGGACTCTGGTGCTCAAGCAGATGGTAGTGAACCCTGTCAATAATTATTTAAGCAAAGGCCTTTCCCGGTACTGAGAGCAGCGTCACCCCTCGGTAGTTGTTGCAGTCCTGGCGATCACCCTTCCCTTTCCAGAGAGGGACACCAAGGCCCCTCTTCCAATCAGTTGGGATGATGCCTGTGTTCCAGGCAGAGCACAGAACTGCATGAAATGACATAAGTAGAGCATTTCCACCAGCCTTGAGAAAGTCAGCATGGATGCCACAGATACCAGGAGCTTTACCCCCATTTCACCGCAGTCTGTGTTTCCACAAAAAAAGGTGGATCACAGTTGATTGGAGGGTCAGCAATAGGGATAGTAACACCCCTGACATCCAACTCAACAGCTGCTGGGTCAGCCTGGTAGAGCTGCTCAAAGTAACCAGCCCAGCGGGTCTTCACTTCGGACTCCTCTGTCAAGAGCCCACCACTCTCCGCTCTAAATGCAGTCCACCGAGGAATGGCCTTGAAGGAACGCAATGTGCGAATCCCCCTGTAAGCAGGACGAGAATCACCTGACCACAGGTGATGGTCTACCCCCTCACAGATTCCTCACACATAGGCCTCCTTGTCCACGCACAGTGCACATACAATTTTACGCCCCAACTCTCTGAACAGCTCAGCTCTGCCATTAAGCCTGGCCCTGCGACTCTCGTCAATAGTATCCAGTGTCCCTTGAGAGACAAAATTCTTCTTCGGATTTCCAAGACATCCACTGGCAACAACAAAGATGGTAGGCTTGAAGGCACTCCACAACTCTTCAAGATTCCCCAAAGCACCCAGACCCCCAAATCTCCACTCAGCTTGTTCGCAAACTCCTCAGCTACCCTCTCATCCTTGAGCTTGCCAACATCCAGCCGAGGCTGGAATGGTACCATTTTTCTGAATTTAAGCTACAACTTCAGAGTTGCAACAACAAGCACGTGGTCGGCATTGAGGAACTGAGCACTCCGGTAGACCCTATAGTTCTGAATCATCCTCCAGCGACCATCATCATGCACATCGTCAATCTCCTTTGCCACACTGCCAGCATTGGAATAACAAGTCCAGCGATGAGCTTGTGGGCGCTGAAACCATGAACCAGCCACCCTAAGTCCACGACTTCTTGCAAAGTCAAGGAATTTAGTGCTATTTAGATTCACAGTTCCAGACCCATGGGGACCAACACGTCTCATAACCAACCCTATCAGGACCAGTCAATGCATTGAAATCTCCCATGACTAGAAGATTATCTCGTCTGGGGCACTGATCAACCACAGACTCGAGCGTGGCGTAGAATGCGTCCTTCACGGTGAGGTCACTCACCTCATTCGGAGCATATACACAGACCAGAAAAATGCCACCCAAAGAGTGATGAATCCTTCGTCTCATAATACACTCGTTGACCGGTGTTACCTCAATCATCATTGGAGTCAGCTTATTGGACACAGCTACAGAAACTCCTTGGGCATGGTATCCATCATAGCGACCAGACCAATAGTAGATGTAACCACCCGCCATGACCTCAGCACTATCCAGTCTCCGAACCTCAGGGAGTGCTGCAATCCCGATGTTTAAGCACTTGAGCTCAGATGATAATCGGGACAGGTGATCCTCCTCTCTTAGTGATAGGACATTCCAGGCACCCACCCGAAGGGACCGCCTCGTCTTAACCCAAGGAGACCGCCGTTTGGTAGACACCTCAGTATCACTCTGCCACACCACCACAATCTGACCCAGGAAGTTTATCCCGTGCTTTTCCTCCTATCATCAAGGAATGGGGTTCCTGAAGGTCTTGCCCAAATCCCGTCATCCAGTGAGATGCCCTTTGAAGGGCAGCAGCACAGCAGAATTGGCAGCTCTCACAGAGTGGGTTTTCAGTTTTTTTCCATTTGTGGGTTTTGCGGAATGAAGTGTTTTACAGTGGCCGGAGTGCAAATCCTGCCACGAACCTCCTCCAAAAAGTTGCCCAACTGCAGGAGGGCATCCCCAGACACAGTTGGGCACTAGATATGGATGGCCGTTGGCTCACAAGGAGCTCCTCTGCCCTTTGACAAGTTTTGTTTTTAATCTTGATGGGTGTCCATATCATACACCCTCCTCACCAGAAAACCTGGTGGGGAAGACAGTTTAGGTGCTGACAACCTGACCATGAAACAGGTTTGTTCACGTTTACACGGTACCTGTCGCAAATCACAGATCTAATCTGGCCTGACCTCACAATAATGCAAGGGTTGGCTTTAAATCCCGGTTATTGTGGCCTTGAAGGAATTGGTGGCTGTAGCAAAATTGTTGCACCGAGGCCGTTTGAGCAGGATGAGCTACAGGAAGTAAAACTTTAATTATGGACATAAACAAAAGTCCAAAACACCAGATTAGAGTTACAAACAAAAGTCCATCTCATATTTCCATCACTCTCATACTGAACATATCATTCACTCTCGTATTGATGTTGAAAGTTTACAGTATTAAAATGAAGTAAAGAGAGATTTTGATAATCAAAGCAGCTTATTAATTACTGTCATACAAGTCATGTTTGCATTACAAAAGCTTGGGCATTAAACCTAGGCCTTGAAGTACTCTTCAAGGAAGGTATTATGGAGGCCCGCGAATGAAGAAATGACAGTAAAATTGCTGAACAACTGAAACACATCCTGCTGATGGACAAATAATTGTGCTGATATGTGCTGATGAAACACATACTAAAAGTTGCTGCATGAGATTACACCTTGACATCGATCTTCGGCCTTCTTCTACTTCATCCTCCTGGAAAAAAAACAAATGGCTTTTGAGTCAAGAAGATGCGAAAATAGAAAAAACTTTGACATTCCTTCCACAAGTTAAAAGAGTACAACACACACCCTGATATGATCTTGTGATGGTGACCCGATGAGCAAGTATTCAAACCAAACAACCAATTAAAACACCAACAAGTGCACACACAGATGTTTAACTCCTTTCTTTAACCGAACTCTTCGAAAGGGACAGGGATAGAGACGATTATTGAAATACAGCCCACCTCACACAGAACTACAAATCAGATGTCCCAATCCATTCTGCATGATGCCGACGTGGCCAAGAGAATCCACTTTTGTGAATTCATCCGTCGAAACCATGGTTCACTGCAATTAATCTGCATTACATAAAACCGACTCCCGGACACTTTCCTACATTATGAATTTAATTCGCTCTGCTCCTCATGGAGGCATTGAAACCCCCCAGCGGTGTTTGCTGCTTTCTCATCGCCTGCTGTTTGTGGACATTCACAACCACCGAAATATATTTATTTTTGGTGGAATTTTAGTCCCATTGATTAACTCACTTACTCGACTTTATTAAATAAATAAAACAAAAACTTTGTTACTCAACAACAGTCGCAGATATGAAATAACTTTTTTTATTTTGTGGAATATTTGAACAATCCTCAAGTTTCATTACTGAAACGAAGTGTTCAGTATGACCTCTCATCTGCTCCAAACATTTTATTATACACAGCAACAGATTACGTACGCATCACTTTCTGAAGGGTGTCTTGCGTAACTCTTGAGATAATCTGAGTAACTGCATCTTTCAAATCAACAATAGCGGTTGATTTCAACTGAAACACTCTCCCTTTGACTAGTCCCCGAAAAAGATAACCCAGTGTTGACAAGTCCGAGGAGGTAGTGGGCCATGCGAAATCAGTTCTGTGACTGATAACGTGATTGGGAAATTTTTCCTTCAGCCAAGTGAGACAATCATTAATGGTGTGGGGTGTGGTGAGACATCTTGTTGAAACCACATATTTTCATTATTTCCCACCCTGTTCCATCAGAAAGTCTTCAACATGTGATGATAACGATCTGATGCCGCAGTTCCTGTCGTTTAGGTATTAGGGTCTTCAAAAAATAGGGACCGTAGATTCGTGATAAACTCAATCAATCCACACCAGACGCTGATTTTGGCGGATTGAAGTGATGCTTCGTCTTGTGTTTATGGCTTTTCCAATCCACAAAAAGTGCAATTCCGTTTATTAATTATCCCATTAATGTAATTATGGCACTCAGAGAAAATGTCATTACCTCCACCGAAGGTGAAGGAGGTTATGTTTTCACCCCTTTCTGTCTGTTTGTTTGTCTGTTTGTGTGCAGGATATCTCGAAAAAATTGTGGACGGATTCGGACGAAACTTGGTGGACAGGTCGGGCGTGTCGCAAGGACGAATTGCTTCGATTTCGGTGAAGATCCGAATTCGGATCTGGATACGATAATTATTTAATTTTTAAAGTGATTCTTCACCATTGAGAGACAGGGGGCCAAAAATGATATAGTACTGTATAGCATGATATTTCAAAAATGTAATCGACCCGATATGTTGTTGTGGATCAGGCATTACGTGGCGGAGGAATGCGCTCTACAGAGTGCCCTTCTTGTTTAATCATGTATTTGCATAAATATCTCGTTAATAATGTTTTTACTTTTTGTATTGTATTTCACTAGTTCTATTTGGTGTCGTTTTCTGATCTTAAAGAAAACTTATTTTAATCTGCTAACCGTAGCTCCCTGTGTTAGCATACATCTAACTAGTTGTTTTAATGTATTAATAAGTTCAATGTTGTACCGAACCTCTGCCCCCATTGTTCTTTCTTTTGCTCAGAGGAAGGGTAAGACCCGAAATGGCAGTTTTTCCTTTTATTCGAAGCAGATCAACCACCTTCCTTTGCTGCCCACACGGATCACTATTTGTGTGTTTATATTATAGAGATTATATTCTTAATATAAAACACATTATTGCAATAAGGATGTACAGCATGCCATGTGAGGCTGGGTGATCATCTAGATTCTAGAGGATGTTTAATCAGACTAATGAACTGTTAGATTTAGCAAATCAAGAAGTAACGAGTAAGGGTGATGATGTTAATCTTGGAAGATCAGGAGTCAAACAAACATTGCGTTCTTAGAATGGATTGATGCACAAGCTCATGTGTTCTCCCAAACTACCTTATTGGGTTGAGTCTTCGTGATGGTATATCTGTCAAAACATGTTTTGATCAGTGTCCCACCGGTAGTTGGGCACAGCCCAAATTGACATTATTTAGAAGGTAAAACACAAGCTATACTCGAGCACACTGATGTAGAGTAGTGAGTACTGCACAAAGCAAAGTATTTGGTGACTGGCCAGGGATTCATGTTGGAACACTATAACAAGCCAACACGGGTGATTTACTCCAATAAATTCAGTTGTCGATGAATCGACAGATGCTGTGATGTGTTTGATTATAAGAAAAGTGTTTGACAAATGTCAAATTCTTCCAGTGTAGCTCAATTAAATCACCATGCTAAAAAAATATGGGAAACTGATGATAATATCTATCAAAGTTTGACATACAATGAAGCAATGAACATGACCAGGAAATCTCTATACCATCAAACTATGTTTCCTCATTGTAGTTAACACTCACAGAGCTCTGTGATGAGGCATCAGTTGCCGAAGTAACGACAAGAAGCCACAGTACGACGGCTATCCTCATGATGATCACCTCGCTCTCGCAGCCACACCACTGTGTACTCTCTCTCATCTGGGAAGTAACTTCATAGGGACTGTGCATGTTTACACAATCAGCTTATCACAGAGTACTGCGTTTGTTGAATTATGCCGATGAGAGGGTTTTTTGTTTCATTCTGGATTGCACACAACTTGCAGCATCTATGTTCATATGTAAAACAATCACCATAATTAGCTATTGTGGTGAGACAAATTAGCACCTGGCCATCACCAAGCAATTTTGAACAAGCAGGTGTTGCCTGCCACACAGATACACAACATAAGTGTCAACACAAACAGCCAATGAAGTTAGTTTCCAGTGGGGAATGCTAATAAAGATTATACACACTGATTTTTGTGTATGTTTCCCAATCATTAACACACATATAATAGTTTATAGATGCACATATATGCTTGTAATATGTTGTAACAGTCACCGTATCATCCTGGTTGCCAGGTTCGAATCGAGTGAGTTGTGTCAAAACAACAGTGACAGTTCCCGTTTCAGAGACCTCCTGCTGGATCCCCGTGTCCAGATGGCGTTACCATGTAGATTTGAGGTCGTTGAGATGAGCGAGGGCTCATCTCATGCTGCACGTATCAGCATGATATGAGCGACATATCATGCTGGTAATCGATCATGTGGTCGACCTTATCAGGGCCGAGCAAACCCTGACCATGTGACATGAAATTCACTTGACCAATTTACCTTTAACAGGGAGCCACCAGGAGCCATCGGATGAAACCGTCAACACGAACAGGATCCACCCGGAGACCAAATCAGGTTTGTAAAATGTATTTGATAAGCAAAAGGGATGAGAATACATAAGAAGTAAAAACACAAATAGCCACTGTACAACTATAACCCCATTTACCCACTAGCAACACCCACGCCCACGAAACAATTAATTATCAGTTCACAGGTTTTCTTAGCAATATAACTTGGGCCCTTTTCTCATTCAACAAAAGGAGACAAATGGAGAAAGCACGAGACATATTGCTTGTCCTTGGCGACGAACCATGCAGAGCTCGCTGTGTCCCTCAATGGAGGTTGCATGAAGATGGAGGCCCTGTGGCACTGAGAGGTGTGAGTCACTACACGGCCACCGTGCAGGGTGTCAAAATCCCGCTTGTCTTTATTTGGCTACTCAGTTCATCGGGCATGCACCACAAGATGGCCGTGAGGTTTGTACCAATGACATTTAGTGCTTTTGAGACGATTCGGCGCTCCTCTACACCATATCCGCAATGTTCCTTCTCCGTCAGCCACCTCCATGAACACGAAATGCAGGGGGGGTCCACCCTGGGTGACAGCCGGGGGGGGGTGCAATTGGGAGAGTGGAAATACCAGTACGATGATATAACGATGGTTTTATTTGCAAGTGACATTATAATTTTATCATTTACCTTAAAATAAAGACAGTAACTCGGAACTAAAACCATCATCACATCATCGCACATGGAGCAGGAACAGAGCATTACATTACAGGGCAGGAGTTGGTGGAAGTGGTGGTTTATGGGGAGAGGAGGTAGGAGGAGGTGGAGCTGATGATGTGCTTGGCATGAGTTCGTTGATGGATGAAGCAGATGTTGATGGCTTAAAGTAGCTGTTGAGAGGAAGGAAGGGTCCGCCCCAGGTGCCAAATGCTCTCGGTACACCCCTGAGCAATTGTAGTTCTAATTCCTAAATCAAGTCAACCACGTCTGGGGTCTTGTTTTTACCTCTGAGGACAGAAGATACTGTTCTTCTGAAACATCAAGATTTTAACAAATTTTAATTCTTTTAGGCTTTGTATGCTTTTACTCTCAGTACAATATATATATATATATATATATATATATATATATATATATATATATATATATATATATATATATATATATATATATATATATATATATATATATATATATATTGTTACGAATTTGGAATTCGATCACACTCAACATACAGGTTCCTTTTGCTCAGATATGTCGATAACTGCATGTTCTATAGGTAGCTCACCTTCCATTGTTTAATAGGCAGAAATTAATTAAATGCGCTGTGATTTAATTTAATAGTTAGGGAGTGATCACAACACAAAGGAAGCCGACCCTCCCCCTCTTCTGGGAAGAGGAAGAAGAGCCCTCCCGTCCCATGATTCATGACGTAAGCAACTCCCTCCCACCCGCGGTTGTGCGGGCATGGGGGGATGAGTCACGACAGGAGCGGGGGAGGGGCGGAGGAGGATAAGGAAGAGATCCTCTAATTGGTTCATGTGTTTGGGCTGGTTCAGTAAGCTTCGGCTTCTGCTTGGCTCGGGTTAGGGTCGAGGCTTTTCAGCAGGCCTTCGGGTTCTGCTTGGCTCGGTTCGCTTTTTGGGCTCTGGCTTGGTTCGTGGAAGAGAGTCAGCTGCTTTGTTCATCAGGAGAGAGTTGAGCTGGTTGCTCGGCTCGAGCTACTGGTGGTTGCTTCTTGTTCTCGGTTCGTGTTGTGAGAGGCTTTGTTCATCGGAAGAGAGTTGAGCTGGTTGCTCGGCTCGGAGCTCTTTGTTCTCTGCTTGGCTTCTGGCTTGGTGCGACTCCTTGGCCTCATCTTGGAGGTGGTTCTTCGAGGAAGCGACGCATCGACAGGAAAGATCGGCGCCTCGTCTCACCAGCACGTGTTCGGAAGCGCGAGAGGATTCGCTGGAGCTCAGGAAGGATCGCGGCTCACGGCGATGGGATCCAGCTCGCGCTCGCTGGAGCCTGGGTCCGAGCAGCTTGAAGACCACACGAGGTGGAGAGGTTCGAGATAGGTTCTGGGTTTCAGCTCATCTGTCCTCGAGTTGAAGTCCTTATTAAAGGCATCAGCCACCATTTCTTGGGTGTGTGTGTGTGTGTGTGTGTGTGTGTGTGTGTGTGTGTGTGTGTGTGTGTGTGTGTGTGTGTGTGTGTGTGTGTGTGTGTGTGTGTGTGTGTGTGTGTGTGTGTGTGTGTGTGTGTGTGTGTGTGTTCGAGTGTTTGTGGGTCCATCTAATAAGTAGGAAACTGTTAAGTGCCTGTGTTGTATTTGCTTTACATTTAATAATAGAACTCGGCTGTAGGTTTTTGCTCGTGTCTTTTTCCCCATCCCCCAATTCATTGCATGTCTGTGTATGGAAATAAATGTTCCCCATTGTTAAATGTCACCTGCTCGTTGCGTCCCTTCCTCACATTGACTACCATGGAGCGTTCGGAATGTTAGCTGGCTGTTTATAAGCCGATAAAACGTACATCTGGTCCGACGGGGCTTGGCGATATATAACCGCTCAGCAATCGCAAACGGAACGAGCTGCTTAAGCGGCTCGTTTTCGTGCAGGCTCCGTTGAGGTGTAGATCCCCGGCATTTCTGTCTGCGCGAATAATTAGGTACATCGATAATTCGGCGATCAACCCTGTAGCGCGTGGACAGAAGAGTTGGCTGATCTATGCTGTGGTTTACAACACCCGTAGCTGGGTTTCGGTGTTGATCCGGAAGCTATGACTGGATTGCGCGTTCGGTGAGCGCGTGGCCGCAATTGGGCTCAGGCGGTCGTCCACACGCTGAACGGGCGGAAATCTTCAACAATTTTTATATATATATATATATATATATATATATATATATATATATATATATATATATATATATATATATATATATATATATATTATGTGTATGGTGTGTGTGTATATATGTGGTAGAACATTGTCAGTTGGGATTATATTTTTTTTTCAAGAAGAAGGCACTTCCAACCAAAAGTAAAACAAGATTGACTGCTAATTTGAGCAATAAGCAAGAGCAGAGCGACGTTTCACCAGCTTCACGGCCGGCTTCCTTTGGCCACCAGACCCCGAGCCTCGTCACGTGTCTGGTTTTTATTTTGATACAATCGCTCATTTCTGGTCATGTGCTGGTGCTCAAGGTCAAATGGAGGAGTGCTTTTTGAAAATCATTCTATTTTGCAAACCTCAAGCAGAATAAACATCAAATCACATCATCGATGGGCTGCTCTGCTCTTTTTTTAATTTTAATTTTACTTACACAAGATCTGGTATTGTATGTGTGTGCACTTGTTGCTGTCTTTGTGTTTCCGGGGCACGAACACAATTGTTTTTGTGTCCAGGTTGGGCATGATGAGTGTTGGGGTTCTCATTGGGTGTTGTGCACATGTGGATGTGGTGTTTGGGACTGTGTGTTGTTTGTTGCTCACCTTATCCAGCTGTTTGCACCATCCAGTTTTCACTATTTGTATACGTCCACCGTCCCCCCAGTTAGACCACCCTCTCGGCTCTTCACATGTCATGCTTCCAGTATCAACCTACGTCATTTGTTGGACGTCGTGTCTCAGATACGGGTCCCATAAAAGTCAAATTTATGGCCACATTGCAGGCAATGATGTGCTATGGCTGACTCGATCACCTTTCCAAGCCTGATTGTTAGATCATGTTCATCTCGCCTTTGTTTTAAGTTTCTTCCAGTTTCACCAATGTAGAATTGGTCACAGTCTTTGCATGATGAATGGTAAACGACTCCAGATTTAATCACCAGTTGGTATTGGGTCCTTTCGTTTTGAAATGACATTACGGATGGTGGGTAGAGGCTTGTCGGCTACACCAGTCCTTGCACCACGTACTATCCTGCCGATCCTTTCTGAAAGGCCTAAGTTGTATGGCAATACACAGTGCCTAAGCATGTCGAGCTCCTTCCGTTTTGGTTATTTCAATGTCCATTTCCATAACGGCCACTAATAAGCAACTTGGGCTTATGACAGCACCCTCCCTCTCCTGCCTACAAATATTAGACTATCTTCTACTATTATAACTACAACTATTACTACTACCACTACGGCTACAAATTTAATGGCCCCAATTATTACCACTTTCATGGGGTCGGCCAGGGAACGTTTCTGGTCCAAACCCTTCACGAACCTGCTGGCCATGTCTGACGTTCACCTAAAGGAATTTGCAATTTGTTCAGGCTACCTGAGATAACTCTCCTACTCTTCGTGAAAGCTAAAGTGGGATATTTGGTATCCGTCAACTACTCGTGCTGGTAGACACGTCCTCAGGCTTCATGTCCTTCCCCAAAGACAGAGCGCACATTGATGTCTCGCTTTACATGTGAAACACCAGGATGACAGTTTATAGCTCTGTGGGGATTATAACCCATGCAAGACAGCTCAAACAAGAGTGTGAATACTTTTCGGCAATCCTGCGAGCCCTCTCGTACTATATTCCCAAAAGCTTGCTATCACATTATCACAAATCGATACAATTAGCACCTTATTATCAAAGGTTTTGTTTTTTGTAGCACATCTTGCTTTTTACTGATCAATGGTGAAAGGTTCGAATCTTGATGCACTTTACCCCAAGCCAGATTGAACATTAATTTTCACTCTGTAAGACAATTGCAGAGCCATCGGTTCCAGCATCAATTCATACAACTAATAACTGATTTATAACAGTTTATTTTCCCAGAATTTTACATTATCTGGGTGAATGAATACCAAATATAAATCATGTGAAAAGTCATCAATATGGCTTCTTAAAATAGTGTAAATCGATTTAATTTGCGTTAATATGATAATGCTTAATCATCCAAACAAGCTGAAGACAAAGTTGTCTCACTTCACATTCTGTTCCATGAACATTTTCCATTTCTTTTTGTCTGCAGTGTACGAACACTGTAGATCCGATTTTGTTGTATTTTTTATCATATGTCCAGTTGTGTAATGTACATTTATTAAATGGGATGCATACTTCCAATGTTGAGTCGTTATCTCACACAAGTTAATGCTGCCAATTACTCGAGGTCATCTCCGTGTGCATCTTCTGGGAAGGTTATCTAGATCTCCGAAACTCCTGGACCTCACGTTCTTAGAATCTACAGCTCGTCTTGGGCAGATACCATCTCCAAGCTGGACTCTAAAGCCAACAAAGGGCTAGTCCTTCTTAATAAGTCTTGTTTTTTTAATTACAGAGTCAAGGCTCATGGAAGAGCGAGAACACAGAAGTGATCAGGACACAACATAACAAAATGAAAAGCAGAAAGAGAAGGGGGGAAATGCTAACAGCAGAGCTGAGGAAGAAAATGAATGAAGCCAGACAAACAATGGATGCGGGTAACGATGAGAGGTCGAGGAGAACACAAGGAGGAGAGAAGATAGACACAAAAGTAAACTTTGGGTGGGGGGAAGAGGGTTGGTGGGTGGGGTGGTTTAACGGGTGTGGAGAAGATCATGGTATTGGATGGGGGATGATCTGAGATGATGGTGAACAGCTGTCTTGAGTTTATTATAGTTTACAAGGCCTTCATCTAAAGTGCCATGGATCTAGTGAGGTTACACCTATATGGGCTGGTGCCTAGTGCTACTGCTTCGCTTCTTTCCCCTGTTGAGACAATGGAGTGGAAGGCATGCTGTGTCATTGGCATCTAGCGACAGGAGGCTTAAGTCTGAGGGTCTACTTTTTGTTCACCACAGGACAGTTGGTCACTTTGTAGTCTTTTACCGGCTGCATCCTGACCTTGTTACTCCTGCTCTCCCACCTCTCTGGCCAACCCCTGTCCCTCCAGGTCACAAGACTCCTACCAGTAACTTTTTGCTTGTTACCTCCTGGATGTTAAACTTAATATTTACAATTCACATATATATATATTCACTCAACCACTTCTCTGGGGGGGAAGATAGGCACCTTCACGTGGTCCCTCTGTAAGTAGCAAATACTATGGTATGCAAAACCAAGCCTGTCATATCCGAGCCTCCACCCGGGCTTTTCAGCAGCAGGTGGCAAGGGAACCGCCCTTTTTAGGGTGCGGCAGCGCCCATGCCGCCGACAAGCACCGTTGACCCACAATACTGCAGCTGAATGTCGAGGGCCTTACGACAAGCAAGATCAATGTCATCGAGCAGCTTGCCCATAAGAATCGGGCCCAAGTCATCCTCCTCCAAGAGACCCACTGCACCTCTGCAGATAAGCTAGTCTTTCTACACTATGCACTAGCTGGGTCTACTAAAAGCAGGAAGCAAGGCCTTGCCACGTTTGTCCACGAGAGCCTGAGCTGGACTCTCGTCAGTCAATCTCCGGCTGATGCCGAGATTGAGTGGGTGTGCGTAGACGTTGCAAACTATAACATCATCAACGTCTACAAGCCCCCACCCTCGCGGATATCCCCATCGTCGTTACCCACTTTCCCCTCCCCCAGTATCTACGCTGGCAATTTTAATTGCCAGCACATTGACTGGGGATATAACACCACTCGCAACGATGGAAAGCGTCTGGCTGCCTGGGCAGCAAAAAACAACCTTGCCCTCCTTTACAATCTGAAGGGCGCAGCCAGTTTCCTCTCTGGATGCTGGGGAATGGGGACGAGCCCCGATCTGGCCTTCTCGAGTGCTGACCCTGACAGATGTGTGCTTGAGAAGTTCCCGCGGTCCCAACATCAACCCTAGCTTATCACTGCTCCTAAGCTCGTGGCACCCGTCCCGAGCACACCGGTGAAGCCATGGAACTTCAGAAAGGCCGACTGGAATCGCAACAGCCTCCTTACCAACAAATCCATCACGGGTCTACCACCACCTGATACCATCAATATGGACGAGGCTTACCAGGACTTCTGCAACGCCATAACATCCGCGGCAAAGAAAGCAATCCCACGCGGCCGCCGAAACAACGAGATGCCGTGCTGGGATTCTGAGTGTGAGACCCTCTACCGCTCCTTCCTTTGTGCCCCACCGGGCACCACTTCCAATGTAGCCACCACCAATCTACTCGCGCGGCTCGACCAAAGGAAGCTTGAGCGGTGGACCAAAGCCGTCAACATCATCGACTTCTCGCACTCTAGCCGCAAAGCATGGAGTATCATTAACAACATCACTGGCTGGTCAGCACGCTCCCCTCGCCAGTGCCCCGTTTCTGTTAATGCCATTGCGACCCAGCTGGTGAAGAACGTGGTGTTCGAAGCGAGGGACCGCAAGTAATCTCAACTTGTGGCCAAAGAGGTGTCTGACCTCTGGAGGCTAGAAACACCAGACGGCGAAAGTATCTCTGATGACTTCACCCCGGATGAGCTCGCCACCGCCCTCCAACTACTGAAGCCACACAAGTCTCCGGGCCCCGATCACATCTGCCCGGAACTTAAACTCCATGCTGGCTCTGCATTGAAGTCCTGGTTACGTGAATTCCTCTCTTCCTGCTTGCGCCACCTCAAAATCCCCAAAATCTGGAGAAGAGCCCGAGTAGTTGCGATCCCCAAGCCTCATAAGCCACCAGGGGACCCGAAGAGTTATCGCCTGATATCTCTCCTTTGTGTCCCCTTCAAAATCCTCGAGCGTCTTATCTACGCCTGCGTCGAACCAATTATAGATCCGCTTCTCCCTCGGGAGCAAGCTGGTTTTCGCTGCGGGAAATCTACCATAGATCAGGTCACTCTTATGACCCAAGACATCGAAGACTGCTTTGAGGCTAAAAAGAAGGCCGATGCTGTGTTCCTCGATCTCACAGCCGCCTACGATACCGTATGGCACGGTGCATCAGGAAGCTCACCTGCAAGCTGCTCCGCCTGCTCCCAGACAGGCACATGGTCCGTATGATCATGGAGTTTGTCTACAACCGAAGCTTCACCCTCACCACCGGTAGCGGACAGCGAAGCAGATTATGATGCCTTAAGAACAGCGTCCCACAGGTATCGGTCCTCTTCAATATCTACACCAACGACCTGCTGAACATGGTCTCCGCCAAGTACGCATATGCGGACGACCTGGCGATCGTACACCGGCAAGGAAGTGGGAAGCACGAGAGGAGACTCTGAGCCAGGACATGTCTACTTTATCGGCATACCTCCAAAAATGGAGATTGAAGCTCAGTGAAACCAAAACAGTGTCGGCAGCTTTCCATTTGAACAACAGGGAAGCAAAACATGAGCGAAACATCAACGTCGATGGAAAACCCCTGTCCTTCTGCCCCGAGCCAAAATATCTTGGGGTAACATTGGACAGGTCACTCACGTACCGCCGACACCTGGAGTCACTATGCAAGAAGCTAACATCCAGCGCCACGCTGCTAAGACGACTGGTGGGTTCCGGCTGGGGTGCGGGTCCTGTCACGTTATGTACAGCAGCCTTAGCCATGGTCTACTCCACCGCCGAGTACTGTGCGCCAGTCTGGTGCCGCAGTGCTCATTCCCACCAGATCGACACCGCCGTCCACAGCGCCTTGCGTACTGTGACCGGATGTCTGCGTCCCACACCAACTGACAACCTTTCCATCCTCACAGGCATCCAACCCGCTGAGCTTCGCCATGAAGAAGCCACTCTATCTCTCACTCGCTGGGCACTGGAGCTAAACCATTTGCTCCATTTCAAGCTCTCTACTTCATCAAATGAGCAGCCCCGGCGACTGAATTTGAGACACTCATTTGTGCCTGCCACACAATCGTTACTGAAAAACGCCAACGACCTTAACATCAGTGCGGCCCACTGGGTGGATCTCAACTGGAGTGCGGAATGGCGGACGAACTATACCAGACTCCGCACTTTCATTCCCGACGTCGGTTCCCATACTACCGGAATGCCCTTGCCAAGACTGGCTTGTGTACGACTAAACCGTCTACGTACCGGCGTTGGACAATTCCGCTCAAATATGCACAGATGGGGTGTGGCACCTTCTGCGGCTTGTGAGTGTGGCATGGAGGAATAAACCACAGACCATGTCATCCTTGGCTGTCCCATATACCGTGCCCCAAACGGGGCACATGGTCTGTGTGTTTTGGATGACGATACAACCCAATGGCTGCTCAACACCTGCCTCGACATATAGCCCGGGGGCGCCGCCACAGCTCCGGGGTGGTAAAAGGCATAGACTCTCGGCCCCTGAGCGTGGCGAGAAGAAAGAAAACAAATATACCATCAGAGATAGGGAATCCCCCGCCATTGAATGAAAAAGGTCATACATATTCCAGAAAATGGAGGTGAATTGGAAACGACACCATTTGGTCATCATCTCGAAAAAGTTCCCCAGGGGTGAGGAACGTAGTAACCAAAAATAATTGAAATCAGATAAGCGGTTTTCCATTTATTATAAAAAACTTTTTTTTCAAGATGGCCGCCCCAGTCGGCCATCTTGGATCCGGCCACGCCCAAAATCAATAGGGTTCTTCCTTTTCAGGTGGTACATGTGTGACTCAAATTTCAAATCGATATGGCGAACAGTTTGAGTTATCGCACTCACAGCTATAAATGTTGACGCCCGGACGGACGGCCAGACGGACAGCCGGACAACCTGGGTGACAACAATATCCCCCTTCTGCCACGCGGCGGGGGATAAAAATCAAGATCAAGCTCGAAACGAAGAAGAAGAGAAGAACCACTTCTCTCACTTCTGGATCTACATAAAGTGTTCTTTTTCCCCCCTGAAAGAATAGATCGTAGTGAACACACAGTCATGTTAAAAGATTGGCATTTAAAACCCTTCTTAAATCGTCCTTTTGAAGGGGGACAGACATCACACAAACAAATACGCAAACACACATCGTGTTTTATATGGTAGATAGTGTTAATGATAATGTTTGGATGTAATCGTTTTGATGATAATCAGCAATATGCAACACCATTTTTGGATCGAAACCATATCTGTTACTGTATCATGCTAAGTTGTGAATATATTTCAGAAAATATGATTTTTGCCATGGCGCACCAAAATGGCCACCATGATCGACGTGTTTTTTTATTTTTTAAATGAAAAAAAAGGTGCAATTTCTCAATATTTTAGACAAATCGACTGGACATATGGTAAATCGAGAATTATACAA
Source organism: Eptatretus burgeri (assembly GCF_056783735.1). NCBI lineage: Eukaryota > Metazoa > Chordata > Myxini > Myxiniformes > Myxinidae > Eptatretus > Eptatretus burgeri. The sequence goes on along the minus strand of NC_140975.1, from coordinate 26,309,706 downwards.
ATAAATTAGAACAGCAGACACTCTGTAGAGCGCATTTCTCCACCAGGCTGAACAGTTTACATTTTGCATCCCATTGATAGGCTGGATCGAATCGGCTGGTTCTTGTCACCGACCAAAATCATCCACCAAGTTCTGTCGCAATCCATCTTCAACGTTTTGAGATAGCGTGCTAGATATCGTTTTTGTTCCCATCTATCAATGGTGTAGAATCAAGTTTAAAAAAATTCTCATATCTGGATCCAGATCTTCACCAAAATCGAATAAGTTCGTCCTTGTCACAGACCAAACTCGTCCACCAAATTTCGTCCGAATCCGTCCATAACCTTTTGAGATATCCTGCTCACAGGCAGACAGGGGTGAAAACATAACCGCCATTCATCTTTGGTGGCGGAGGTAATAAAAAAGATTTCTTGAAGAACTTTCATTTTTAATTTTAATCAAAAACCAATTCTCTGAAGTGCACATGAAAAACGTTTAGGTAGAACAATAGACCCGTTGCATTTACAATGTCATGGTGAAAATGCTACAGTCAAAGCAATTTCAACACCGCCTTGCTTTCCTGAAAATAAGTTTGGGCTAACTGCTGAAAGTGGAAAGTGGAGATTTGAACTGAAAACCCTGTGGTGCAAATATCAGAACGCTTTTCAGCAGTTCTGCTCACCTAACACATATACCTGTCGGGTAATTGACCTGTGCGCTGAGGGTTATGTGGGAGTTGGATTGAGGCCGAAAATTACTGGGTGCAAAAAAAAAAAAAAATACAAAATCTGTGCTCCATCTTTTCTGTGCATGGGGTAATGATAAGTGTTTGACACTCATCTGCTCTCCCAAATAGCAAGGCAATATGAGATCAAGCTCAACCAGGATTAGACCAAGCAATAAGGCCCACTGCCACGGAGGTTGGGGGAAAAAAATGGCACCAAACTTGGAATTTTTAATGAAAATGTGGATGATACACCCATAGAAGTTAGTAGGAATTAAATGACCAGGATGACAGTTTATAGCTTAGTCGACATTGGAACCCAGACTAGACAGCTCAGATATGACTTTGCATACCTCAATAATCTAGACTCTAGGCTATCATGCCAGCTGAACAGTCTTTAAAATTGTGAAAGGCATTGGAAGGAACTGTGACAAAACTGTTTCAGTCCACTGCAAAGTATGGCCTGAGCTGTGGAAGTGATTGTCCTAAAGTTGCATCCCTGGTGCACAATTCGTGCTGTCACTTGGTGAGAGAGAATAGAGGCACCTGCCAGTCATTAACATGAGACGTGATTGGAGTTGTGATTTTTTTTTATTTTTGCCTTTTCCTGGTTATGGATGCCAGTGGCCTACTGCATGGTCAAGATCTGCCAGTAAAACTGTACCTGTGGCCTGTCCAGGGCCTACTGGTACGACGTCAATCCAGATGTTTGATTCCCTGTGGTTTACAGGAGAAAGGTAAAGCTCAGAATCATTCAGAACAACCTCAGGTAAACGTTAAAGGGAATAAGAATCATTCACAATGAGTAGATTATAGCATACAAGTAGACCAGACCAGGTGGAACAGACACATAATCGTTAATGAGCTAGGTATGTGTTTACCAACAATCCAATAGTGGCAGGACACTGATCCTGAAACTATTCAGACTCTCTAAAGTTTAGAATCCAAATTCTTTACACTGGCACCTTCAGCTAGATTTTAATTCACAACCTCAATGATCCCAGTCTCACGTCCTCACCAATGGGTGACCACTATACCAATAGGTTGCAAACAATGGAATACAATGGAGATGTTTACTGTTAGTTAAGACAGAGGTGATTAAATTTTGAATTAGTCTTGGATGCAACCATGTGTCCATGTGATGGAAATTGGTGCAAACTGCCAATTACAGGTGCTCGTGGGTGTGAAGAGAGTGATGTGAATATTTATTCTCATTTTGTGTACCAACAACATCAATCTTGCCTCTCTCGAGGCACGTTATCATTTACCCATTATGCATAACTTACAGCTCTTCATTTAACTCTCATCTTGTACCAGAAAACAGAGTAAAATGCAGATTACCGTCCCATAGCCTCAATCAATGTCAACTTCACTGGAATGTTATATTTGATACATACCTTTCATTAAACTCTGGGAAGGGTTAACTTGGTTGGCCATGGCATTAGTTAGAAGGTCTACAAGAGTGTATCACAACACCCTCTGCCTATATTCGTGATACTGTTCATGCCATGTCCGAGGAAAGTTGAATAAGTTATATCTAGGATGCATAAATGTTTGTTCAATAGCGAAGTATACAGTACTCTGCATAATTATGATTACTAACAGGGACTCACGGAGCATCCGCACAATGTAAAATGCGACTCCACGTACTCAACACTTCCCCCCCCCCCTCACAAAACCCAAGTCATCAACCCCCTCCCAAACCCCAGGTCCTCAACCTCCACCTTCCAACCCCAAGCCTTTTCCTCCCCCTCCCAACCCTAAGACATCAATCCCCTCCCCACTCCAAGCCTTCAACCCCCCTGCATCACAACTCAACCCTTCTTCCCCCATTCTTTCCCCCCCCCCCTCACCAAAAGTCCTCACCCACCCTCCCAACTCTGTAGCATCCTTGCTCTCCCCATCCCCTCCCAACTCCAGCTCTGTACTCCCCTCCTCACCCTCCTCCCACTCAAAAAAGTAAACAGGTATTCCCACATTGAAACAGCGGAATATGTAACACTTTCCCCTCCCCCGTCATATCACCAACTTCACAGAAAACCATCACGGTCACCTGTCCAACTCACAATCCCACGAGATGTGTTGAAACTCCAAGGCATTGCAATGAGCAAGTGACTATGAGCAGGCGAATTGTGCCAATAAATGACCCGAAACAAATTATCTCTTCCTAATGCATATACATATAATTAAAAGTAAATTATGATGAATGTTTTCTTTCACAATGTCGCAAGATTCACAGAAGTCTTCAGACAAAGACATGGGTTTTACGGTCCCTAGTCGAGTCGTTTAAGAGAAAATAGTCGGAAATAATAGCAAGGACCTCTATAGTATTAGATCTGCAGTAAAAGCCTGCTTGAGAGAATGCCACAGTTATTTGGGCAGTATATAAGGCAGCAGACCGCTGACTTGAAAACTGAAGCCAATCTTCACAACGCCCATGATGCCTATCAGCTTAAAAATCATTTTAACTATCACTTTGGTCAATTTACATGAAAGGAAAATTTATATGGAGGGCATGGCGATTGTGAATATGACAGCTTCGAAAATGTCTTTGCCTTCGCATAGCAGTAAAGCACCAGCGTGGCTGCCGCATGATTTTTCAGGTTGTGGGTGGAGTCAGGTGAACTGTCCAAACAACGGGTGAAGGATGGATATGTAATATGAAGTTTATAATAACCACTCACATTAATATTCGGTACCTTCCGGGTGATGTAGGAAGCTAAAATTTTGCGTGCCAACAGACATCAAAGCCGATACACCGGGGAAAATCACAGAACCACTGGAAAGCTTCTGAATAATTAAAATATAAATAAACTAGAACTGGCACTCATAAAGCGCATACCTTCGCCGCCACTACTTTTTTTGTTCTTGGTATGAGTGTGGGGAACTGGTTTCATATGAATGGTCTTATGACACAAACCACATATCTATAATGTTATGACCCCCCCCCCCGACTTTCGGGGGTTACGGACTAAACAGCAATCAACTCACGTTGTTTTGGCGAGTCTTCACTCGCAAGCTCGGTGAATACAATGTTTCAACAAGAGAAGGTAATCTCGTTTGATGCTGGATTCATGCAAATCGAATAAGAATTGATTGAGTTATGCCGAAAACCGCATATTTTTCAAGGGCGTGACTCCCCCCCCCCCGACATTTTACCCCAACCGGTGACATGTGTTATGACGTCATTGTGTCACAAGATTGGGCATTAAATTCTGAACATTTTGGTGCTGGGTTCATGTAAAGCGGACAAGAATTGACCGCGTTATGACAAAAACCGCATATTTTTCAAGGTCGTGACCCCCCTGACCTTTGACCCCTAACCGGTAACAAGAGTATGGGCATCATTGTGTCATATTGCATATCACAAGATGAGGCGTTGAATTCTGAACATTTTGGCGTTAGTTGCATGCAAATTGAATAAAAATTGACCGTGTTATCGTAAAAAGACGATTTTGACCTTTTCATGACCTTGACCTTTGACCCGAACGATCCCAAAATCTAATTGAATGCTTCCTGGCTAATAACTAATCATCGCACCAAATTTCATGCAATTCGGTTTAATACTTTTTGAGTTATACGAATCACAAGATTACAAATGAATAAAAAAATAAATAAATAAATACACGCCGACCAAAACATAACCTTTCGCAGAATGCAAAGGTATTAAATAAATGAAAGATTAAATGCAGGTGAGCGACCCAAGACAATGGGAAAGCATGGTAATTTTGTGTGCTGACGGACGTCAAAGCCGATACACCAGGAAAAAAAAATCACAGAGTTGTCTGAAAGCATCCGTAAATTAAAATATAAATAATTGAAAAGGAAAAATGAATATAAATAAACGAAAATAATTAAGTGAAAAAAAACAAATGCAGGTGAGTGACCTAAGACAATGGGGAAGCACGGTTCGTTATTGCTTACAATGTGTAAGCGTACCCCACTAGTATATGTAGAAATATAACCATGAGAAATAGCAGAAACTCCACACAATGGTTATGGTGCCTCATTTGTATAAAACATATAACGGGAATCCGAATTGATGATCTGCGATGAGATCATTGGAGAAGAGGAATTATTTTTTGTCACCTGCGATGATGACAAAGATCGTACCATCACCTTGCTGATGATTGGAAGTAAGCTTATAGGTCTGTATTTTAGGGAATCCATTTTTGCACCTTTTTCGTGTAATGCTGTGACTAAGTTTGATGTAACTTTCAATTTCTCCCGTTCTGGTTTTGTATATGGCGAGTTTTGCGGAGGCCAAAATAAAGTTAATAAGGAGATCCTCTGATTTACTCTCCTTCACTGGATGACCAAAAAGTACAATGTGTTGGGGAAAAATGAAGCCAGAAGCATAATAGTCGGTGTTTCACCAGTAAAAAAACTTGTTGAAGATGCTGGTAATGCAGGTATATGTGAAAGATGGTTTCGGTTTTCCAAAAGCAACAGCCACCAGAAAAGTTTGTGAAGTGTTGCAGCAAAGCTGCAGAACTGTGCCCCATGAAGCAATCTCCAACTTAGGTCTCCCATCATCCTTGGTGTTGGGTAGAGATAAAAGATTCCCAACTTGGATGGACAGGCAATGGAGGTGGAAGGGCATCGCACCAAGGAGTGTCTATCTGATTTGCGAGCACAACAAAATGGACTGAGTGGATTACTCATGCATACATTTCCTTTCTTAACGATTCACAGAACACCCCAGCTGCACCAGGGACTTTGCTCATATTATATGCAGATGGTGGTTGGGAAAGATCGTACCCTCGCGATTTCATTATAACGTCATGGAAGTATGTATGGCGGAAAACCTGCACAGCTTCGTCGCCTTCACAGGGATTCTCCAGGTAAGCCAGACAATGAGGAGGCAATGAGTTCTTAACCTCCTTGAGTATCCTAAAAGGAACTCTTATTATCAGCAGGTCTATCTTTGCTGCAAGTTATTTAGGTGAAAGAATGCGATTATTCCCATTCTTTTAGAGATCTCCCACTGTAGATATAGCCTTTGTCAAGAGTTTTCCCCTTATAGTAAGAGAAGCTAGCATTGGGGCCTGTAGATTTGGGTTTAAGCAAAAACGGCTCTTTTAGCAGGTCTTTCCCGAGATGAAGACCATTTGCTCTTTTCATATCAACTGCATACCAGGCCTTCAGCATTTCCTGATACAAAGAAATCAATGGGTTACTGGCAAGGTTTTAGGAGGTGATAATGAATATTTGTCCTTTGCCCCCAAGACTGAGCCCTTTTGTATGATGCTAGCATGCACCATTGTGGTGTTAGGTTTGCATAAAGGTAACGCTGAATGATCTGCAGCCTGAAGATGTAAAAGTGGCTACGAAGGTAAGGAAAACCCTGTACACCTTCAGCAAGAGGCATGCTCAGGATTCAGAATGATACCGAATGCTTACTATTTCAAAAGCAGTCCAACAACATCCTTTGCTTCTTAGCCAGAAACTCATCTGGAATAGTTACGCAAGAAGAATAACAGCTTCAGAATGACAAATTGCTTCAAAGAAAGGAGTTCTCCCATGCAGCGACAGAATCCTAAGTAGTCCACTCCAGTCTCTCAGTTTAACCAGTATTTAATTCCTCTAAAGTGCTCCAGTCGTGAACTGATGAGTATTTATGAGAGATGGACAAATCGACCCGAAATATTTAAGTTCATGGTGACTTCATGTCAATGGCTCAAAGAGCATGGAGAGTTCCTCACTCTGCAAGGGGTCAACCAGGAGTCCAGAGCCCTTCTGCCAATTTATTTCAGCAGATTTGCTGAGCCAATTTGCTGACAGTCATAAAGTGTTTGAATGTGTCTTGCACTTCCTGCAAAAGTGGTGGTGGTGGTGGTGGTAGTAGTAGTCTTAATGCTAAAATGATGGAATCACAGCCTGCTCCAATTTCTCATATACATCTTCTTTTCCTCACCTTATGAAAGAGAACATCATTGAGTGACCATCATCTGAACATGTCCTGCATGGACATCACAAAGAATAAGAAATAAATACAGGACATGGGAAGTGAACCTGGCATCGCAGCATCATGAGCAGAGTGCCCAAACGTGAGAAAAGCCAGCCAACCACCATGGGCTGTCGACTCTTAGTGGACCCAAGTTGATTTTATACAAGAAATGAATGGATGTAATAAAATTAATTGCTCGATAATAAATGGAATGACCTTGTTTTCTATCATTATTCCATCCAAGGTCAAGGCATTTATTATCATTACATGAACATAATGACCCGTGTCGTGTGCACTGGATTGCAAATTCCCCAAACATTATACATTGTATTATATTATAGAATACATGGGTTATTACCAATTTGGTAGAGGTAGGATTTTCTAGTTGCTTTCCTGATCTTTTAGTTTCAAATCCTTCCTCAAATGTTTCCGTCTTTCCTCAACTAAACCTCGCATTTCCGATCTTCCACCCTTTTGAGCATCGACATGAGGTCACAGTACGTATACGTCACAAGGTTTGAACCTGTGTTACAAACAGAGCAGACTGTCACTGATGCTTGTATGATAACAGGCTGTCAATTTATTATGTAAGCAAATTTGGATTAAATTTGGAACACCCCATCTCACCCCACACTTCTGCCAGATCTGCTCTTCCATTCCCCCATCTTACTCTTCTCTCCTCCCAAACTGCTTTGCCCTCCTCTCCCATTATTCTCCTTTCATCCTCCCTTTTCTCACTTATAAGTACAGTATTCTCATTTTAGCCTACCCAGTGGATATGTAATAAATAGACGGTGCCAGGAGTATTGAAAGGATTTGATGTGCTATTAAATCAATCCTTATCGCCAGAGCGGCTGAAAAGCAATTATTGAAGAACAATATGAAAGTGAACAATATTCCTTTCGTCATGGGGAAGGTGTTGGAGATGTTAATTCGGCAATGATGGGGAATCATTTGAATAAATTCAAACTAATTAAAGTCAGCCAGCATGAATTTATGAAAGGGAGATAATGTTTTGCAAATTTATTGGAGTTCTTTGACACAGTTTCTGATTGTGTGGATGAGGGAAGTGCAGCGAACGAAGTAGGATATATATATATATATATATATATATATATATATATATATATATATATATATATATATATATATAGACTTTAAGAAGGCATTTGATAAAGTACCACATAAGAGGTTATGTTCACTAGGGTTAGGGCTTGGGTGTGGCTGGTCAGATTGCTAACTGGATTGGAATCTGCCTTTGTGATAGGAAGTAAAGAGCAGCTGTGAGTGGAAGGATGTCTGGTTGGGAGGATGGAAGTAGTTGGGTACCTTGGAGATCAGTTATGGTACCAATGTTATTCATAATTTATATTAACTAGTACATGCCCGTAAAAAAAAATAAAAAAAAATAAAAAAAATAATAATAATAAATAAATATTCCAACCGCGAGCAAGAAACAACAACCACACAGGCCGTTTCTTCGCTCTCGCGTGCCTGTATGTGCGTGGCCCGGAAGTTCGCATATCACAGTTACGATTATTCGCAATTTAGGTTTTAATGGCCAATTATTCAATTAGCACCAACGTATTTTACCTTTTCGCAATGTCGGCGCAAGGAAAAACAAAAAGAGAAGAGAAGAGAAAAAAATTTACTTCCCGGTTCGGAGCATACCAGCACTCTGATGTTACCGAAATTTATGCACCGTCTAATATGAAAACGATCATAACTTGGGGCATTGTGTTTATCTATAAATGCGCATAAGAAATCGAGAAATATTTGGAATACACGAAGTCATCACTCTCAGGAAGCCCGTACGTTGTAACCCGTAATGGGGAACGCGGCTGAGCTTCCCTTCCCCATCGGCCACGCAATAACGTGTCTTGTCATTGGTTTGGGAAATAAATGGCCAGAACTTGGGAAGCACTTGTCCGATTAATATCAAACCTTGAAAAGGCACATAGTCAGGTCCCCAGAAATATACCTGGCAAGTTTCAATAAGATCGGACCAGTGGTTGTCAAGAAACAGCGGTCACACACACACACACACACACACACACACACACACACACACACACACACACACACACACACACACACACACACACACACACACACTGCTGGAATTATAGATAGATGATATGGATAATGGGGTTAACAGTCGGCTTTTCTAATTTACAGGTGACTAAAAAGCTTGGAGGAAAGGTACAGGGTGGTCACAATGTCAATTGTTCCCACTTGTAAAAATTGTGACTTTGCCTTTGTAGGCAGAGTGTTCATTAGTTTCCTTTTCCATTTTCAGATTGAGTGAACATAACCACGGGTGGGTGATACAAGCAATTGCACCATTGAGCAAAGGATCGTTGTCAGTATCTGGGTTAATGAACGTCCACAAACAAAGGAAAACAATGGAAGAGGTGCATGTCGACTTCCAGCAACGATTCCACCAAGAAGCTCCCAATAAAATGACACTTCTATGTTGGAAGCACAAACTCTTTGCAACAGGCAACATAAAGGATATGCCAAGGACTGGAAGGCCATCAACCAGCGGTCAGCAGTGCAAATTGGTCAAATAATCTGTTGCCAGGTCACCAAAAAAAAAAAAGTCATCCCATAAATGATCTGCGGAGCTTGGAAAAAAAATCACATGAAGGTCGACTGAAAATTGCACCCAAAATCGGCCAATGGTCGTTCAAGAGGTGTCAGACAAAAGTGTTCCAGAAAATGTCCCACAGAACATGGCACAAAATTATTCACTGTAAATCACAATGATGGAGCACAAACAGATCCACTGGACATAAAGCGTGCATCATAAAGTAAGAGTCCTCCAAATGTATGTGGTATAACTTGTAGAACCATTCAGTGTTGTCGGCTAGTATGATAAATGACAATGTCAATTATTACGAGGGGTGATCAGACATTGTGGCCACCCTGTACATAGCTGTAATGATACTGTAAAGTAATGGTGATGGGATTTGAATCAGGTGCCATGAGGTCAAATTTTCCACCTCACCGATCTAGCAACTGTACATCATCCGCCAGGAAATCATAAAAGATTTACTTCAGTTTCCGGAAAAACAGAAACTCCAACGAGTCTGCTACCTCCGATGTATTTGTCGGTTTCAAAAGGATAAGGGGCGACCGAAACCACTAATGAGAGGTTTTCACGACAATTTCCAATGGTCACGGCTTTACTCGCGCTGTGGTGTTTCGTTTCCAATTCTGGACCGCACACCACACCGACACTTCAATAACGGAAGGAGATCTTGTTTTAAAAAGAAGAGGAGAGGGAGATCTTCACTGTTTCTTCATACACCCCTTGGCTTCAGTGTGCCACATGCTTTTCCTCACACTTCCTTATAAATAAACCCATGTCAGGTGTTCAGTTCAAGCTGTCCTTTCCTCTGTTGTTCCAGCAGTCAGCATGATTGTTGGACGGGAAGTTTTACCCCACGTGATTTGCTCTAGTTAGCCAGTGTGCAATCACTGTTTCGCTCGGCAGTAGTCCAAGTGCGCACTGAGACCACAACCTTGGTTAATCGAGTCAGCGCCTCAAATGGTGTCAGACGGTGTCAGACCTTGCTACAGTTGACAAAGTTAATTGCCATTTGTGGTTGCTTAAAAACCGCTGGGTCGCAGAGTTATCAGCGGCATGTCAGCCAACAGGGTTGGGCATTTGGGAGGAACCTGAGTGCTTCCCTTGAATTCCCCTCAATATAATGAAGACGTTTAACATAATGAAAAATATGGACAGGTTTTTAAGCAGAATGGACAGTGACTGTACCGGGGGCCAAAGCCTAAGTTTAAAGAAGAAGAGAGTTAGGACGGTAGTCAGGCAGGGGTCTTTCACTCGAAAAGTAATTAGAAATGCATGGAATGCCAAGAAAAGTGATGGCGGTGGAAACGGTAGATGGGTTTTCCACTGGAATTTTATAGGTACCTATAAAACATTGCAGATTGAGGGGTACATGGATATTGGCAAGATTGTACAGCCTTCATCTTCTTAATGACTTCCTCGTGCATCGACGTTCCTTGTGAAAATCAATTGCGAGAAGTTAATTGGAGACATTTTTTTAAAATCTTGACTATGGCAAAACGATCTCTTCCAAAGAGCAACATCACTACATGAAGCCGTCAAAATCATGATAACGATCGTTATCAGCTTCACTGCTCTCATTGTGCCAATTGCTCACAACCCAGAACTTTTACAGACTTGATTTTCTGGGTGGTGGCCATTCGAGTCCTGGGGGTTACTTTAATCCTGCATTTGAACAGACTGCGTATGCCTTGTGTCGATTTACCTGCGTACGCTCCTTCGTAATGTTTACCACTTCTTCATAAATTAATCTTTCTGTTTTACTGTGCGCAGAGACAAGAGGAATATTCACTAAAATGGGAGATTGATCAGAACAATAGGCACCTGAGGGGCCAAGGGAGGTGTCGTCTTCATCACGCAGTTGTATCAAGGATGCTCACAAGACCGGGAATGGGCATGCGAAGCAATTTGATTTCTCGTCACCATGGCAATGTGCTTCTTACAGAATGTGTCCCACGTTCAGTCCTGAACTGCATCCTTCAACCAGATTGTTCAGCCTCTGAGCACACTCTTCAGCAGACTCTGCCCACTATCACACCCCTCACACAGCTCTGCACCAAGCTCACAGCAGGCTCCACCCCTCATTAAACGAATCAGGACTATCGATATATTATATGTGCAAGAGGGAGGCAAAAAGAAGAAAAATCAAATTGAGAAATGACAAGAGAAGGAAAGATTAATGGAGAGTGAAAGAAATGGGTCAAGAAGGGAACAGACATATACGAATATGTAATGGGATGGATGGGAAGAGGCATGTAGCCGAGAAAGCACACCGAAATGGGTGTCACAAACTCAGCCATATTGCATACGTAATAAATACATGGACCCATGCATATAACTGTTGTCAACATTCACCCCCACACTCCACCTCATCATCCCCCATGATTGCATTCATGTTGCCAAGCAACCATTCAGCGCTTGTTGCATCTCGCAATCGGTTCCTCCATTTTTGAAATCATTTTCGTGCTTTCTGCCCGTTTTATCTTCGGCACTATATCGTTTTAATTTCTCTTATTCCAGTGCAGTGACCTTGTGAGTAGGCTATTTTTGGGAGCAAAGTTCCACAATAATGGTGAACACTGATTTTGGGGACACACAGGTTCATGGAAGGAGAGAACTGGACAGACGGTATGACAGAAAAGGAAATAAAGAAGATCAATGGTAGTTGAGGGTATAATGTATCAGGAGAAGAGGAAGATAAGAACTTGTAAAGTTAACCCTCAATTTGCACGCACAATACATAGATGGCCCCTTCTGGCAACTGGGGGCTTTGAAAATCCAAAAGACAGAACAAAACTCCACTTGAAATTACAAAGCCATTTGTCTTGTGCAGATATAGCTACCTCCACCACCGAAGGTGGATGGAGGTTATGTTTTCACCATTGTCTGTCTATGAGAAGGATATCTGAAAAAGATATAGACGAATTGGACGAATGTTCATGGACAGGTTAGGTGTGTGACAAGGACGAATCGATTCAATTTTGGTGAAGATCCGAATCCGGATCTGATAATTTTTCAAATTATTAATCACCATTGAGAGATGGGGCTAAAAAGATATTGCACAATATCTCAGAAGGTTATGGATGGATTCCGATGGAACTCAGTGGTCAGGTTGGGAGTGCTACAAGGAAGAAATTATTCAATTTTGGTGAAATCCGAAAATTATTTAATTTTTAAGTGATTCTTAGTGCCCTGTCACACCTTGACGTTTTAACCAGCATTTGGCAACATGTCAAAATGTATGTAAAACGCTGGCGTACACTGAACTATTAGTGGGTTTTTTCAGTTTTGGGCGTAGTCATAACGAGTTGGACGTATGCATAACGTGTTAGTAACGTACACAGAACGTTTCGATAACTTGTACCAACGAATGCTTAGCGTGTTGTCGGCGTTCACAACCTATGCCCAACGATAATCTAACTTATGCATAGCGCGCGGCAGCGTATCGCCGACGATCACGTGGCGTAGCCTATTAATAGGCTGCCGCTCAACGATTTAAAGACCCTGTCACACCTTGACGATTTAGCCAGCGTATGAAAAATTTGTCTAAAACGCTGGCACACGTCGAATACGTTGAGCACGCTGAAGCACGCTGGCATACCACATACGTCGTAGAATGCTGAGCTCGTCGACAAATTTTAAGCATGCTCAAAATTTTTTGACGTATACCGGCGTGTGACTCACACGTTCCGCATACGCTGGCCATAAGTTGAAGGCACGTTATGCAATCGTTGACACACGTTACTTGTAAGTTACTCATAAGTCGAAACACGTCGAGGTAATGTCTAGCGTACCCGAAACTTATTTCTAACCTATGAGTAACGTGCTTTGAACCAATGAGTAACGTATCTCCAATGCATATTGACGTCTTCCGGACGACCACAGAACTTACTGAACGCGTTTATAACTTACAGCTACCGCATAATGGCGTATTGGCAGCGTTAAGGGGAATCGATATATAAAAATGGTCTTCACAGGAGGAACCCGTCAGTGTTCCAGACTCCATGGTTTTCTTTGGCATGACGGTGATGTTGACACTTCGATTTCTAGTGCAGTTATAATTTAAATCTTTGAGCGGCAGCCTATTAATTATATTATATTATAACCGCACTAGAAATCGAAGTGTCAACATCATCGTCATACCGAAGAGAAAAAAAAAACAAAAAAAAAACATGGAGTCTGGAACACTGACGGGTTCCTCCTGTGAACCCCGTTTTTATATACCAATTCCGCTAAACGCTGCCAATACGCCATGATACGGTAGCTGTAAGTTAGCAACACGTTCAGTAAGTTCTGTGGTCGTCCGGAAGACGTCAAATACGTCTACATACGTCAATATGCATTGGAGATACGTTACTCATAGGTTCAAAGCACGTTACTCATAGGTTAGAAATAAGTTTCGGGTACGCTAAACATTACCTCGACGCGTTTCGACTTATGAGTAACTTACAAGTAGCATGTGTCAACGATCGCATAACGTGCCTACAACTTATGGCCAGTGTATGCGGAATGTGTGAGTCATACGCTGGCATACGTCGAAAAATTTTGAGCATGCTTGAAATTTGTTGACGAGCTCGGCGTACTACGACGTATGCCAGCGTGCTTCAGCATGGTCTTAACGTATACAAAACTTACCCATAACGTATTCGACGTGTGCGAGCGTTTTAGACAAATGTTTCATACGTCGGCATACGCTGGCTAAATCGTCAAGGTGTGACAGGGCCTTTATCTTGGTTGAGAGAGAGAGATGGGGCTAAAAAGATATTGCATGATATCTCAAAAGATTATGGATGGATTCTGCAGCAACTTTGTGGACCGGTTGGGTGTGTGAAAAGGACTAATTGAATCAATTTTGGTGGAGATTCAAATCCAGATCCAGATCCAATAATTTTTTTAAGTGATTCTTCACCATTGAGAGATTGGGCCAAAAAACGATGTTTCGCATGATATCTGTAAAAGTTGTGGACGATTTGTGACAAAACTAGGTGGATGAGTTGGTTTGGTAACAAGAACAAGCCGATTCGATTTTGGTTCAGGTCTGGATTCAGATCTGGCATATCAGTGGGATACAAAATGTAAAATGTTCAGCCTGGTGGAAGTCTGTGCTTTACTGAGTGCCATTCTGTTTCACCAAGTGTCGCTCAATGAGTGATTTTTCATTTGTAATATTGGTGATATTATATCTATTTGAAATTTATTTGTGACATAAGATGGCCCAAGTGGTCTAAATGGTCAAGGGTCTAAGCTGTCTAATCTATCTGAAGGGTGTAAGGGGTCAAAGGCTCTTTTGGGTCTTCTGTGTCCTCGGAGTCTTCTGAATCTCTTGGGTCTTTAGGGGTCTTAAAAGTCTTGGGGAATCAACATTCAAACAGGACGTGATTAATAAGCATATCGTCTGCACGGCTTCCCGGAATGACTCATGGCTTCACCGCCTCACCATGCTTTTCGTTTTAATATATGTACATTATTAAAAACACACCACCACGTAACTGCCACACTATTAAAAACACCTCACCGGGACGTAACCGCCATGTTATTAAAAACACCTCACCTCCACGTAATTCAAAACAACTGCCACTCCGCAATTCAAAACACCTCACCACATTCCGCTCGAGAGACCGGCTTGTGTTAACTGAGGATAAGTACATGAGTTGCGTGTTGTCATGATTTACACCAAGTAGAATTCAAACATTTTATTTGCAAATTTATTTATAATATTCGTGATATTACATTTTTATGAGCAATTTAAGTTGAAGATTTAAGTTTGAAAAATAATTCCCCCCCCCCCCAAAATGTTTTGTTTTTTTAATTTCAAAAAAAAAATACACTTAGGACAAACACATGGGAGAAGTAAGGGCTGCGCAGAAGTTTGGTACGATTTCACAAAAGTTTGAGGGAGTTGTTCAGTGACAACACAACACATGGCAGACACTGTATATGTATATACACATATACATATATACCGTATGTGTATTCATTCAAATACTGTGATGGCCATGGGTACCGAGTATATGAGGGAGTTAATCTTCGTTTCTACTCTGAAGAACTGGACCTGGGGCCACTGCCCACAATTAACTTTGTGGTACGGTGGATTGCTCAA
>NC_140975.1:26246860-26289360 GCF_056783735.1 Eptatretus burgeri | reverse complement strand
ACAAACAGATGTTTTTACTCTTTGGATCACAACTTATATTCCATTCATAACAGAAGAGATTGCCATTATATATGATTGTAATCTTATCTAATTATATAAGATCGTATGCATATTTTGTTATCATGATTTGTGCCAGGGCCTGTGGAACTGTACTTATTTTTTTAGTGTTGATAACAGTTTTAGCAGGTATTTGTGTTAGTTTATTGAAAGAAGCAGGGGGAGACCTCGTGTTAAGTTTTGCATTAAGTCAATTGGAGCTTTGGAAGTTTGGGGATAAAAAAAGGTTATAAATAGAGAACGAAGGAGAAAGGTAGAGGAGTTCAGAAAATGTGATAGCTGCTCAATGTGGGCCACATCAACAATACGGCAAGCAGAGGGTTCTTATTGTTGCAGGAAGTGTAAGGAAATAGCCCACTTGAGGATGGTTATTATAAGATTGGAGGAATGTACGGATAATTTGCCGCAAGTAACAGAATGTGAGAAATTTGTAGATAATAGTTGGTTACAGTTGTGGAGTGAAGTTGCTGAAGATATTGGAAGTGATGATGGTGCAGTGGGGGCAGGCAGTGGTGATGGTGAGCAGATTAATTAGTGCAGATGTGCAAAATAAGTGCAGATGAATTGTTCAACAGAGTAGACAGTGATATTACCAGGGGCCACAGCCTGAGAGTAAAGAAGAAGAAGAGAGTTAAGAGAGTAGTAAGGCAGGGGACTTTTACTCAGAGAGTAGTTAATGCATAGAATGGTCTCCCTGGAAAGGTAGTGACAGCAGAAACAGGAGATACGTTTAAATTAGAATTAGATATGTACTTGGAAGTTATGGAGAGAGAGGGGTATAGGGATGTTGATCGGACTTTTAGGTAGTTTGAACATTGATGGGTGATTGTGTGCATGTGCATGGAATGCTGTTGTTGGGGGTCTCGTCAAGGGGTGTTGTGTGGTTGATGTTGTGTGTTTAGAACCAAGCCCATGCCGCTCCCCTGAGGGGAAGAAGAAAATAAATAAATAAATACAAAAACTTAAAATAAATAGGTAATATATATATATATATATATATATATATATATATATATATATATATATATATATATATATATTTGCATTTTCTTCTTTGGATCTCGTGTTGATAAATTAGTATGGTGTTCGTGCAAGCGTGTTGGGCTGAATGGCCTCCACCTCAGTGTGACCACTCCTCATTTTCATAAATGCCAAGGTGAGCCAATGAACAAAGCCAAGAATTCACATGGTTTCGGAAAAGCGGTGATAATAGAAAACCTATACGCCAATAAAACCTATAGAAAACCAAGACGCCAAGGTGAACAACGACTAGCCAAGATCTTGTGAAAAAAGCCAAGGAGTGGTCACACTGCTGCACCTGTGTCTGATTTCCTTATATTTCCTTGTCGTCACAACATAGGATGTCACGTGGTACAACTCGAGATTCTACTTGTAATGAATGTAATCATTAATTTCAGCAAAAAATTTGCAAACTATGTTAGCAGCAAGAGAAGTCAAAACAAATAAGAAGTACTGTAAATATTGGAGCCGACTTAGTATTTCAAATGGTCATTGATCTGTCATGAGAGAACGGGAATCTTTTACATATTCCCGTTCTCTCGACACCACGGATCATTTACCATTTAACTTACTTATACTTTTTATTTGTTGTCATTCTACTTGTATATATATAACGATTAATGTTACGATGATTATAACGATTTGAAGAGATGTAAATATGATTTCGAGACCACACAGATGCATTCAACTTCGAGATTCTCTGCAACCAGCAGAGAAGAGTAACAAGATGGCGTCGTGCGGTCATGTGATCAGATATCCTGCAATCACGATCGTTCTCGCTGAAACTGAGATCGCCATGCTCTAATATTCCATGGCACGACTGACCCACACCACCCCTTCTTTATTTATCCAAGATGCAAATCTACGACCATTGCTGCAGAGGTTACTACACCGCAGCGTTGTGACTATTTGCTCAATTAGCATTTCTGATGCAAGCCTTAAATGTTTGCGAATAATAATAATAATTCTGTCAAAGTATTATCATGGCATGTTGAAAGAGGAGCAAAGACCCTCTTTGAACCTCGCCTTGAACACAGTCCATATGGTGCTGTGTAGGCCAGCATTAATGGCTGTTAACATCCAGTAGCGTCTTCAATGAAGGCACAGATGGCTAGTGAGAGGAGCGGTGAAGGGGGAGAAATAAACAGAGACAGACTGAGTACCATACTGGCACGAATAAATCCCAGGATCTGCATCAAGGAAGAGCCAAGAAAAAGACTTTATGATCAGAATCATAAAACATCAAGTCGAAGGGAAATTATTTTGCTGCAGAAAAATTAATGAGCAATTATTTTGAACTTGATTGGTGGGGAGTTAGGGGGACAACCTGAGGGCAATCCGTGGTTGGTTGACCCAGTTCCAGGAGGTCCTAAATATCTCCAGGCCGAATTGTTTTGAGAGGAGAAGTGCTTTTTCCTTTGAGACCTTTTGAGCCAAAACTGAGACTGCTTAAAAAAAATAAAATAAAAAACATTAATAACATGACAAAATGTCACTTGTCCATTACTTTTGTACATTTTTGGTGTATCATGATGACAGCACAGTGTCCTATGACGAAGAAACGCCAAATTAAATGCGTTTCTATTGTCAGTTTGTAATCTTCTAACGTTTAAAGGAAAGGACCCTGAATTTTCAAGCAAAGTGGATATATGTCTAAGACCACCCTGGAATGCTCAAGAACATTTTGAAGGAACTACGTTTTTCGATATCGTAGCTGTGACAAGAGCATGGCAGGATGGCCTGTAGGTACACACATTCACCTCCAAGCTGTCCAGCCAGGTGATCTCGACCCAGATATAAACTGTCATCCTGGTGTTTCACAGGCGGGGTGAATCATCAACGTGTGTGCGGTCCCTCGGATGGATGTTAAACTGGGTGTCCCATTTGCCCACAACTGTTGGTGGACGTTAAAGATCCCACGCTGTCCTTCGTGAAGAGTAGGCAAGCTATCGCTGGAACCGTGAACAAATATTACAAATTCCTTCTCTAACTCCTGCTGGAAAGGCAATGGCAAACCACCGATTATAACCGCTGCCAAAAAACTCCTTTGGCAGTGCCGACGCTATGTAACAGAGAAAGGCACATGAGAATCTGTGACAAGGAGCCCCCTGTTTACAAACAGTTTACTTACAAAGTGTACACTAGCACACACAAGCACAATCAAAACTAGAAGGGTACTCGGTGGAGCGCATACCTCCACCACGTAATGCCTGATCCATGAGAACATATCGGGACCAACACATTTTTGAAATATCATGCTGTACAGCACTATATCGTTTTTGGCTCAAATCTCAATGGTGAAGAATCACTTAAAAAATTAAATTATTCTCGTATCCAGATCCAGATCCGGATTTGGATCTTCACCAAAATTGAAGCAATTCTTCCTTGTCACACACCCAACATGTCCACCAAGTTTCATCCGAATTCATTCACCACTTTTTGAGATATCGTACTATATATCGGTTTAGCCCTATCGCTCAATGGTGAAGAAACACACAAAAATTCCAATAGTCGGATCCAGATCCGGATCTGCACCTGTCCACAAAATTTCATCCGGATCCATCCACAAGTTTTTGAGAAATCCTGTACACAGATAAGCAGACAGAAAGTTGGTGAAAACATTACCAAGTTCACCTACGGTAGCGGAGGTAATCAAGACCAATTACTGCATTGTCTCAAGAAGGAAGCTACACATAACAAAACACACACACACACACACACACACACACACACACACACACACACACACACACACACACACACACACACACACACATACATCGAAACACACATACATAAACACCACACACACACACACATATACATCGAAACACACATACATAAACACCACACACACACACACACACATAGACACACACACACACACACACACACACACACACACACACACACACACACACACACACACACATATCCATACAAATTACAAACACACATATATAAACAGCATGCGCACGCACACACAAGGCCGCGCGCACACACACACACACACACACACACACACACACACACACACACACACACACACACACACACACACACACAAACACCACACACACACATATAAACACCACACACACACACACACGGTTCAACTTTTTTCTAACAGATGCAAAATATATAATAATTTATCTCATGGCCCGAGAACCAAACAAGCAAACAAGCAAACAATATATTGTAACAGTCACACCAGTTCTCTGACCTAGTTGCCCAGGTTCGAATCCAGTGAGTCCCTGGGTGACCACGTCAGTCCCCACCTCAGAGACTTCCCGCCAAATCCTCGTGTCCAAAGGCCACGTTACCGTGTGGATTGAAGTCCCCGCACCAGGTGAGTGCAATGCCGACAGAAATCATGGGACAAATGTTATCTTGGCCGAGCGACCAAAACCCACATGATTACCGGGAACCCATTTGGGGCAGTGACAACTCGCTTGGGACGGGATGATTTCTTGTGCAAATGGGAAGACGAGAGAAGCGAAAGAATAGACGGAACGAGGTGGGAAAATTGGGTCCGAAAAATAAACAATAGGTGAGGCGGACGTCCATGTATTACATACACAATGCATGTCTATTCACACGGAGTACGATACACTGAACTAAACAATACTTACAAAATATCTGCCACAATACTATAGATTATTTAACCCCTAACGCGCATTTCTACAGCAATATTTATAACAGCTGTCAAAGCTCTCGTCGAGCCCGCACCTACCATCGCAAATAAACTTACCCTGTACAAGTACAAGTCCCACATATGTCCTACCCATCAGAGTGCAGAAGAACCTAATCCAGACACTCAATACATTCACTGGTAGCAATCCGTTGGGGAGTTGTGTAACACCTGGTCCCTCCACTCCGCTTCCACCGACCCACCTGGTCAGCAGTTTCCAGTACGAGCAGGTGTCCGTTCGGCAGGCTGACAAAGTTCTCCGAGACTTTCGTTGTGCAGAGGCGCAGCCCTTTCTCTCAGGTACTTTGCCAATTATCTTTCAGAACCTTGGTGAGCCATTCCAAGTAACAATCCTTATTCCGGACACAATAATACATTTCATTTCGCCCCCAATCATTTCAGCTTCCTGGGGGTTATGCTCATGCTCACCGCTCATTTTGGGGAGGATTACATCATTTCAAAAGTTCCCGATTGCTTTTTCTACCTGAAGGTAGTAACCCTTCCAGTTGAACTATTTTTTACTCATTTACTGCATTATTCTTCTTTGAGAATTTTCTGAATTATTCTTCTATTCCCCACCACCTTCATTCTCCCCATATCCTGCCTCCCCCTTGTTACGTGTACAATTCAAATGCTGCCACCTAACCGCACCTTCGTTTGCATCTACCTTTGTGCCCCTACAGTCCGCATGTCGGATCGTTATCCAAATGATGTGAACGAAGCTTCTTGATCTCATCAAATACAACGGAATTGTTCAGATTTATTCAATGAGATACATGTTTTATGACACGTGAATTCAGCACAATCACCATAAGCACAGCTCGAGTCGAGTAGACGCTCATTTACAGGTAAGAATAATGTACATTTTCTTACAATTTGTTTGTAAATCATACAAAACCACCAAACTTATTGCAATACCGAGTCCATGTAATGTCAAAACCGTTTATTTTAGAAGAAATTGTGCGTGTGGTGCCTTCGAGGAAATGATGTTCCTCCAGAATCCCAGAGGTTGCAGGTTTGAATACAGGTGAGTGTCGCAGTGGCATTGAAAGGGACTGATAGGATGGTCCAGAGGTATGCACACTCACATCTGAGCTGTCTCGCCTGGGTTCGAATCTCAGCGCAACTACAAACTGTCATCCCGGTGTTTCACAGGCAGAGAGATGAACCAACATGTGTGCTGTCCCTCAGATGGGTGTTAAACTGGGCGTCCCATGTGCTGGTATTATTTGGTGGACGTTAAAGATCTTTTGGTGTTTTACTCATGAAGAGTAGATGAGCTATCGCCAGCACCCTGAACAAATTCCAAATTCCTGCCCTAACCAACAGGGAGCACCGCATCAGCGACACAGCTGTGCCCGCAGTAAATTATGAACCCCCCCCCCTCCCAGCCTTGTTCTGCATCTGGAATAAGGAGAAGAAGAAGAAGCATTTAAAGGAATTGGGGTCCAATCTTTGGGAATCCAAACTAGTCGCAGGACAATTATCAAATTGTGACGTCAACTTGTTGGTTTAAAAAGATATCTCAGCTGGCTCATTCATGACCTTCAGGGAGTGGATCATCTTGCTGTTCTGACATATACACACGCAATATTAATTAATTAGTTATAATTAGCCCTTCCACCGCCGCAGTATGAGACGGGCTTTGGCAATCGCTATGTGTGTGTGTCTGTCTGTCCAGGCCATAACATTTTTACCATTTGAGCTTTTTTCATTAAATTTTCAACGAACCTTTATTATGAGAATAAGGATATAGTCTGTCTGCCAAACTGGAAATTGTACCCTAACCTCAAAGTCTCTGATAAAGTTTTTTTTTCTCTGTGGATTATTGTAGTATAGGGTCCAAGTTAACATCCTAGGGTGGGTGTGAAACTCTCACCCTTGGGCAATTTGAAAAATCCAAGATGGAGGCCAAAATGGCTTCCGTTTATAGAAATGCTACTATAGTGCCCTCAAATTATGCTGGAGAAGCATGTGATGCATCAAAATAGGGGTTTCAAGAGGTGAGAAACCCAAATTTCTGTACTAGCAACTGGTATGTTTAATAAATTTTCCATAAATGTACATAATAATGACCCGAGTACCAGTTTAGTAACGTCGGAGAACAGCATCTTAGTTCGTTTACGACATTAAATGTGGTTTTATGATACAACATGTTAACAAAACTTAAAAGTAATTCCTCCTGCAATTTCTATTCAAAACTACTTTCAGAAAAGATTTCAAAATTTACAAATACCATTTTTTGAAAGTTACATACACAAATTTACAAATAAGAGGCAAGCCGATAATGACAAAGTTGAACCAGTATGTCACACTATTACAATCATTATAATCATTATAATCACATACCTTTGCAAACCATACCAATTATAATTAAAGTAACATAATCACAATATCTGTGTTAAAACAATAATTTCAATCATGTCCTGATTATAATCTTTCAAACTGTTGCAATATATGCTAATAAAATATGCTTACTATATGCAGTCATTTGAAATACGGTAACAATTCAATGATTTGAACAATCAGACAGTCGAACAAAATCCTGAACACACTCGAACAAATAAACATATGCTTCTCAATATTCATCATCAGTCATTTTCCACCATTGCATCATTTATCCTGGTGTGATGATTCCAGCATTCATCGTCTCCTTCGCAATGGCAAAACACTGTGCAAGTCATGCCTGAACTGCAGCAGCTGCATCTGCGTGTGTTGCATGGTTTTTCCCCCTTGCAGGAGCATTAGATGACCTTGAGCAGAGTATCAGGAGCCTGTGCAGTGTTGGGAGGGAGCTTGACTGCATTCAGAGATCCATCCTCCATGTACCACCCATGGGCTGCTGGGTCAAGTGCTGGTAGGTTTGGCTCCAAGGAGTAGCTCCAGACTGCAACTTGGATGTGAGCCCGGGCCACATTCTTACAGAGGGCTTCATCGGTTGGGGGTAATTTAATTTCCTTGCATTCACGTTCAATGCATCTGGCTACTTGAATCTTGCTGTGTTCCAAGTCATCATAGTCTTTCTCATCCTTCACGATCTTCAAAACAGAAGAAGCACAGTTCCTGAATGCGATGATGCTTGCATAGCCAAGGGATGACAAAACGATGACATCATCAGAGAACCTTTCCTTCACCTTCTCAATAACACTTGAGCATGACAATGACCTCACACGACAACTGCTGTAAACATCATATAATTCTACTGAATTCCATAGATTGTCCTTGTTCTCCAGCATGAAGCTGAAGACAGCCTGTAGTCCTGGATCAACCACATCAGTATCTGATTTTCTTCCTGTTGGTTGGATGTTTCGGAGGGCCATAACTTGCACATACAGTCCCTGTGATATCCGGTATCTACGGCATGCAGATCCAAGGGTCCCCTCCAGCCGAAGCCTGACCTGAATGGCCCATTCATCATTACGTACTCTGCATCTTTCAAGTAAAAAGTCTTTGTAGGGCTTTTTATCATGCTCAGAGTATGTGGAGCGGTAGAGGAAGGCAGGTCTCCATCTCCCACGGTGCTTTGGGTCCTTTTCAAGGTCACAAATCTCTCCACAATACAGACAATGTTCTCTAAAATTGAATTGAACACAAGAATTTCATAGTTTCTGGGGGGTTGTTCTGGAACATTCTGTAATTCATATTTTGCCAGATTTGACTTGGAAGTATACCTGGAGACACAGTTTTCATGATAGAAAATTGTCAAGTTTGGATTTGCTGATAGCTCTCCATGCAATTTTATGTGCAAGTCATCTCCATATTTCTGACTTGCATCTATAATTGACAAAATTCTCT
This sequence comes from Eptatretus burgeri, assembly GCF_056783735.1. Classification (NCBI taxonomy): domain Eukaryota; kingdom Metazoa; phylum Chordata; class Myxini; order Myxiniformes; family Myxinidae; genus Eptatretus; species Eptatretus burgeri. The sequence continues at coordinate 26,280,797 of NC_140975.1, read as the reverse complement.
CAGGTCCAATGTTTTTCTGCAGAGCCTTTGATTCCTGTTCACAATCTTTTCCATACTCGAATTTGAACACACATTCTCCACACATTGTTCATTCAGGGTACACGTACACGACAAATTATCTACATCTACTAAGCACCACCACCACCAGAAGTACCTGTAAATAAACATGATGAATTAAGTTTTGGAAAGCAGATCTGTCACATATTACCACAAAATTTGGCATATATATATATATATATATATATATATATATATATATATATATATATATATATATATATATATATATATATATATATTCAAAATTCTGAAGCACTTACGTCTCTGCTCACACGTTGAAACTTGAAGCCTTTGTTCTTATCTACACACACACACACACACACACACACACACACACACACACACACACACACACACACACACACACACACACACACACACACACACACACACACACACACACACACACACACACACACACGCATCTACTTCGAAAAAGCACCATCACCACCACCATCATGCAGAAAGACCTGAACAAATTGTTCTCTGTTACAAAATCAGTTTTGAAAATCATGAAGCAGTTGGATTTCCACAATTCAGATAATTTTCAGCAAAACAGCATCAAAGTGCCCTGACTGATGCAGTGCCTGCTTGACACATATAATGCCTGTAAATAGCAGGAAATCTCTCTTTCTGCAACAAATTACAAAAAAGAAACTGGGCTTATGTAGGCCTACTATAATATATGTAGTTGCTGTCATGTTAGTGAAGTCATATGACATTTTGTGTTGGACACCATGGGCCTCTCCGTGCAAGTATTTTCTTCCTAAAAATCGCCAATAACTCAAAAAATAACAAATACCCGGTTTTCTAGGCTAAATTTCTGAATTGAGCATCCTCTAAAACCCCTATTTTGATGTATTACATGACTATCTAGCATAATTTGGGAGTACCATAGTAGTATTTCTAAAAGCGGAAGCCATTTTGGCCGCCATCTTGGATTTCTCAAAATGCCCAAGGGTGAGAGTTTCACACCCACCTTAGGATGTTAACTTAGACCCTTTGCTACAATAATCCACAGAGAAAAAAAACTTTATCAGAGACTTTGAGGTCACCTCATTCGGCAGACAGACTAATTAGAATAATTAATAAACTGGGTCAAAATGTCAAAGGGCAAAGTCACAGTGGGTAGAAATAGGCTTTGTTAGCCCATCCGCCACGGAGCACGAGACAGCTGTGTTTTGTGATTGCTTCCGTGTTTATTTATTTACCATTTGAGCTTTTGTCATCAAATTTTCAACAAACCTTCATTATGTGAATGTGGGGAACACAAATTAATAAATTTTACATTTTTTTTTCGTCTCGTTTAGTTTGAGTTGAAAGTGTAAATAGATGAAAGCGGATGTGGATGGGCTTTGCATTGTGAGAGGTTTTCTCGTTAACAATTGCATTGCTCTTGCTAAATTAGTCACATACACACTGTTAAATTGACAATTATTTCAAGCAATTTCAACATAGCGCTTGTTTGGGGGGGGGGGGGGGAACAGACAAATATTGCAGCAGCCGGTGCAGTAATTAGAATAATTTGGAAACGAAAGCAATAGATTAAAGGTCGAGTATGGACCAGAGTGGTTGTGCTGCTCTCGTGCGTCGCATGCTGTCTTTGAGAAAGTCCGTGACTTAAAATATTTCTGTTAAGCTTTCAGGTTGCTAAGATATGGAGGTATGTGCACTCACCTCTGAGCTGTCCAGCCTGGGTTCGTATGCCGATCCAACTATAAAGTGTCACCCAGGTGTTTCGCATGAAGGGCGCATCAATGTGTGCGATATCCAGAGGAAGGATTTTATCTGCTGACACCGGTTGGATGGATGAGTAGGTTGGCGTTAAAGATTCCCTCGTGTCTTTCACGACGAGTCGGTGAATGATCTCTAACACCCTGAATAAATGACAAATTCCTGCCCAAATCATTTTCAGTCACACATCAGGCCAGTCGGCTCATGAAAGACTTGGGCCAAAATCGTTTCTCAGCCAACCACACAAGAAGGTGGGGATAATTGGAACTGTTCAAAGTAGTAGTGGTAGTAGAAGAAGATAATCTGTTGTACTCCCCAATTTATTTTCAGATACTTTCCTTCTCCCAGCAAAATAATGGGTTTGGAGATTTTTAAACAGTTTGTCCATTACCTTGCGTACCTGACGATTTGTCGAGATCGTTTCCTAAGTCCTAATATTCGTCGTTTTTTTTTTTCTGTCTTTATATTCTGTACGTCTAACATCCAGAAAACATTTTCAATCAATCGATCAATTGCAAACTTTGCTGTTGCCTCCACCGATATATCGCCATACTGCGTTATAAATAGCAAAGCTGAGTGAAACCAGGTGATTGGAAAGTGAAATTTCATTGTCTGGATGCACAGACACATATTTAAATGGTCAAACGCATTGCACAGAACAGACCACCGCAGGTCATTTTTTTTTAGCAACTCGATTGCTCGTCAACAAGTTGAAATGTCAATTTTAGACAGTCAATTTTTGTTCATTTGAAGAAGAAAAAAATTGCTTCAAAAATTGTTCGTGGAGACATACCTCCAGCTTTGGACTTTGGACTAGCCTTGGATAACTTGATATGGACAATGAAACTGATTGTAAGAATGCAGTGCCACTCTTTTTCTCCAAACAATAGGAATGGGTGAGGAAGGGGTCGATAAATCAAAGGAAGTCTGATGATGGTTTTGCTCAAGAATAGATCCGATTGAATAATTAAGAGGAAGATAGGAATTATTGCACCTCTCCGCCCCTCCAAATTCCAGCCGAGATTATAGCTCTGTGCCCTGTGCATCCATTAATCTCCAGAACTGAGTGAAGAGATTAAACCATATGGCAGCAAGTTCCATGCTCAGTGGAGTGAGCTACTTGAGGGAGGATGTGTGGAAGTGGGGGAATGGGAAGGGGAGTGAGAGAGACGTGGTTGGTGGAAGTCCTGCATCTAATTGTTTTTCAAAACATCTTTCATTCACTGAACTTGGTTTATGGTTTCCAAAGAAAGCGCTAATCGAAATACCGAGTCCTCCAGGAGAAATTAGATATAAATAGATGAGCAAGCAATCAAAATCTTACAACTGGGGAAAAATCTCAGCACATGTCAACAGAAAACCATCTGAAAGTGAAATGATCAATTAATCCCAATTAAAAGTTAACTTTCTTTTTCAGAAAAAGCTTTGCAAGACTTCCCAAAACAGGATTTGCTCTCAATACAACCTTCTGGAATGTTGCTTTTTGAAAAGTTGCTTTTGTGTATCACGATACAGTTGCTTTATAATTCTATATTCAAAGCTTAAAAAGGGGGAACAATGTTATTTCCTGGACTGATCACCATCTCAAATTTTATTTACTAGCATCGGCCCAGCTTTGGTGGACAAAATATTGGTGGATATTTGCACAAAGTGATGTTTTCTGGGACACATTGTATGCCTAAAATATTATTTTTTGGACAGACTGTAATCACATTTGGCCTTGCTGGACCACACTGTAAAGTTTTTGTGATGTCAAAAGCCAAGTAATCAATCTTGACATCATCGTCACATATGTATACATATCCATATATGCATTAGCTCCATTATATTTTTAAAAAAATAGCTGAACAGTAAAGAAACCTAATCAAAAAGTGTGGTTGAGAGTATGTTTTGAGAACAGTTTCTGTTATATCTCAATATTGGTCCTCTGGAAATGTTGCATCTCCCACCCGACACATTTTGAGGAAGGTGAGGAAAGGTTTTTCGATTGTGTAGGCTTGTGAATGAGACCAGAGCCTACACAGATCCAGCCGTGTACAGGCTGAGTCCTCCTGCATGAAATTGGGAGGACAGGAAGTTTCCCAAACAGGAACGCACAGGCTTTGGTTCGGGCTCCAGGCCTGTAGGGCCATTGAGTCAGGACCTGGGAGAGAAAAAGGAGAGCCATGTTGAAAACTGGCATAGAATGAAGTAAACAAATATCGACGAATGTTAAAAAGTATATTAAAATGTTCCTGTCTGGTCATTACCCCTCTCGTGAAGTGCAAAAGTGGGGTTAGGCAAATGGTTCACTCTGTCTGTCTGTCTGTCTGTCTACAGACATCAGTCTATCATCGAGAAACTACTAAATTTCAATTGCATGTTATATTTTCAAGACTGAAGAACACGAATTGAAGTATGAATCGGAACACAAACCTGCAATTTAGCAGTACTTTGGAGCTCAATTTTGCAAATCGTATGGAATCTCATCCCAAGTACGCATGCGCACAGAGGAGTAAGGTAACTTTTTTAGTCTGTCTGCCTGTCTGGCAGTGAAACAAAATTGAAAATCATTCCAAACAGGAAACTTAATGTTTTATGGAAATTATAAAGGACACAAACAACAGGCATGAAGATCTCATGCAATGTGTTAAATAAGGTGGTGAAAAACTTCCGACAATTTTTTTTTTCCACAGCCTTTAAAACCTTTATTTTATTTCAACTGAATTATGTACTTTTACACCGGAGAACACAAATCACCTTTTTGGCACTTCCAAACCCTCCAGTTTTGCAGTACTTGGACAAAATATTACACCCTTTTATACCATCTTGATCTATTAAATTTGCCGCTCGTGCTTTCAGCATTGGGGAATATTGAGATTCAGACAAAATCAAGGCTCGTAGGAAATATAGATTGTGCTCAGAAAAGCAAAGCAAAAGTTTAAAAGACCCTTCCTATGTCCTTTTCTCAATTTTTTTGTAGGGTAAAGTATTCTATGAACTCTGTATTTTTAAAAACAAACCAGTTCTGCATGAAAGAGAATGGAAATGAATCAACTATCAGAGCGCCCTAACACCATGGGTGTAAAACATAAATGCCATTATTGCCAAATAAAGAAAGAAACTCGAAGAAAGGGGAAGTTATAACACAAGTAGTGATAGGAAAAAAAAAGGGAAGAAATAAGTCAGCAAAAGGAATAGTTGCTTTTGCATATTACTTCCAATTACAACTCTATGGATGGAGAGACGAAGAGGGAGAGGGAGTCTGAAGAATTCCTTCAGCTTATTGAGTGCCTGATTCAAGAAACATCTGCATCATAATCTCGTGACTATCCCGCACCAAGATTTTGACTGTTCAATCCTCAGACCTCTTCAAACAGCCAGTCTGCAACCAGAGTTGTGCCTGTTGTGTTGAGCCTCTCCATAGTTGTGCCTCTCATGCAATCAGGCAGAGACAAATAGATGGACATATGTGGAGAGAGAGAGAGAGAGAGAGAGAGAGAGAGAGAGAGAGAGAGAGAGAGAGAGAGAGAGAGAGAGAGAGAGAGAGAGAGAGAGAGAGAGAGAGAGAGAGAGAGAGAGAGAGAGAGAGAGAGAGAGAGAGAGAGAGAGAGAGAGAGAGAGAGAGAGAGAGAGAGAGAGAGAGAGAGAGAGAGAGAGAGAGAGAGAGAGAGAGAGAGAGAGAGAGAGAGAGAGAGAGAGAGAGAGAGAGAGAGAGAGAGAGAGAGAGAGAGAGAGAGAGAGAGAGAGAGAGAGAGAGAGAGAGAGAGAGAGAGAGAGAGAGAGAGAGAGAGAGAGAGAGAGAGAGAGAGAGAGAGAGAGAGAGAGAGAGAGAGAGAGAGAGAGAGAGAGAGAGAGAGAGAGAGAGAGAGAGAGAGAGAGAGAGAGAGAGAGAGAGAGAGAGAGAGAGAGAGAGAGAGAGAGAGAGAGAGAGAGAGAGAGAGAGAGAGAGAGAGAGAGAGAGAGAGAGAGAGAGAGAGAGAGAGAGAGAGAGAGAGAGAGAGAGAGAGAGAGAGAGAGAGAGAGAGAGAGAGAGAGAGAGAGAGAGAGAGAGAGAGAGAGAGAGAGAGAGAGAGAGAGAGAGAGAGAGAGAGAGAGAGAGAGAGAGAGAGAGAGAGAGAGAGAGAGAGAGAGAGAGAGAGAGAGAGAGAGAGAGAGAGAGAGAGAGAGAGAGAGAGAGAGAGAGAGAGAGAGAGAGAGAGAGAGAGAGAGAGAGAGAGAGAGAGAGAGAGAGAGAGAGAGAGAGAGAGAGAGAGAGAGAGAGAGAGAGAGAGAGAGAGAGAGAGAGAGAGAGAGAGAGAGAGAGAGAGAGAGAGAGAGAGAGAGAGAGAGAGAGAGAGAGAGAGAGAGAGAGAGAGAGAGAGAGAGAGAGAGAGAGAGAGAGAGAGAGAGAGAGAGAGAGAGAGAGAGAGAGAGAGAGAGAGAGAGAGAGAGAGAGAGAGAGAGAGAGAGAGAGAGAGAGAGAGAGAGAGAGAGAGAGAGAGAGAGAGAGAGAGAGAGAGAGAGAGAGAGAGAGAGAGAGAGAGAGAGAGAGAGAGAGAGAGAGAGAGAGAGAGAGAGAGAGAGAGAGAGAGAGAGAGAGAGAGAGAGAGAGAGAGAGAGAGAGAGAGAGAGAGAGAGAGAGTTATTGGTGGAAGAATAGGCAATGTGAGTGAACCAGTGAGTGTAGGAATTGACAACTCACAAGTGAACCAGCGAGTGTAGGAATTGATACTGCTCTTCCCATCGAGCGGCTGCAGACAGTTCTTGTCAAGGGATGGCCAGAAATGTAACAAGCTGCTGGGCCTCAACGACAGGGGGAGATGGATCGAATGCCTTCGTTGAGCTACTTCCAAAAGTGTCTTCGTGTAGGAGTTGAGAACAGTGACGGAGGCAGCCATGGTACAGGCAAAAGCGAGCCAAGCTAGACTGCAGGGTGGAGGAAAATAAATACATGGAGAGCACATGAGATATAGAGTGACTTAGAGAGTTGAGTGCACATCACAGCGGCACAGCAGAGTTAATGTGCCGGGATCAGTGCAGCCATAATAGAATGAGTTGTGACGGCAATAGGATGGAGGAAGGGAATTGGCAGTGAATGAGATTCAGAACCATTTGGAGTAAGGAGAGGTGTGAGAAATCGGAAAACCATTTTAATTTCCCAATTTATTCTTTTCTTACTTTCCTCCCTTCAACATATGCTGGAGATAAAAGGACAAATTAATTCAGTCAATAAACCTGTTACTGTTTGTCGTTTAGCTCCATTAGCCTAGATTTCTGACAAAGATGCCAAAAAACGCTCTCCTTAAATTCCCAAAGAAGACAATGCAGAAGAACAAGTGTGCAAGTTATCATTTTAAACTTGAATATAAATACAGTATATCTAATATATAAAGCTCTTTCTAACCACCGATTCACTGACTGACTGAATGACCGATATTAAAGATCGGTGCCTTCTGGGTGACGTAGAAAGCTGAAATTTTGCGTGATGATGGACATCAAAGCCATTACACCAGAAAAAAAAAATCACAGAATCGTTGGACAACATCCATAAATGAAAACATAAATAAATGGGAAAAAAATTAATTAAAAAAATAATTTAAAAAATATTTTTAAAAATGCAGGTGAGCAACCCGAGAATATGGGAAAGCATAGTAATTTTGTGTGCCGATGAAAATCAAAGCTGATATACCAGGAAAAATCAAAGAACAATCAGAAAGCCTCCATAAATGAAAATATAAATAAATGAAAAATCAAATGGAGGTGAGCAACCCGAGACAATGGGTAAAAACGACTCAGATGCTCACAAAATGTGTAAACACACCCCGCTACTGTCCATATATATATATATATATATATATATATATATATATATATATATATATATATATATATATATATATATATATATACCCCGGTATATACCGGTTAAATACCCCGGTTAAAATAGGTGTACCATATCCCTGTGTCGTAAGAGGCGACCAAGGTTGCGTCAGGAAGGGCATCCGGCGTAAAACATGTGCCAAATCACTATGCGGATCATACGGATGATCCGCTGTGGCGACCCCTAACGGGAGCAGCCGAGAGAAGAAGAAGAAGATATATATACATATGTATATATATATATATATATATATATATATATATATATATATATATATATATATATATATATATATATATATATATATATACATACATATACATCTATGTGCTTTGTGCTTCAGATCATTGTCATGCTGAAAGGTGAACTTCTGTCTCAATTTCAGCTTTCTTGCAGAGGGCAGTGAGTTTTCCTTTGGGATTTTTCTGTATTTTGCTCCATCCATTTTCCCTTCTATCCTGACTCGTGTCCCAGTCCCTGCTGATGAGAAACATCCCCATAACATGATGCTGCCAGCACCATGCTTCACAGTAGGGATGGTGTTCTTTGGGTGATGTGCTGCGTTGTATTTGCGCCAAGCATAACATTTTGCAATTAGGCCAAAAAGTTCCATCTTGGTTTCATCATATCACAAAACTTTTTACCACATGGCTTCAGAATCTCCGGAGAGTTTTTTTTGCACACCTCAAATGGGAATCATGGTGGGCTATTATGAGTAATGGCCTCCTTCTTGCCACCCTTCCATACAGGCTAAACTTGTGTCGTGCTTGGGATATTTTTGTCACATGCACACAGTGACCAGTCTCCTCCTTGCTTGATCAATCTAGTTTGGAGAACCACCCTCATCTAGGCAGGGTCTTGGTGGTACCATACGCCTTCCACTTCTTAATGATCGTCTTGACTGTGCTCCAAAAATATTCAAGGCCTTTGAAATATTTTTATACCATTTCTGTCATCTGTGCATTTCCACAACTTTATCCTGCAGGTCTTTTGAAGGCTCTTTGGTTTTCATGGTTGAGTCTTTGCTGTTAATTGCACTTCCAAACAGAGGACACCTGCAGGAACAGCTGATATTATTCTGAAATAATCAGAATAACTGCAATTTAACACAGGTGGAGGCCAATTAACTTGGTGTGTGATTTTGAAGTTGATTGGTTATACCTGAGCTCATTTACAATTGCTATTATATTGGGGGGAGGGGGGACGGGGGACATTTATCCAACCAAGATATTCTTGCTGTGTATTTTTAATTCATTTTCTGAAATTTGTCGAATTTGTTTTTCACTTGAAGTTGTGGATTATGATGTGTAAATAAAGGTGGAAAAGGTCTGATTTTTTACAATTTAATTCCAGGCCATAAGGCAACAAAAGGTGAAAATTATGATCGGGGTTGATGACTTTCTACAGGCATTGTATACTAATGCAGATACATATATATATATATATATATATATATATATATATATATATATATATATATATATACATATATATATATATGTATATATTGTTGTGGTTACCAAATTCGCAAACCACCATTCAGGTCCCTTAGGTGAGGTATCTCGGTAAGTACATGTGTAGTTAGGTCCAAACCCGTTGTCTAGTGGGAATACATGTCATTTATGCGAGCTGCGACTCTTCAGGATAGCCGTTTTTCTTTTACTATCTTTATTTTGGACCAACCGCCATGATTACCACCACAACCACAACATCAACCACCAACCACAACGCCGCTTCACCACAACCGCCACGACCTTCACGTCACACCTCGCAACCGTAGCATCGCCACCGTTCTTGCCCCGCTGTGGGTACCGGTGTTGGACACGTGCAGGGCGCGCGTCGAACAGCGTGTACAAAATCACGGATTTTGTGCTTCAAAAACGGATCAAAAACGACACACGCCCACTTTTTGCCGTCCAATCGGTGAGCGAGGGGCGAATTGGCCCCGCCTCCAGGACGATCGATATATGCAAATTTGTGGATCAAAAAGCCTTCACGCCCACTTTTTCTCGGGCCAATGGGGAGCGAGGTGAAAGGTCAAAGGGAGGGGGTCAAAGGCGAAGCTACGGGGGGATAAAAGGACCGTGTTCGTCAGTCCAGAGAGTCGAACGAGGAGAGTGGACGAAGAGAGTCCAACGAGGAGAGTCCAAAGAAGAGTCCAGAGTCGGAGAGTCCAGAGGCGGAGAGGCGGCAGCGGCGAAGGCAGACGAGGGGGTGCTCGCGTCGGTGCCGGGAGCCGCACGCCCGAGGGAGGCCGGCAGCGCGACCTGGCCGAGGTGGAGACGCACACCAGGGATAATAAAGATCCTCTATACCCCGAGCATCAGCAACCCCCTCCTGTTTCCCCCCGCGCTGAGATAGTGCGACCAAGGGGGCCCCTTTCCCACCCCCTGCCAGACACTGTCCGCGAGGTCCGCGGAGTTGAGGCGCCATCGCCGCTCCGCGTCTCATCACCAGACGGGTAGGCGCGACCCGGTCTCGGCCTCAGGCCCGCCTCATCCTTGAGGATATTCTTTTCCTTGGTTTTGGGTATGTGTTGTCGGCGCCGTCTGTGAGGTAGAATTGTATAAGTGTTGCCGTGTGCTCGGTAGTCGGTATTAGCTCTGCATTGTTTTCGCTTTTATATTTGCTTTTTGTGTAAATGGAATTGTGTTTTTTCTGTGTGCTTTTGGTGGAATTGAATATGTGTGCTTTCCGTTCGTCGCGAATAAATGTGCTTTATTGTTGAACTGTTTCCCGCTTCGCTTCGTCATTTCTCCCATTGAACCCTCATCTTGCTTCACGTAAAGGGTTGGTAGTGGGCTGAATACGCCCGATAATTAATCGAACCGTCGAGGTCGACGATAACACCGCTCGGTTATTCTGATAGTACGGAACGGGTCGCTTAAGTGGCCCGTGTCCGAAGTCGACCTGCGGCGAGGTGCGATCGCCCGGTCTACCCTCCGCGTGGGTACTTAGGTAGGTCGAATTTGGCGAGCAACCCTATCCCACGCGGGGGCTGATTGGCTCGATCGCGGTGAGACCGAAAGGTCCACCCGTGACTGGTTCCCGGCGTTAGTCCGAGAGGGTCACGACTGGATTGTCCGTCCGGTGGGCGACGTGCCGCGATTCGAGTTACGTGGCCGTCAGCACGCCGGCGGGCGCGAATCCGCAACAATATATATATATATATATATATATATATATATATATATATATATATATATATATATATATATATATATATATATATATATATATATATATATATATATATATATATAACACCTCCCACACTCCTCTAGTCGAAGCTGCTGCAGAAAGCAACCCAAGAAGGCCCACGCAAGGTAAGCGCTTTTACTGTTTCAAACCCTTCCCAGAGTTCCTCCACAGCTATAAAGACGTTCACAAATAGTACACACATGAGAATCCTAATGCTACACACCCCATCAGCTGCCGGACCGGTTTCATCGCTTATTGGTGAATCATCAGCGACAGCGCAGATAGCAATGCATACCAACGAGGCTCCCAAGCACCTACTGCTTTTGTTGTTTGCATGTGGTACCCTCAAATGTACTGAAGCACTATTTAAGTAACCTCATATTTCAAGGAAAAGATGACGCATGTGTCAAAATTTTCTAATTCAATGCCCTGCAGTATGGTATGCAATGTTTCCTGTAAATTTGAATCAGCACTTTTACTGTCATAGCTTGTCAACATTTCAATCATTGCAAAGTCCTCTACACTGGCACAGTGCTGTGCACTTGGGTCATGTTCTTCTACAAACACATCTTCTTGTGCATATATGTTCGGCCTTGCATCCACACTTGATCAGATGCCGGCAAGGTTTTGAGGCATCTGATAGCGTGATCCAAAGAGGTTGCCACTGACTGTCCTATTTAATCCATCCAAATCTCTCTGGACCAGGCAAGTCATGCTATGCGCAGCTTCCACGCACTTCAGCCAAATACTAGCCTGATACATACTTTGATTCATATGTTCAATTAAAGCAGATTGTGTTGATGGCAGGTTTTGCATCGTTGCAATCTTTCATGGAAACAGTTCCCTTCGAAGGTCATTTACATTATCTGAGCATGACGATATCATAAAGAGTGCATGTAAATTTCTCTGGAGTTCGAAGTATCATGATTTGACACTCATTGGCTCAAACGGGTTGATGGGAGGATACATGAATGCCACTGGTGGAAATGACTTCCAAGCTTCACAGCATGATTTCTTTACCGTACCTAAAAACTGAGAGGTCATATCTGACCCAGTAAAGGTATGAAAAAAATAGAAGGGCACAGGACCTTTCTTCCCTGAGCTTGGAGCAGATGGAATTGATATGGAAGTAGCGAAAGTTCTTTCCCTTGCCAAATGCTACCCATAGCTGAATACTGACTGGGGTGCAGCCTTGTCAGGTGTAAGTATATGCCAACAAGAATGACCACAAGATCTGTGTCTACTGTGCTGACCAAAATAACCTTTGCTCCCTTTTGCGCAGCATCTGCAACATGTGCACATTCATGTTTCTGCCTCCTCGTGTTCAGAGTCTGGCATATGCTCACAACTGCTCTTTGTCACAACTGATTGGCCAGATGTAATATGGACCGCCTTGTCTGGTGAATAGTCAGTGGTAGCTACATCTTCTGTCAGTCGGGCAAACAACTCTTCTTTGGTATTTGAGTCATATAGAAAGAAGCCAAAGGTGTTTAACAGTTTGGTCCTGTGAAGAAACTTTCCTCCACGCTCCATTTCCTCTTTTCTCGTGTTTGGCCTCCTTCAGCCTGTCATTCTTGTACAAATCGCTTTGCTTATTTGTGCAAAGAAGAAGAGGAAGACGAACTCGTCTCATGATCACGGATGGTTATGAAGAAGATTCTGCAACAGCCTCAGTCTCTGCAACCTCCAATTTGGAGAGCTGAACACTCAACAGGCTCATCCCACCGAGACCATTGGGAGGTGCTGACGCATCTTCCAAGTTTCCATCATTCACCTGACAGGAGATAAACAACTAGCTAAAGAGTCTGTAGTCACTCTATGTCTTCCATTTGTTGCTTGGCCTTTAATCTGCTTCTATTCTTGCAGTGGGCTGCTTCAAGATAAAAAAAATGTTATTCCTTTTGATTGGCTCATGAATGGACTGATTACGTTTGACTAGAACATTCTTGACATACTCTTTGTACTTTTCGTTTCCAAGCTTTTCCCAGTTGTGGAAAGTGTCTACCACAGCTTGTTCTACATAGACATGTCCATTAAGGGACATTATCTCCTGTGATTCCTCGATAAAGGAATTACCCATTGACGTGATTGTCGCACAGAGCTTGTTCCACCTGTGCCTTGAAGGTTTGCTCTGTTGAGAGGCCCTCTTCGTGGCTTTTGAAATTGTCACGATCGTCTCCCTTGAAATAGTGGTTACAGACACTGGTTGTACCTGCCCAAGTTCTTTCGTTTCAAGGTTATTGTGAAAAAGGTGAATTTTGATAACAGAGGCAGTGGCCATCATGGAAAACCACAATCCGGGAGTCGTAAGTCAGGCACCTCTCTGTAGAATGTGTTCATTTGGTCTAACTGACAACTGTACCAAGTTTTGGTGCTTTGGTCTGACGTGTAACAATCTTCGCCAAATTTGGAGCTAAGCCACTGGACTCGAAGTGTGCATTTCTCCACCAGACTGAACAGTTTACGTTTTGTACCCCACTGATATTCCGAATCTGCATCCAGACCTTAACCAAAATCTAATCAGCTTGTTCTTGTCACCTACCCTACTCATCATGCCTGGTGTTGGCTTAATGGTTTGGGTGGTGGGCTTGGAATCCGAAAGGTCCTGAGTTAAAATCCTGCTTGGTTGCTGAATTAATACCAGGTGGGGGTTGACTCAACCTGTCGTCCTGCTGAGGTTGGCAAAATGAATACCAACCAGCTTGCTGGGATGATTGAGCCATTTGAATATTGTGTGTTGGGGTGGTGACCTGTCCAGGATTGTGCCCAATAGCCCAGGAGATTGCTTTGGCAGCACCAATGCTCAACACGAAGTATGGTCCAGATCGACTGGAATCCAACTTGTCCACCACCAAATTTTGTCAAATCTGTCCATAATGTTTTGAGATATTGTGCTATATAATCGTTTTTAGCCCTATCTCTCAATGGTGAAGAATCATTAGAAAAAATTTCTAATATCCAGATGTGGATCTTCACCAAAACTGAAATGATTCGTCTGTGTTACACACCCAACTTGTCCACTAAGTTTCGTCCGAATCTGTCTGCAACATTTTGAGATATCCTGCTCATAGACAAACCAACACATAAAAAGGGAGGTAATTAAATCCTGTAATTGTCGAAGTCTGACACCGGCTCCTCTAAATGAACCTCTCCCTGGTTTAGGTTTAGGTTTAGGTTTAGGGCAATTTGAGTTAGTTTTTGGGTTTATGAGGGTTTATGATCATCATGTGCCATGCCTAATCTTGGACAGAGCATTGGTGTTGCTGAAGCAGTTACTAGGATAGAATCCTGGTTTGATCGCCATTCTAGCTCAGGAAATCAGGGTAGAAATTTTGGAATTTGTTCATGGTGCCGACGAGAGCTCGCCTACTCTTAGCGAAGGACACCATGGGATCTTTAACATCCACCGTCTAAAGCCGGTAGACTGGACGGCCAGTTTAACGTCCATCCGAGGGATGACACACACACAATGATGAATCACCCTGCCTGCAATACACCGATATGACAGTTTATCACTGGGTTGGGATTCAAACCCAAGCGAGAAAGCTTAGAGGAGAGTGTGCATGCCTCTTGGGCCTCGGCCATCCTGCCGGCCTCTGTAATTATGATTAGGGTTATTAAAGTTATTAGCGTTGGTCTTATTAGGGTTAGGTTGTTTTGGGGTAAGGCTTATTATGATCATTAGTGCTATTAGGGTTTGAATAATCTAGAATACTCAGGATGTAACATGGCCTGATTCAGACTATACCTGGGTACAACGAGTCAGAACGATAGGTTTTGGCCATATCATTATCCTGTAATGTACCCAGCTGTTTCGCCTCCAAAATGTAATGAAATGATTTCAATAATGAACTAGAAGGGCACTCGGTAGGGCACATACTTCCGCCACGTAATGCCTGGTCCATGAAAACATATCTGGCCCAATACATTTTTGAAACATCATGCTATATATCGTTTTTGGCCCCATCTCTCAATGGTGAAGAATCACTTTAAAGATTAAATAACTCATATTGAGATCCGGGTTCGGATCTTCACCAAAATGGAAACAATTCGTCGTGGCCACACACTGAACCTGTCCACCAAGTTTCATCCGAATCCGTCCCCAACTTTTTGAGAAATCCTGCACAAAGACGGGAAAACAGAGGGAAAGGGATGAACCCATAACCTCCTTCACCTTCGGTGGCAGAGGTAACAACAGAGTCGGCTGCTGAATATGTATATGGTGGCGAAAGCAAACGAAGAAGAATCCGAAACACATAGCATCACAGTTCCCCCAACAATCACCTTCTGTACCCCGCAACCAATTTATTTGGCAGACAAGGATGCCATTAAGGAAAGAGACATTTCGTTGAGCAAAGGTTTTAACTCAAAGTTTAGAATTCGCTTTAGGCTGCAGCATCGTACACTGGAAACCGTGTCGGACAAGCCTCACTTTTAGTTAGAAGTCATTAAACTGGTATCCTTGCAATATTGCCGTGACATTCGGAACAGCTCGGAGTAATGAGAAAGCCATTAAATGGGAATCCTTCCTGCAATGCTCACACATCATCACGCAACACGTGTTGCAAATTCTGCAGGCCTTCGTCTACAAATGTTGCCATCCCAGGGGGGGGATAAGGGAAACTGAAATATGAGAAATCATTTTGTAATCACGGTGTGTGCCGTGAATTGACGTTTCGGCCACAACAACAGGGTGGCCTGATGATGGTACTGCCAAGGTCACACTGGATGTAGGGTTCTACTCAACTCTCTGGATGCATGGCTGTAATTAATGGCTGTAATTTGAACGACTTGATAAAAGGACAGCAATTGTTGTATCAGGTTATTCAGTAAATGAGAACAATTTTTATTGTGTATTCAGGAACAATGCACTGATCAAATATGGACGGCATTAGCTCGAGATCTGCTGCTGCTGCTGCTGCTGCTGCTGCTGCTGCTGCTGCTGCTGCTGATGTTGTTGTTGATGACATTTATCATTTTCAAGTCCTCCAACGGATGGATGAAAAACATTCCCCACTTTGAGATACAAGTCCTTATCAATTGATTTTCAAAAGTGCACAATTTACACAACTCTTGCGTCTCTTTCATAAATGTCACACGTGTTGTTCTTCCCCATCATGTGTATGTTTCTTTTTCTTCTTCTTCAACGTAATTATTTTTCTGAGGTTTTTGTCTGCTCCGCACCTCGTCCAAAAACCTCCCTCACCCCATTCCCCACCCCACCCCCTCACCCCCCACTCATACAGCGCAGTGTTTCTCCGTGCATTTAACAACCGTTCAAATCTCTCATCCCATGATCTTTATCTCCGTCTGCCAAAGTTGGGAATTTGGAATCAGGAAAAGCATCAATCCCCACCCAACCCCATCCCTCAAACCTTGATGTCCCACCTTTCTGCATCCCTCCTCACCACACAGACTCAAACCTCCCCCCACACCCCACAAACACAATCTTTCCTCCGCATAACTCACACACACAAGCCTTTCCCTGCACCCCACACACTCAAACATTCCCCCACACCCCACATATTCAAACCTTCCCCTCACCCCCTCCCCAAAGCCTCACCTTGCCCCTGCAAAGCCACCCATCCTGCATCCAACACCTCCTCACCACCACCCCCCCCCAATCCAAAGCCTACTCACCCCCCTCACCACCATCCAATGCCTCCTCCCACCCGATCTCTAATTATATGGACCTCAAACAACTGAGGTCTCCACTCTAACCTGATAGATTTCTCGATCTAGGCTGCTGCCGATAAACCAGACATCATCTGTTTAACAGAATCCTAAGACTCCAGAACATTTTGACCCTGATTCCTTTGTGTCTCTCCCTGGTTATTGTCGCCTCCAATTTGATAGGTCTGAACTCTGGTGTGCTCTGGTGGCTGAGTTGCTCTTTACATCAATAACTCTATTTCTCACTGCCCTTGTATTGAACTTACACCTCACAACCCCAGGAGTACCTCTGGCCACGACTTCCCCTCTGCTGCCACCTCTTGTACATCTGTGTGTTGTGCCATCCTCCGAACAGTGACTCCTCCATCTACATCTCTCTCAGACAACATGGACAAACTTTTAACCACTCAACCCAACTCTCTCTTCCTCATATGTGGCAATTTCAATTGTTACCATGGTACTTGGCTGGGTGTTGGTATATATATATATATATATATATATATATATATATATATATATATATATATATATATATATATATATATATATATATATATATATATATATATATATATATATCTCACGAGCCATGGCACTTCAGCAGAGGACTTCTGTGACTCCATGGGACCGAATCAATCTGTGGACTTTCCAACCCAGAATCCTCCCAATGGCAAATCTTCCCTTCTGTACTTAGTGATGACTAACATCCCTGCAAATGTCTCCTTCTCTTCCTCTACTCCAATTGGTTCGTCTGATCATATGCTTGTGAAGGTCAACACCTCTCTGGCTATTCTCAGAGAGCTGCCTCAACATGGATGAGTCTGGCATTTCACTCAAACAGATTGGCAGGGATTGCAAGAAGCCATTGGTCTTCACAACTGGTCTCCCATATCTTATCTTCTACTGATGATGTTAACTCTGCCTGGGAATTCTTCCACAGAAACCTTGTCTCTGTCTCTGTCTCTCTCTCTGTTTCTCTCTCTCTCTGTTTCTCTCTCTCTCTGTTTCTCTCTCTCTCTGTACTCTCTCTCTGTACTCTCTCTCTGTACTCTCTCTCTGTACTCTCTCTCTGTACTCTCTCTCTGTACTCTCTCTCTGTACTCTCTCTCTGTACTCTCTCTCTGTACTCTCTCTCTGTACTCTCTCTCTCTCTCTCTCTCTCTCTCTCTCTCTCTCTCTCTCTCTCTCTCTCTCTCTCTCTCTCTCTCTCTCTCTCTCTCTCTCTCTCTGTCTCTCTCTGTCTCTCTGTCTCTCTCTCATGCACAGATTCATCGTATCTCATCTTCAATTATCCGACCCTTCTTCTCACCCACGGCACACTGAATCCTGTGGTGAGGCAGTTGCTCTGAACCAACTTGACTTCTCTTCCTGGAAGGCAAATCTGACTGAAGGCAATCTCAGTACATTCCAAAAAGTCCCCAACAAACAAATGTCCACTCCCAGGATATCCAGAAAACATCATCTGTCCAAATTTAAGAATTAACTTTCAAACTTGTCCCCCTCCTCTAAAACCTGGTGGTGCCTTATTAAGTCTGTCTCTGGAGTATATTCCGAAGAGCACTTGGTGTGAGTATAGCACCAACAGACAATGCCACAAGGAGATGGGTGACAGCATTCCGACAGACCGGTTCAGAGGCAGATGCAAAAAGGTCAGGTCATCCCAGGTCAGTGAGAATGACGGCAAAAATTGGGCCGTCCAGGAAGATGTCGTGCGCTCCCAGAAGAAATCGTGCAAATGGCGATCCCATGAACTGCAGATTTCTTCGACTCCACTGCGTCGGTTGATGCAAAAGGATGTGATTATGAAAACCGTACAAAACCCAGGACCTTACAGGAACGAAAGGACAATATCTGTCGAGAAATCCTTAGCATTCAGTTGGCATCACTGGCATCAGTGATGGTGTTGTGCAGCAGGTAGTTTTGTGTGGCTGCCCATGTCGGTCGCTTACTGGATATGATTTTCCTGAAATGAATTGTGAACAATCTCCAAAGCATGTTCTTTCATTTACATCTTATACATTCAGTGCAACATACATCTTATTTCCTACATTACTGTTTGAAATACAGTCACGACTTTTGGCAGACCCTGCAGCACGATATTTCAAAAATTTGTGTGCGGATGATGACAAAACTTGGTGGATTGGTTGGTTAGGTGACAAGAACAAGCCGATTATTTAATTATTTTGTGGTTTAGGTTCAGTTCAGCCTGGTGGAGGTATGCATTCTACCGAGTGCCGTTCTAGTGTATCGATTTAGTAATGTACATGGTCTTTGAACAGAAAACATGAAGCAACTGGAATGCACTCAATGGAGGTTCCGATTCATGCCATTGTTTTCCCTTCATGGAATACACTGCCCCAGAGGGCTTTCACCTGCACTGCCAGGTGGCTGCAGCTGAGTGAATGTAGTCCTATACTAATTTTCATCCTATATTCCTTGTGAGAACAAGGTTGAACTCATCCAACACATTCACAATATGGAGCTCTGTGCCAAATTTGGCGATTTTAGCTGCCCTTCATGTCTAATTATTCTTCCTACAAACAGACAAACACCCAGACGGGATGATCATGATACTCACATGCCCGGCAAAGCCAACACTGCCACGGTGTGTGGAATAACTAAATGGAATCTCAAAAAGGATAACAATGAACAATGTGATTGAATGGATAACTCAGTTATATAAGGGCAATGAAAGACAAAAATGTGACAATACAAACCAAGAGGAGGAGGCTGGTGAGTGCTTTGTTTATTTACCTCTGTCACCGAAGGTGGACGGACGTTGTGCATTTGCCCGTTTGTTACTTGCGAAAATTGAAAAAAAAATTCAAATATATTGGTTGGTCTTGTGTGTTAGTCTGTCCGTCTGTTTGTGGTCAGTCGATTTTGTACATTGGTCAGTCGGTCTGTCGGTCAGCCGAGACTATCATACTTTGGACACATCATGCGTGCAAAAAAATGAAAGTCTAGGGAAATCATACATGTTGGGTATCTTTGAGGGAAGAAGAGAAAGAGGCACACTTTGTATGTCCCAGTACTTGATGGATGTGGTAAGGGCTGCAACCAAGCTCTCTCTGTCAGAGTTTTGGGAAGTAGCGTAGGATTGGGATATTTGGAGAAATCCGATCATGAATGTCACAAGAAGTCGGGCAAGACTTGAAGGAACTAGATAACTCGAAAATAAGGGCCATTAAAATGTGCATCCTTCACAACAGGTGTTAGGGAAGTATTTGAACCTGCACCTCTTTACCTGAATAAAGTAACCCTTACATGCCAAGTAAATGCAGCAGCAGCTTTGACATTCAGAGAACCCGTGCAAGAGAGCTCCATACCTGAATGACCAACTGTAGCCCCAGGACTGAGGACGCCAGTCATCTGGGCCAAGACTCACGGTCACTTGGAAGACGGTTGTGTACATCATGTGCGCCACCATCCCCAAAAGCCCTGCATGCACATGGAGGGTACTGCTTATAATCATGTGTTACACGTGGTGCTGAACACCATATTATCACAAACAAGCCACACAAGGTGGAGCATAAGTTCTTAATGACTCGACTTAAAGTAATTGAGCCACGGTCACTGCCCTTAGGAACTCCTGCATGCTACTTGTGGCCTTATTTTCCTGGCAGGTCATATTACTATGGAGGGACCTTTTGAGACAGCCAGTGTGGTGTATTCCATTGCATGCGCAAGGTGCACAGAGGAGTAAATTGGTGACATCGGTAAGACCTTGGGTAGCTTGCTTAATGAGCATCTATACACACGGCAGAAAAACCTACCTTCACAGCTTTTTCTCATGAAGCAAAAGATTGGAAATTGATCTGACTGGGAAGTCACATGATGGGTTCTTGAGGGGACTCCAAGCCAAGCCCATGGGATTTACTTTACAAAGCATCTGCTCCAATGTGGTGCTCTGCAGGTGGAACTTTCTGGCTACCAGCTGCTAATGGTCAATCATAAGAGGATGTGTCGATGCAGCTCGAGGAAGACAACCACATTCAAGAGCACCGGAACAACGGTTTAAAAATTGGGTCGAGAACTGAACTCAGAACATGGTACAGGCACACAATGTGCCTGCTGTTATCAAGAGATACCCTGGGATCTTCAACATCCACAACTTCAATGCAGATGGAACATCTCACGTTAAGACAGAATTCTCAGTCAAGGAGCCCCCTTCACAAGAACATCAAGGTTTAGGTATACATGATTCCATCAGGATAAAACCCAGACAATAAGTAGCTGAATGACGAGCAAAAGGATACAGTTACCCTGCAACCCCATTGGTCACGAACGACATCCCAGTGTTTTACTTCATCAGAGGGCCTATCTGCACAACGCAGATCGGAATAACATTTCAACAAGTCAATACAGCAATGTATCCAGAAAGTGTCCAAGCAAATGAGAAAAAGATGGATCAACAAAAATGGATTTGTAAGGCCAGGTAACTTGCCGAAGGGAGATCTCTCCAAACTTACTGATGGCTCCTTGCATGTGATAACATGGCGTGATGCATAATTATGGAAAACTAAGATTGACTGGATGAAGTCAAAACAGAATGAATGACAAATATATGAAATTAAACTTTTATTGTTATAATGTACCGTGAATTACCATGTTGTTGTATCGATCGCTGGACTGACACTGCCTACGTCTTTGTCTGCAGATCACCTGCGTTCAAGGTCTGTCTCACACTGACACCCAACAAGGCCAAATTACCTTATTGACGGAATGGTTTGCCCTTTGGTTTATTTGGTCTTGACTTGGTGTTACTCCAATTAGTCAAGGGTGGTCAGGCTTTTTTTTTTCTTTCTTTTTGGTATACATGATCCAATCTCATGGAAAAGCTAGAGCACAATGGAAGGGAACAAAATGGAAAGGGTGAACACCAACAGCAGTGTAGAAGTGAGAGTGAGATCAAGGGGAGAGGGAGAAGGATACATGGGGTGAAAAAACTGCACACAAGCTGAATGAAACACAGCAAGCAGAGAAAGAGGAGAGGGCGGGGGGGATGAGACAGAAAAAGAACAAATCAAGTGACAACTAACAAATGAAAAAGGTGAAGGAGACGTTGGAAAAAAGAACACAATAATCTGGAAAAAGGGAGAGCTTGTGAATGGGGTCATTTTGGGGTAGAAAAGATCATGAGTATGGATGGGGGATGACCTGAGGTAGTGGTTAACAGCTGTCTTGCCTACAGTCCTGTTGGGTAGAATGGGACTGAACAGACTGGGAAAGTTGGTTACAGAGGTTAAAGAAAAGAGGAACAAATAAGTGCAGGTGAGCAGTAAGTCTGGATTGGGGGAGTTTAACAAGAAGAGAGTTACGAGCAGACTCTGTGCAACCTGCAGTAACCTGGGAGGGACAGAGACGAGAGAGCGATGAGGGTGCAAGACCAAAGAGGAGGCAGCAGAATACAAATATGGAGCATTCTTGTTCCAAAAGAGAAAGGCCAAAAGTACAACATTCAATGGTCAACACCTTGGTGGATTTTTTTGTTTAACATTCTTTTTTGGTATTTATTGACGTTTTCTTGTACTTCACTAAGATTACCAGATGATTTATTCCGTATCAGTCGAATTTTGCTTTGGTGAAATCATAATCGAATTAACATTTATTATGAGCTATTCCAGGAGAGCAATTCCTCAAGTAAGAGTTTCTTGCATGTCACTTCACTATTTCGAGTAAATTCCCCAAATTTAACACCACGGAGCTGCATATCAAAGAACAGCTCCAGCATCAAACAATAACTCTCAAAAAACAAACATGCAAGTTGCAAAACACCTGGAGATAGAAATAACAGTCACAGGTCACCATGAATGATCATCTAAGAATAATTGTAGAATGGTTCATGGTCTACCTTGGGTGCATCATCCAACAGGAATCCTCATTATCGTCTTCCCTGAGTGCATCATCTAACAGGAATCATAAAATGATTCGCCCTGAGTGGATCACCAAACACGAATCCAAAAATGGTCCATGCTGAGTGAATCAAAGATTAATCCTGAAATGGTCCATGCTGAGGTCATCATTGAACGGGAATGATAAAATGATCCATGCTGAGGTCATCATCGAACAGGAATGATAAATGGTCCATGCTGAGGTCATCATTGAACAGGAATGATAAATGGTCCATGCTGAGGTCATCATTGAACAGGAATGATAAATGGTCCATGCTGAGGTCATCATCAAACAGGAATGCTAAAATGGTCCATGCTGAGGTCATCATTGAACAGGAATGATAAATGGTCCATGCTGAGGTCATCATCGAACAGGAATGATAAATGGTCCATGCTGAGGTCATCATTAAACAGGAATGATAAATGGTCCATGCTGAGGTCATCATTGAACAGGAATGATAAATGGTCCATGCTGAGGTCATCATCGAACAGGAATGCTAAAATGGTCCATGCTGAGGTCATCATTGAACAGGAATGATAAATGGTCCATGCTGAGGTCATCATCAAACAGGAATGCTAAAATGATCCAAGTTGAGGTCATCATTGAACAGGAATGATAAATGGTCCATGCTGAGTTCATCATCCACTGGAAGGCTAAAACAGGCCATGCTGAGACCAGACAAACCCTGATCCTCACATCCATCATGCACCAATCCATTTCGCCAATTCCAGGCCGACTTGGCTTATGTATTTGTACCTGGATTCAGGTTTGAGGAGATTTTACGAACTCTCCTGTGATAACAGCATCATTTTTAACAGCATTTTGATGCATGTGTATCACCTAATCAAATAACCAATCAACTACAGCAATGGAGCATCAGGAAGAACCCAAATAGGCAAAGATGGAGTCATCAGGAGGAACCTGGATAGGATTAGTATTTTGGTTGCTACTCTTCTACCCATCAAACCCATCCAGGTGCAGTGCCTTGTGCAACAAAAGTGCAACCCATCCAGGTGCAACAGAAGCACATGACATGGCCAAAAGTATGTGGACACCCCTTCTAATGAGTGGATTTGGCTACTTCAGCCACACCCATTGCTGACAGGAGTATAAAATCAAGCACACATCCAGGCAATCTCCACAGACAAACATTGGCAGTAGAATGGGCCGTACTGAAGAGCTCAGTGACTTTCAATGTGGAACCGTCATAGGATGCCACCTTTCCAACAAGTCAGTTCATCAAATTTCTGCCCTGCTTGAGCTGCCCCGGTCAACTGTAAGTGCTGTTATTGTGAAGTGGAAATGTCTTGGAGCAACAACAGCTCAGCCACTAAGTGGTGGGCCACACAAGCTCACAGAACGGGGCCGTCAAGTGCTGAAGCGCGTAGCACAGAAAAATCATCTGTCGTCGGTTGCAACACCAACTACTAAATTCCAAACTGATTTTGGAAGCAACATCAGCACAAGCACTATTCGTCGAGAGTTTCATGAAATGGGTTTCCATGGCCGAGCAGCTGCACACAGGCCTAAGATCACCATGCGCAATGCCAAGTGTCGGTTGGAGTGGTGTGAAGCTCCCCACCATTGGACTCTTGAGCAATGGAAACACGTTCTCTGGAGTGATGAATCATGCTTCACCATCTGGCAGTCCAAAGGATGAATCTGGGTTTGGTGGATGCCAGGAGAACGTGACCTGCCCGAACGCATAGTGCCAACTGTAAAGTTTGGTGGAGGATGAATAATGGTCTGGGGCTGTTTTTCATGTTTTGGGCTTGGCCCCTTAGTTCCAGTCAAGGGGAATCTTAACTCCACAGCATACAATGACATTCTAGAGGATTCTGTGTTTCCAACTTTGTGACAACAGTTTGGGGAAGGCCCTTTCCTGTTTCAGCATGGCAATGCCCCCGTGCGGAAAGGGAGGTCCATACAGAAATGGTTTGACCAGATCGATGTGGAAGAACTTGACTGGCCTGCACCGAGTCCTGACCTCAACCCCATCGAACACCTTTGGGATGAATTGGGCGCCGACTGCGAGCCAAACCTAATTTCCCAACATCAGTGCCCAACCTGACTAATGATGTTGTGGCTGAATGGAAGTAAATCCCCGCAGCAATGTTCCAACATCTCGTGGAAAGCTTTTCCAGAAGAGTGGAGCCTGTTCCAGCAGTAAAGGGGGAGGGGGGTGGACCAACTCCATATTAATGCCCATGATTTTGGAATGAGATGTTGGACGAGCAGGTGTCCACATCCTTTTGGCCATGTAGTGCATGTGTAATGCCTGGTGTTGACTTATGGTTAGGGTGATGGGCTTGAGATCCTCAGATCCCACTCAAATTCCACTCGACTGTTGAATTAATACCAGGTGGGGTTGGCTCTGCCTGTCATCCTTCTGAGGTGGGAAAAATGGGTGCCAGCATGCTGGTACACTGTGTCGGAGTGGCGACCTGTCCGGGATTGTGTCCAATAGCCAAGGAGACTGGTTAAACAAAACCAACGCTCTGCACAGAGTATGGTCCCAATGGATGGATGGATGGTGTATGTGTCCAACAACACCATTCTTATCACATTGGTGCACAAGGCCACCTCTGCTTTCTTCGATCTCTCTTTATGTCACTACATTTCTCATTTTGTGGGCTTGGGATCCTAGGATCCTGAGTTCAAATTCCCCTCTGCTGTTGAATTAATAGCAGGTGGGGTTGACTCTGCCTGTCATCCTTCCGAGGTCGGCAAAATGAGTGTCAGCTTGCTGGTATCTTGTGTCGGAGTGGCAACCCGTCCAGGATTGTGTCCAATAGCCAAGGAGACTACTGAGGCAACACCAATGCTCTGCACAGAGTATGATCCCAATGGATGGATGGATAGATGGTGTATGTGTCCAGCAACAACATACTTATTACCTCTGTACACAAGGCAACCTCTGCTTTCTTTGATCTCATTTTATGCCACCACATTGCTCATTTTGTGGGCTTGGGATCCTTGGAACCTGAGTACAAATCCCACTCGGCAGTTGAATTAATACCAGGTGGGGTTGACTCTGCCTGCCATCCTTCCGAGGTTGGCAAAATGAGTGCCAACTTTCTGGTATCCAATGTCGGAGTGGCAACCCGTCCAGGATTGTGCCCAATTGCCAAGGAGACTACTTAAGAAAAACCAAAATAGAGTTTGGTTCCAATGGATGGATGGATTGCTCATTTTAGCTATTTTGCACAGATAATCTGATTTGCAACTACAACCTCCACCAAACTGAACAGTTTACATTTTGTATCCCACTGCTGGGTCGGTTCTGCATCCGGATCTGAACCAGAATCTAATAGGCTTGGTCTTGTCACCTAAGCAACTCATCCGCCAAGTTGTGTCATAACGTCCACAACTTTTTGAGGTATTGTACTATATATCGTTTTTGGCCTTATCTCTCAATGGTGAAGAATCATTTGTAAATTCCTAGTATCTGGATCTGCATCCATATCTTCACCAAAATCGAATCAGTTCGTCCTTGTGACGCACCCAAAATCTCCAAAATTTCATCCAAATCCGTCCTCAACTTTTTGAGATATCGTGCCCACAGACAACCAAACAAGCAGACAGACAGGGGTGAAAACACAATCAAACCAGTTGAACATATCAAGCTCAACAATTTTTTGAAATGTGCTTTCTATCGTTTTGGGCCAATCTCTCAATTTTTAAGAATGGCTTGAAAGATTCTCGTATCCAGATCTGTGTCCGAACTTCACCAAAATCTAAACACTCCGCCGTCCTTGTGACGCACCCAACCTCTCCACCAAATTTCATCCAAATCTATCCACGATGCTTTGAGAGACCCCACACACAAACAGACAAACAAACAGTCAAACAAACAAACAAACAAACAAACAAAGACAAACAGAAAGGGGTGAAAACATAACCTCCGTCCACCTTCAGTGGCAGACATAATAATTGCTCAAATCTCAGGTTGTTGTTGTTGTGGTTGGCATTGTTGTTGTGCAGGGAATGCTAATTTGGGTGGATTTGAACCAAATTTTAAAACACTATACCATTCAGCATCTCCTCACATATCTTGCTCAGACAAACATTTTTCATTTCTTGCATTTTATTAAAAAAAAATTCCAGAACCTGCTGGGACAATTTTATGCTTTGTTCAACAAATTCATGCCCGATAATTGAAAACACCTCGTTAATTGGATTATGTTGTTCAACATTACCACGAAGGAGCAGCTCAAGGGAAATGCTAAATATGTTATTGAAAAAGTCAATTTCAGCAGCTCAAGGGAAACAAACGCTAAAATATTCAGCGTTCTAACTCAGCATCGAAAGGTAATGGGAGTCTTGACCACCCATTGAGTGCGCCGAACGCCAAGACATCCCACTTAAGGGAAGGGGTCCACCAAAACTCTGCCAAAAGAACAAACCACACTTCAAATCACGGAGCCAGCCAAGTGGCCTGGACATTGTTTTGTACACAAAGTGAAGACTCATGGAGGAGCTAGAATACAGAACAGATCAGGATGCAACAGAACAGATGGAACAGCAGAAAGAGAGGGGAGGGGACACCAACAGCAAGGTTGAGAGGACAAAATAGAGGGAGACTTGACAAATAAGGGATGTGGGAAAGAATGAGGGATAGTGGAGGATGCATGGGGTGGACAAGATTAATACAGAAGCAAACTCTCAGGAAGGAAAAACTGGAAGTTTGAAAAGAGGGAGCTTGGCGAGGGTTCATGTGGGTAGAAAAGGTCATGATTTTGTTCGGGGAATGATCTGAGATGGTGGTGAACAGCTGTCTTGATGATCTGGAAGGAAGAGGGTGATTGAAGAGGATGTGGAAGTCGGTTCCAAAGGTAGGAAAAGAAGAGGAACTAATTGGTTGAGGTGAGGTGAGCAGTGATTCTGGGATTTTTCGAGTTTCAACAAGAACGATTGCATTCTGGGAAATGATGACATAAAATGAAGAGATAGTGGTTTTGGAAGCAGTAATTGAATGCTGGTGGTTCGTTTATTTATCTCAGCTGTAAATAATGGAGGGAAAGGGATTGTTGTGTGGCACGGGGTGGGGAGGGAAGGTGAAAGGGTCAAGGATAACCTGCACTTTTAATGAAAGATTTCTTAAAGTTTGTGAATGTGGGATATACAACAATTCATGAGAGGATTCATTCCATTCCATTGGGACCATACTCTGCAACAGAGCGTCGGTGCTGCCGAAGCAGTCTCCTTGGCTATTGGGCACAATCCTGGACGGGTCGCCACTCGGACGCAGGATACTCGAATGACTCAGTCATCCCAGCAAGCTGGTACTCATTTTGCCGACCTCGGAAGGATGGCAGGCTGAGTCAACCCCCTGGTGAATTAATTCAGCGGGAAACGAGGCTTGGACTCAGGAGCCTCGGATCCCAAGCCGCCACCCTAACCACTGAGCCAACACCAGACTATATGAGAGGATATACAACAAGAAGGAAGATTTTTAAAAACTACGAAGAAAACAAAGGGAGAAAAACAAAACCAAATGTTTGAAAATCACCTGAAAAGAACATATCGCAAACGAGGGAAACAAAAGCAAAATGTATCAAATTCCCCCCCAAGAAAGAGAAATTTGCAAATTTCTGGAAAGGAATCGATGAGGACCCAAGTTTACGCAACAAGGAGATGGATTGGATCTGAAACATTGGAATAAAAAAGTAACAACAAAAGAAAATGCACTGAGTTTTCTTCGTTCTTCATTCATATGCAGCACAAGGCTGTGGGGTAACATCATTGCGGAGGGCACGATAGTGCTACTAATGCAATGTCCTCTCCTGGTTAGAGCAGAAATTTGTAATTTGGCCACAGTGCCAGCGATAGCTCACTTACTCTTTGCAAAGGGCCACCATAGAACCATTAACATCCACCAACGAATGCTGGCAGATGGAACCCCCGTTTAACGTCCATCCGAGGGACAGCACATGCATTTATGAATCACCCTGTCTGTGAAACACTAGGATGACAGATTATGGCTGAGTCGGGATTCAACCACAGGCTAAGCAGGTTCGAGGCAAGTGTGCATACGTCGAGGCCATCCCATCAGCCATAATACCCCTATTGATATTTGATGAAGAAATATTAAATAAACAATTTGCCAAAAAATGGCAAACTTTAAAAGCCCTGGTCCTGATGGAATTCCAAACTTCTGGCAAAAGCAACCAGATCATTACAATCATCTCCACAATCATTACGCTCTCGAGCATTCAATAAACCGAAACAAGAGGAAAAGGTAATGGATGAGCGGCTCACAGAAGATAACACATTCCTCATCCCCAAATCAGAAGAAACCCAACTTCCTCACAAATATCGACCAATAACATGTCCACCGACAACATAAAACTTCGAACGGGAATCATCACAGAAATGATATACCATCACCAAACACAACAAGGAGGCAAAGAAGCAAAACAGATGGGATGTAAGAGAATGCTACGAACAATAGACCACCGACTACTAAATGAGGACATACTCGAAAACTGTAAAATGAGAGGAACCAAATTATCCATAGCATGGAAAGACTATTTAAAAAAATAAAAAAAAAAAACCTTTTGATAGTGTCCACATTAAGGGATGATGAAATGCAAGCAATTTTACAAGATAAATCCACAAATGATCAAACTGATTGCGAAAGTAATGGAACACTGGAACACCACATTGATACATCACAGCACTCGGAAGGAAAGATCGAAATCCGAAGAGTGAAGTTACGACATGGGACTGTCCAGGGAGACACAGCCTTTCCCCCTGGCTGTTTTGCCTGGCTATGGGCCCACTAAGCAACCTCGATGATGAGCAAGGATACACCTGAACATCCAAGAAAAGAACATCCAAAGAAACAGGAAATGTCACACATCTACTGCATATAGATGATTTGAAGGTGTTTGCAATGAAAGATGAAAAATTGGCAGAACAACTGAAATTAGTACACTGAAGATATGAAAATGAAATTTGGCCTCGATGAATGTGCCATGGGCATGTTCATGCAAGATGAGGCAAAATAAAACAGACAACATAAAAATCGACCTAAATACAACAACCGAGCATCTCAAAATGCAAAACCCGTCCACATTCGCTTCACACTGAAACTCAACTCGAAGAAAACGAGTTTAAAAAAAAACTTGTATGTTTTATTCATTTATGTTCTCATTATTCTCATAATAAAGGTTTATTGAATATTTGATGACAAAAGTTCAGTTGGAAAAATGATATGGCCATGAGTGACGCACTGAAACTCAATGGTAAATGAACAAAGAAACACAGAGGCGATAAAAAAAACGGGGTCTCGTGTTTGACGTGCGATGATGGGGTTAATAATGGCTATTTATATTCATTATGCCTGGTGTTGGCTTAATGGCAAGAGTGGTGGGCAAAGGGCGGAGGAGATCCTTGTGAGCCAACGGCCATCTATATCGAATGCCCGACTGTGTCTGCGGATGTCCTCCTGCAGTTGAGTTACTTCTTATTAGGAGGTTGGTGGCAGGATTTGCACTCCGGCCACCGTAAAACCCTTCATTCCGCAAAACATTCCAGAAGCATAAAAAAATCTGAAAACCCACTCCGTGGGAGTACCTCCTGTGCAGCTTTCCCTTCGCAGGGCAGCTCACCGGATGATGGGATTGCGGCAAAGCCTTCGGGACCCCCAATCTTTGATGATAGGAGGGAAGCCACGGGGTAACATTCCCGGGTGAGATTGTGGGAGAGTGTGTCGGGGTGGTGCTGAGGTGTCGTCCACCAGACGGCGGTCTCCTTGGGTGAACCTGAGGCTGTCCCTTTGGGTGGGTGCCTGTAATGTCCTATCCCTAAGAGAGGATGATCACCTGTCTCTGTTATCATCTCACCTCAAGAGTTTGGACATCAGTATTGCAGCTCTCTCTGAGGTTCGGAGACCGGATTGCGGAGAGATCATGGTGGGTGGTTACACCTACTATTGGTCTGGTCACTCTGATGGTGACCATGCCCAAGGAGTTGCTGTAGCTGTGTCCAATAAGCTGACCCCAATTATAATTGAGGTAACACTGGTCAATGAGCGTATTATGAGACAAAGGATCCATCACTCCTTGGGTGTCATTTCCATGGTCTCTGTTTATGCTCCAACTGAGGCGCGTGATCTCACCATGAAAGACGCATTCCATGCCACGCTCGAGTCTGTGGTTGATCAGTGCCCCAGACAAGATACACTTCCAGTCTTGGGTGATTTCAATGCATCGACTGCAACTGAGAGGGATGGTTATGAGACATGTGTTGGTCCCCATGGGTCTGAAACTGTGAACCAGAATAGCACTAAGTTCCTTGACTTTACAAGAAGTCATGGACTTAGGGTGGCCGGTTCATGGTTTCAGCGCCAACAAGTTCATCGCTGGACTTGGTATTCCAACGCTGTTGGTGTGGCAGAGGAAATTGACCATGTGCTCGTTGATGGTCGCTGGAGGATGATCCAGAACTGCAGGGTCGACCGAAGTGCACAGTTCCTCAATAATGACCACTGGCTTCTTGTTGCAACTCTGAAGTTGCACCTTTAAATCCAGGAGAATGGTACCATCCCAGCCTAGGCTGGATGTTGGCAAGCTCAAGGATGAGAGGGTAGCTGAGGAGTTTCTGAACAGGCGGAGTGGAGATTTGGGGGGTCTGGGTGCTTTGGGTATCCTGAAGAGTTGTGGAGTGCCTTCAAGACCACCGTCCTTGTTGCCAGTGGATGTCTTGGAACTCACCGGAGGGCGAAGAATAATTTTGTCTCTCAAGGGACACTGGATACAATTGCGCAGCATCGCAGGGCCAGGCTGATTGGCAGAGCTGAGCCGTTCAGGGAGCTGAGGCGTAAAACTGTATGTGCACTGAGGGTGGACAAGGAGGCATGTGTGTGAGGAATCTGTGAGGGGGTACAGCATCACCTGTGGTCAAGTGATTCTTATCCTGCTTAGAGGGAATTCATGCATTGCGTTCATCCAAGCCCGTCCCCCAGTGTACTGCAGTTAGAGCAGAGGGTGGTTGGCTCTTGACAGAGGAGTGCGAAGTGAAGGCCCGCTGGGCCGGTTACTTTGAGCGGTTGTACCAGTCTGATCCACCAGCTGTCAAGTTGGACGTCAGGGGTGTTACAATCCCTATTGCTGACCCTCCAATAAGCCGAGGTCCACCTTCATTTGTGGAAACACAGACTGCAGTGAATGAGTTGAAATGGGGTAAAGCTCCAGGGATCTGTGGCATCCATGCTGAACTTCTCAAGGCTGGTGGAAATGCTGCACTCATGTCGTTGCATGCAGTTCTGTGCTCTGAAACACAGGCATCATCCCAACTGACTGGAAGAGGGGCCTTGTTGTCCCTCTCTGGAAATGGAAGGGTGATCACCAAGACTGCAACAACTACCGAGAGGTGACGCTGTTCTCACTGCCGGGCAAGGTCTTTGCTCGGCTAATTCTCGATAGGGTTCGCCACCATCTGCTTGAGCACCAGCGTCCAGAGCAGTCAGGCTTTATACCAAAGATGTCAACAATTGACTGTATCCTTGCTCTTCGGGTCCTCACCGAACGCAGACGAGAATTTCGGCAGGGGCTGCTTGCAGCTTATGTTGATCTCTGTAAAGGGTTTATTTCAGTGAATCAGGATTCCCTCTGGAGGATTCTTGGTCTTCATGGGGTGCCACCAAAACTGATCGATCTGATGTCTGAACTGTACTCTGGTACTGAGAGTGCTGTGAGATGTGGTGGTACCATATCTGACTTATTTCAGTTGTTACTGGAGTTCATCAGGGGTGTGTACTGGCCCCCACACTTTCCAGCACTTGTATGGACTGGATTCTGGGGAGGATGTCAGAGAGATCAGCTGCGTTGCATCGTTTGGGAATTTCAAGATCTCTGACGTTGATTTTGCAGATGACGCAGTCATCTTTGCGGAGACTCTAAATATCCTTTTGAGGGCCCTCAAGGTGCTGAATGAGTCGGAGCCACTGGGATTACGGATTTCTTGGGTCAAAACTAAAATCCAGGCTTTCAATGACATCTTGGATGCTACTATCCTGTCTGTACCTCTTTGTGGTGAGGATGTTGAGGTCGTGGAGAGATTCAATTACCTTGGCAGTAATATTCATGTCTCTGCTGGCTTTGAACCAGAGGTCAACAGATGTCTGCGTCGGGCCTGGGGAGTAATAGATTCACTGGATCATGGGGTGTGGTGCTGTTGGTGCCTGTGCAGGAGGATGAAAGTCTGAGTCCTCAGGTCATTGGTGCTTACAGTCTTGCTCTACGGATGTGAGACTTGGACTCTGAGCAGGAATCTGAGAAGGAGATTTAATTCCTTTGATACCAGGTCACTTTGGAGAATCCTTTGCTATCGCTGGTCAGACTTTATGTCCAACAAGTGGTTGCTAAGAGAGACTCAAATGGGATTTGTTACCTGCATTGTCTGTGAGCATCAGCTGCGACTGTTTGTGGCTCGTTTTTTTCCATCCCAATGGATGGATGGACCATACTCTCTGCAGAGCATTGCTGCTGCTTTTGCAGTCTCCTTGGCTATTGGGCACAATCCTGGACTGGTCGCCACTCCAGCACAGTATACCAGCATGCTGGTACTCATTTTGCCGACCTCGGAAGGATGACAGGCCGAGTTAACCCCACATGGAATTAATTCAACAGCTGAGCAGGATTTGAACTCAGGACCATCGGATCCAAAGCCCACCACCCTATCCATGAAGCCAACACCAGGCATTGAGATTGAGACCATACTCTGCAGAGCGCTGGTGCTGCCTTAACAGTCTCCATGGCTATTGGACACAATCCTGGACAGGTCGCCATTCCGATACAGTATACTCGCATGCTGGCACTCATTTCCCTGACCTCAGAAGGATGATGGGCCGAATTAACCCCACCCGGTAGTAAATCAACAGCTGAACGGGATTTGAACTCAGGACCCTCGGATCCAAAGCCCACCACCCTAACCGTTAAGCCAACACCAGGCACATGGTTGGATGAATAGTCATTTTACTCGACCCTAACAAAGCCAACGGAAATCTGACGCAACATAGCTGGACAGTGTATAATCAGCAGAGGCCGATCAGAAATCCAAGATGGCGGCCATATCCTTTTTGCTGGGTCCTATGGTGGGAGGAGTGAAGCAACAGATGTGGATGTGGTCCGGCAGCTGTCTGAAGAATACCGAGTCACTCTGACTTTGCCCTTTCACATTTTGACTCCTTTTTAATTAATTTCCCCAATTCTCATGACAAATGTTTGTTGGAAATTTGATGACAAAAGCTCAAATGAGTTACGGCTTGGACAGACAAACAGACAAACAGACAAACAGACATACACACACAAGTGAATGCAAAACCATGTCTCCCACAGTGGGGAGATGGGCTCACAATGGAGGAGCTAAAGAACTAAGCATCATACAAGTACCTCATAGTAGAATAGGGTCACCAAATATGTCACAAATAGGCGCAAAGCAATTACCAAAGAATACCGACATAGAACAAGGCTGATCCTGAAAACATAACTCTCCCCAAGAAACAAAATGAAAGACCTAAACCAA
>NC_140975.1:26211860-26239360 GCF_056783735.1 Eptatretus burgeri | reverse complement strand
ACCTCGGAAGGATGACAGGCTGAGTCAACCCCCTGGTATATTAATTCAGTGGCCCAACGGGGATTGAACTCAGGACCTCTTGGATCCCAAGCCGCTGCCCTAACCACTGCGCCAACACCAGGCTTATATATATATATATATATATATATATATATATATATATATATATATATATATATATATATATATATATATATATATATACATATATATATATATATATATACATACATACATACATACATATATACATACATACATACATATATACATACATACATACATATATATATATACATATATACACAAACATACATACATACATACTGTTGCAGGCCGGGGATCGGTGGCGAGAACGACTACTCGGTGGGGAAGGTTACGTTGTCTCCACCAGACTCCCCGGAATTGTAGGCCATCGCTCCGGATAATTCCATGAGCCGGCGGGTCGCTGAACCAAGCGTGGACGCCAATATCTCAACCGCGTAGTGTAGGGTCTTTTTGTCTGGAACCAATTTACCTAATTAATGACGCGATTTCGACTACCGGTGAACCACGCCCTCGCACGTCTTGCTCGAAATGGGTCACTCTACCAACTGCAGTAGAGTTCCAACTACCGACTACCAACTCCGGTTCGGGTGCAGTAGAGCGGAACCGCCAAAGCCGTGCCGGCTAGGATTAGCAGATTATCGGGTATAAAAACCCGGCTAAAACTCAGATCCAATCCATGCTGGACCAATGCAAGAAAGGACGGAAACGAACTGGGAGCATTTCTACAATTGTTTTATTCACAAATAAAAAAGACACAGGGCAAGACTTATCGTGGATATGCAAGCAATAATTTACAATGATGGAAAATACTCAACAGTTCTACTTATAAGATGGGCCCACACACTCAGACGATTTATTGAAATTTGACGATAAAAAAACATATATATATATATATATATATATATATATATATATATATATATATATATATATATATATATATATATATATATATATATATATACATATAAATACATATATATACATGAAAGTATTGGGACAGTAAAAACTCGAAACTAACCCCTCCCAACGTACATGCACAATATTTCCTTTTGATGCAAAGCAGTACCGGCTTTACAGATGGGTGAAGCAGGTTTTGAAACTCGGTTGTAAGCAAGGTGCAACAAGGTAAAGAGCTGACCGACCTTCAATATGGAATGGTTATTGGATGCCTGAGATTTGTGACATTTCTATCACATTGGGCCTTCCCAAGTCAATTGTCGGTAACATCTTGAGGAAATGAAAGACAACAGGTCAAGCCAGTGTTGAAAATATGGCAGACAGGACGGAATTAAACAGGTTGGGCAAAGGTGCTTTAAAGCTTGCAATGATGCACTATTATGCCAGATATTTACCAGCATTTTATATAAAGTGCAGGCGATTAGATGTGAGCTTGCTGCCAAGATGGGCCAATGCCATAAAAGAAATCCAATAAACAGTTACGAATTAATGACCCCTAGAATGTTTGTTGACTGTCCTAGAACTTTTGGAAATACAGTCATTCTTTCGGATTTGGCCATGGCTGTGGTGGTCCTTACTTGCTGGCGGGTGCAGCTGTGCTGCAGACGCAATGCCTCCTGTATGATAACTCACCTACACTTCTCAAAGGGCAAGGTGAGATCTTTAACGTCTACAAAATAATGCTGCCAGATGGGACATGCAGTTTAACATCCATCAGAACCCAGGCAAAAATGCTACTTTTAGAACTGTAGTATACTAGAGTTGTACTCTCATATGCTACAGTTGGTAACAGGTGCTACTACTCTACAGTAGTCTGCAGAGAATTATGACAGGAAAGGAATGCTCTTTTTGCCTGGGAAGGATGGCACACAAAATGAGGCCTCTTCCTACCTGTAAAACACCAGGATGACGGTTTATAGCCGGGCCAGTATTCAACCCCAGGCAAGAAATCGCAGAGGCGAGTGGGTGTACCTCGAGGCTAACTTGCCAGCCCCGATATGGTCTTGAACCAGCGAGAATGGGCTTTGATCACTTGAGAATCAGAATGCATTCAGTTTTGCCAAAACTGATGTGTGTACAAGAGGGGTGGAGTGCAAATGAAAGCAAATACAATCCCAAAAAAAAATTGCACACACCAACGATTCTCCTCATCCGAATTGCCAACATGTGCCTGTTGGATAGCTCCATGCACGGATTCACTCCACTGCACAAAATTACTTTTGCATGATTGCTGGAAGGCAGTGGGTTTCTGGCCTTTTCCTGATACAGCAGCTTGACGACATTCATCTGTGCCAGAACCGTTTCCACAAGGTTGAAGGTTCCAGATCCAGAGGGTTGTGTAGTGATGAACAGACGACAGTGATTTCCTCAGCGAGGTCGAGCAGGCAACAGCAGAAGGTATGGGACATGGTTAAACCACAAGCATGACAGTGGGGCAGAGCCGCTGTAAATGATGTAGAAAGCTGAATAGCAGGCGAAAATTTTATATGAAATAGACAAAGGAAGTTTGATGGGTAGGTAAAGCCGAGGCAAAAACAATCAAGGAAACATGAAGTATTCTACACAAAAAAAAATCTGCAATAGAGCTTGCTGAGAAAATAATTTGAATAAACCATCTGTCATATTTACCCTCCTATGGGTGTGATGAAATGAAGAATTAATAGTTATTAAATTTAAGATATGTAATCAGCACAACCATAATACAGACATTAACAAAGTACTTAATACAAGGGGCAGTCAATAATTAACCTTAAAATGTTGATGTACTTCGAGAATGTAATGTGTGTAGTTGCAGACGACATGTGAGATCTATGGGTAAGAGTCATGTTGTGCCTGTTTTAGATCTGGAAACATTGAGTGTATGATGTCAGTCGAGCAGTTCCAAGATGGCGGCTCCCTTAGAAACATGCACCAGGGAGAAGCAACGTTCTGTCATCCGTTTCTTGGGAAGTGAGGGTGTGAATCCCAGTGAAATCCAACGCAGAATGAAGATGCAATATGGTGACGTATGTTTATCACTGCAGCAGGTGTACGAATAGGACAGGAAGTTTAAAAGGGGAGTTCTTTCAGTTTGGGTGTGAGTTGTCTCAGCACCCACCTTGCAGACACATTGTGGAACTCCAGCACGTTGTGAATGGTATGGTGTGCTGAACCATGGCTAATGTTCAATTCGGAGATCACTTCATCCAGCATAATGCGACGGTTTTCCCTTAGCACACGCTCAACTCTTGCAACCATTTCTAGTGTGTCGGCTGTGTGAGGCCGGCCCGAGCGAGCAGCGTCTGCCACAATGGACACTCCACTTTTAAACCTCCTGTCCCAGTCGTACACCTGCTGCAATGATAAACATGCGTCACCATATTACATTTTCATTCTGCAATGGATTTCACTGGGATTCACACCCTCACTTCCCAAGAAATGGATGACAGAGCGTTGCTCCTCCCTGGTACATGCTTCGAAGGGAGCCGCCATCTTGGAACTGCTCAACTGATGTCATACACTCAATGTTGCCAGATCTAAAACAGGCAAAGCATGACTCTTACCCAAGGATATAACATATGTTGTCTACAACTACACACATTACATTCTCGAATTTATATCGCCATTTCAAGATTACATATTGACTGCCCCTCGTAGATACAAATATATCCACTGTGGCCATTTTAGTGTATGCACACCCAGAATGTTTTGTTTTTTTAAATCAGAATGAGCTCTCAATTTAATAATTAAATTTAATTTAAAAATGAGAAAAAATTAAACTCCAACCAAGTAAATGGAAGCTTTAAAAAAAAAAATTATGAGTAAAACCACCACCCCCCCCTAAAAATACAGACTTTAAAATGGTGTTAATGTGGGATTTTGTTCTTCCCGAGCCGAAGCCAGAATGCTAATGGCGTTTCCCAGCTGGACGGCCAAGCTCAGTCGCTGCTTGAACCAGACCAGTTCCTTTATATCATCAGTGGATGCAACGAGTGTTCTACCAATATCACTAAAGATGTTGGATGTAGAACGGCCATACACTCCCATTGTTTATATGGCAATTGGTTCAAATAAATAAGTTTGGCTGAGGCCGGCGTATTTATTACGTTTCAGAACTTCGGCATCGTTGGCAGCCGCTCCAGTCATTGAGGCTGGATTGTAAATGTGTGATTTGGCAAAAGTGTCAACACAAGTGCAATCCCAGGTTAGGCTTTTCCCATTCTTGTGTGGGCAATGGTCAAGCCATCCAGGCGGGTGTTTTCACCAAGATCTACACTGAGGGGTTCCAGGACAGATGGTATCCCTGTCCCATAAAAGGCACGTTTTACCACATCGTTGAAGGCCGAATGTCGAAAAGATCGACCGGCACTGAAACGGCATGACAGACCATGGTGTCCAAGTGTATCCATCATACTGCCACATCAACATTTATGCCACTCACAGACTGATGCGCCAACTCGTAGTGCTACCGCAACCTGGAAAGATTCAGGATAAAGCTCTCTTGCCAAAGAGGGAACAGGGACTGCATGAAGCCACATCCCACTTTCTTTCGTGGGTGCAGCCAAAAGACTGGCTCTGGTGTCTTGATCCGCACTGTTCAACAGGCTGCCAAAAGACACTCTTGCCGCCTCAACGTCCCATGCTTTTTGGCTAAGCCGGGACAGGCATTCGGGTTGGCAAACACTGATATGGGCTAAACTCCATGACAACACCGCCACTGTCAACTCCCCCATTTGTGCCAAACCGCTTATGCGGGACAGAACGGCATCAGCTAAGCGCGGACTGCCAGCAATGAGGAGGTGAAGCCAGGGAGAACGATATCAATAGCCATCCTGAAACCCAGACCTCCCCACATAACTGGAAGCGTCACTTGCATCCAAGCAGAATCATTAAAAGCAACATTGGAGATTTTACTAACAGTTTTGCAAATGGTGTGGTCAAAAGCTCCTAGCTGTGCACCATTCAGGTAGGAGGGAGATGTACACAAGATATGAAGGAACTTGGGCAAAGCGAAACAGTTTTTGAGTCGCACAAATGCTTTGTGTGCGTCATTTTGCTCCAGATGGCCTGCCATATGTATCAAGTCATCGTGCTTCTCGATAATAGCTTTTGGTGAAGGCCTTGGGGAGATCAGAGCACCAAGAAGAGTACAGTCGTTGATCAAAGCAATCTTAATATCAGGGAGCACTGCCTTAAATATGGCCTTGGTAAGCTGACAGTCATCCAGAGATGCATGGTTAATATAGTAGGATGAAACTAAGTTTCCTTGCTTGCTTGATACAAGTTCCACCCCTCTCAGCAAGATGGGCAGAGCAGGAGCAAATTTTGGGCAAATGTGCATGCCCAGTCCAAGCGCCACACCCTATCCTCAGCAAGATGGTGCAGAGGATCACTCAACTATTTTTTTAACTACTGTACTGGTACTATAGTTTACTGTCCAAGGATCACATACCCTTCCTTATATTGCTATATGAACAATGTACATGTGCACATGGAAATGGCCAAACCATCCTGCTATCTCCACATGTGCAAACAATTTCTGGGTCCGTCTGGAGCAAATCGACGCATATGAAGCATGGACCTAGAAATCACCTGTAGAATTGATGTAATTTTAAAATATTGCTTCTACTTCTTGTATTACTGGGGGATCGCCAGAGCTACATGGCCGATCACAAGAGCCCAGATCGGGGGCTCCTCCCAAGCTTCATCTGAAAGCCCTTGTGAATTATTGCCTGACAATTTGGAGCTCGAAAGGTTTATCAATAGTTATGTGCAAGAGTACCATGTTGAGGGGCGGCCAAATGATGTTCTGAATGACGCCGACCCCGAGAGGCCTTCTCCCCCCATGTTGCAGGAAGAGCGGCCATCAGACAGTTTTATCAGGGGTTCTAATGGTGTGAGAAAGGTCTGCGCACCACTGTGACCCAGCAATACCAAAATTTAATTAATATGGCTGCATGAACTCTGCTCCCTCCAATGGTCATGCAGGATGGGCTTGAGCAGTGTGATATGGCCGCCCGAACTTCGTGTTCCATGATGGACGAATGGGATGTCCTTGGGCAGAGCAATATGGTCATAAGTAGATGATAAATGGGGTTTCTGGGATGCTCATTCAAATGAATGGGGGGGAAGGGAAAAACTTTCTGACCCAATCCCCAAAAGCTCAATATGGGAAACTAATTTTCTCCCCACCTATCCCCTTCCCTCCCATACAAGCAAATAGAAAATTGAGACTATGAAAGATTGAGACTTACTGATTAAAGCACTTCTTCCCTTTCATATATTCACTCCACTCAAAGAGCAAACCAACGAATATTTGTTCATGTTCTACTTTAGGTAATAACTTTATTTTCTGAAAACATTCATTTCCATCGAGTATATTCACAAAGAATAACTTGGAACTTGGTTCTTGGTTTAAGTATAATTGTTAAGCAGAAATGAAATGATAAACTTCTCTTAGTGCTCTTATTTGACCACATCCTGAGCCACATATCATTTTGAGATTGTAGTAAATTGTTTTTCCATTGTTAAATTGATAACCATCAAAGTTTTCAGTCCATTCAAGGATATTAATTTTTTTTCCTTTACACCCTCCAACTTATTTGTAGTTAAATTTATCCGCTTATTTGTTTTGTGTACTTTTACCCCGGTTATTTCTTCAAGACTTATTTGATATTTCACACATTCTTTATGTTCCCCATTTAAATACCAAGGCTGATTACATCTCCACTCTTTGGCTTGGTTATTGCTTGGTTCTATCATTGCTAAATCAGTAAAAAGATGGCGGTAGCCTGTTAAAATTCCCAAGCCAATATCTTAACACTTATACTTATAACCATAAGGGAGACCATTGATTCCATTCTCTAAAATATATTTTTATCATCAAAAGCTCTGAATGCTTTCTTGTTTATCTCTTCTGTATATAATTGATGGTTATAACTTCTTATTGTATTCATTTTTCTGTACTCTTCCTTCTTTAAAGGTTAAACAGTTGTAATAATGTTTAAAGTTTATTGTTTCCTTGCTTATATTTTTCTTTATTCCCTTTAGCTTCTTATTACACCTTTCAATGTTATTGTTATCAATATATGTGAGAGCATAAGACTTTGATCTCAATCCTATAAATTCACTCATGACCTTCCCACCCAATTCATCTTTAAACTTACCAATAACCTTTTTATTCATTGATGAAAACAACACATCACCTGACTTATAATTACTTGTATTATATATATATATATATATATATATATATATATATATATATCAATATTATCAATCATATCCTCAAATACATCACTTGTCTTAATTTCAATATAAAACTATCTGTATCCATATATAACAATGACACATTATCCTTATACTTTGATTATTAATGATTATAGTAATAGTCATACATTAACGACTTTGACAAGTCAAGAATTGATGTTCCTATATAAATAGGTTTATCCATTTCAATACTCTCTTTTTTTCAAATGAATTGCACAAAAGTTCTCTGAAAACACCTCCGCTCGCTCAAAACTTGGTCTATTACTTAACTTTGAAGCCTGTTTCCAAGATGTAGCAAGTCTTATCTTTTGCCTATTCCTAACATTTTCCATAGTCTTTCCAAATACAGCATTATTCATTGATTTATAAAAGTCCTTCTCAAAATCTGTTTTTGCTTCTGTTCTCCTTTTTGTATTAAAATTAATATACTTCTTTAACCAATGACTTTGTTTAAATTTCACAATCCTATGAATTTTCCTCACTCTCAACCCAGCAGATAAATATTGGCTCAAGTTCCTTTGATGCAAAACATAACATTCTTTATCATTTAATGGAGTAAGTAATCTTTCTGAAGATTTACCTTTTATATGAAATGACTGTTGGTAATCACTTAACTATTATTTTCTTGGACTTTCTTTATCAGGGGCATAAGGTAGGTCTTTATGTTTGTTATGAAGTTCTTCTGGATATTTTAAATCAACCTCAAAATAATATCCAACTTCAGCTTCATGCAATTCTTTTTGAGAAGAGACAACAATGTCTTGTAAAACTTTTTCATAATGTTAATCTTTAACCCATTTAAGTTTTCCATAAGGTAAAGATTGAAACATAGCCCACCCACACAAATTGTGAGCATCATAATACATCAGGTAAGAGTTGTCCTCATTCCTATTACTAGTGCGTGCCTGTACGTGCGTGGCCGTACGTGAAAAAAAAAAAACTTTTAAACCGCG
Organism: Eptatretus burgeri; assembly: GCF_056783735.1. Lineage (NCBI taxonomy): Eukaryota > Metazoa > Chordata > Myxini > Myxiniformes > Myxinidae > Eptatretus > Eptatretus burgeri. Next base: position 26,231,150 of record NC_140975.1, on the reverse strand, counting down.
TGCCAGAAACAACAATCACACAGGCCGTTCCTTTGCTCTCGAGTGGCCGTATGTGCGTGGCCATACGTGCGTGGCCGTACGTGCAAAAAAAAAAACTTTCAAACAGCGTGCCAGAAACAACAACCACACAGGCCGTTCCTTCGCTCTCGCATGCCCGTATGTGCATGGCCGTACGTGCGTGGCCGTACGTGCAAAAAAAAAAACTTTCAAACCGCTTGCCAGAAACAACAACCACACAGGCCATTCCTTCACTCTCGCGTGCCCATACGTGCATGGCCGTATGTGCGTGGACGTACGTGCAAAAATATAAAAATAATAATTTCAAACAAACACACAGGCCGTTCCTTCGCTCTCGTAAACAACGACTGGATTGGGGCATTGTGTTTATCTATAAATGTGCATAAGAAATCGAGAAATTATTAGCATACAGTAAGTCATCACTATCCGGAAGTCCGTAAGTTGTAACCCGCAATGGGGAACGTGCTGGGTGCAAAATGCCAAGCAACGTGCCCTGTCATTGGTAACTGAGGATGTCTTCCCCATCGGCCACGCCTACGCAGCAACGTGTCCTGTCATTGGTTTAGTAAATAAATGGCCATAACTTGAGAACCACTTGTCAGATTAATATCAAACCTTGAAAAGGCACATACTCAGGTCCACAGCAATATACTTGGCAAGTTTCAATTACATCGGACCAGTTGTTGTCGAGAAACAGCGGTCACACACACACACACACACACACACACACACACACATTGCTGGAATTATAGATAGATAATCAGAAAGATATTTGTTATTTGCTTTGGCATATTATCTCTTGGAACACACTTGAGACATTCCTCCTCTTTTAGCCTTCTTTATCATTAAAAGCATATCTATAATCACTGATTTATTCCAAATTCTGTTTTGGCATATTGAACATTGCACTCCAAGCCAAACCCGGGGCTGTGTAATAGTGAGCGGCGTCTAATCCATCACCTTCTCTTACCATATTCAATTTTACTCCCAGATAAAACTTTAAAGTTTTCATTTTACTTAATGTGTTTTTAATTATAGTTTCAATACTTTGTTTAACCATATCAACAGCTTCAATGATTGAAGATGGTACAGGGTCTTGAAAGCAAAACAATCTTATTTTTATATGCCCTTTAAATGCCCCATCAGTGTTTTCAATGGAGAATTTAGTGGCACCTTCCCTTTCTTCATTGTTCTTGTGCATGCGTGATTGAAGGTGTTTATTATAATTTTTTAAGAATATCATTATCACATCTGTCACAGTTTTGTTTCTTGGTCAAGTGGAGATATTAGTCTGAAAATATTGAATGTGTTTGTTGGTTTGAAGGTGTTTTTTTTAATAACATTTATATTCATGATTACAAACATCGCAGAAAGCTGTGTTCACCACATTTATAAAACAAAACCTTTGCTTTTCTTGATGAAAAAAAAATTTTCTTTATGAAAATTCTGTTTAATCTTTTGGTGAATCTGTGCTTAAAACCATTTTATCCTCCAACTTTTTTCACTTAATAAATACAATGTATCAAGACACAAAAGACAAGTTTCAATCAATCTATTCATTTGTAAAAGATATTGAGAAATATGTCGAGGATGTAAAATTGAATAAAGATAAATGTAACAACTATTGGATAAAAACAATTATGGTGAATAATACGAGTTCTTCAATTTTTGTCAGTGGAAGGGCTTTTAGTATATCTGGAAGAACATCAATTAAAGTAGCTTTAACAAAAGTTTCTCCTCTCCTTCTGGCAATATATTCAAAACTAGAAGAAGCAATGAAACAAGAAAAAGTATCAAAAAAATAAAAACCTTATGGATGAAGCTTTAGAAAGAAAAGATAAGACCATCTGTAATATGCAAGGAGAAATTTGTATTTTTTTCAACAACCCTAAAGATGTAAATCCTAATGAAGTAAAGGATGTTAATACATCAGGTGAAATGACATTTTGTTTGATAGTAGTTAAGGATCATTTTAAAATTACCTTTAACGTTACAAATGCAGTCGTTGAATCTGTTCATGAGAAAAAGTATATAGATATAGAAGGTAATGTTTTTTTCTACTAATTAAATGTCATTATTCAACTGAAGATTTTGAAGATCATGAGAGTGTTGATAGTATATCTGTTGGAACAGAAGACAGTTATGATACCGAGAGTTTGTGTTCAAACGATAGTTATGAAAGCAGTTTTATAGATGATTGGGAATGCACCAATGAAAGTACCGAAGATGAATTTTATTTGAAGTAATGTCTTACTTGTAAATATGAATAGTTTACTAGATTTTGAGCCTCTTGAATTTCCTGATTCTCCACATGACAAATTCCAGAATTGTCCTGCGTGTGAAAGACGGGGATTAAGCACAGAGTCAAAAGCCTATAAACAATGTATATTCTGTGATTATCTTCAAATTAATGATAATAAAAAATATAAAAAGGAATATAATTCTTTGAGATTTACACCAAAAATGAATTACTTTACAACATTGATTCGAGAAATGAATGTAATGTATGAGGGTGATAATACACCTTTTCTTACAAGAGAAGAGACTGAACAAATGACGACCATGTTTCATGGATTGATGATTTATATCATTAATTATTGTTATTTTCAGGGAAATATCAACACAAGATATTGTATAAATAAAATAATAGATTATCTTGAAATTAAACCTGAACTGAGGATAAAACATAGAGTTTCAAAAAAGCCAATAAAAAATTAAATAACCTGTTTTCCAAATATATAAATGAATGATTTTTTTACCCATTTGGGAAAATAAGATAAAATTTAATAACCATAAAAATCTTCCAAATTCATTAAGATGTCTCATTGTTGGTTCAAGCGGGTGTGGAAAAACTTGTCTGCTTTTAAAGATGCTCCTTACTCCCAACTTTTTAGATTATGATAATTTAATAATTTTCACAAAGTCAAGTTTTCAACCTGAGTATCAACTGCTCCCACAAGGTTTTATTGCTGGTCTTCAAAAAGAAGATATAATTGGTTTATTTAAACTTCAAAACAAACTAAATGATAAAAACATTGAAGATGTAATACAACTATTTTGTGATACACAGATATATAAAAATAAATCAAAGCCGATAAGTTGTATTATTTGTGATAATACGGATGATATACCTTCTCCCCAAGATTTGGATAAATCAAAAAAGTACCTCCTTATCTTTGATGACTGTGTTAATGAGAGAAACCAAACGGTAATGGATAGCTACTACACAAGAGGGAGACATTCTTCTTGTAATTGTATTTATCTTTGGCAATCATACTTTCAACTCCTTTATCGCTCAATAAGAAACAATGCCAATACTTTTATTTTATTCAAGTTAAATTCAATAGATATAAACAATTTTTGGAGAGACAATTGTTCTACATTATGTAGTAAAAAGGAATTTGGGGATTATATGAAGCAGACGACTGAAAAATATAAATATATTGTTGTGAAACAAGATGAGATATTAAAAGATATATATTTTTATTTTATAAACAATGACATAAATAAATGACAACTATTATTATAAATCTTGTGGGTAAATCTGCTTCTGGAAAAAACTTTCAGAAATCAAAGTTATTGTGTAGTACAAATGAAAATATTGTAAGTTTTCCAAAAAAACACCATGTGATTCATATTGTATCTACAACAACCAGAGAAATGTGACCAGAAGAAGTAGAAGGTGAAGATTATTACTATATTTCAATCGAGGAACATGCGATTGAGGAATGAAGGCCAAATATTTGAGGAGGTTTCTCTTGGAACAAAAAAATATTCACATTGCAAGAGTGAGTTAAAGAAACTAAAATCTGGTGGTCTTGGGATATTAGAAACTAATCCAGAAGGAATGAGACAAATTATTAAACATCTGAGTGGTAATGGGGTTAAGATTTTATCATTCGGTTTTGATGTTGATCAAGAAACTCAACAAAAACGTCTGAAAAGCAGAGATACAAGTATTAGTGAAGAAGAAATTACAACTCGTATTCATGTTAATAAAGAATTTGATGAAATATTTAAAGAAAAGGATATATTTGAACACATCTACTTTAATGATGAAGAAAAGGAAAATTTCCCTGTTGACCTTTATAATTCAGTGAATGATATTTTCCAATAAATAAATGTATGCAAAAGAAAGAGCAAGAAGATTTAAGGAGCATCAAGAGTTGGTTTCAAAAGTTGTGAAACAACAGGAAGACATAAAGAAGAAACGCAGGCAGAAACTAACAGGTGAAGAAGCATTTGAAAGAAAACAAGAGAATTTTTTTTTTATTGTAGATGCTTCCACAGTTCCCACAATAGAATATACTCCAAAAAAAACTTCAAATGTTAAAAGATTTCAGTCAAATCACGGAGGAAGAATTAGACCATTTAGGAGAATTAGAATATGATGAAGGATTATTTCAACAACTGGAAGAGATTAATCAACCCCCTGATTATATTGTGAAAGCTCTTCAAAACAATGAATATACAGCAGATTCAAAAACCAAAGCAGGACTCATTCCAACAGAACAACCAGCAATATTTCATCTTGTTCAAGAAAAGGGATTGATATTTAATGATGAATTAAGGTTCTTGAGTTCTGCTCAACCCCCAGTTAAACTAACTCTGAGATTAATGTTTCTTCTAACAAAAGACAGAAAACAAGGTTCAACTGTGGGGGATGAATCAAAGTATTTTGATAAACCACTGGATATAAAAAAATAATGATGATGGAGTATATATTGATCTGCTGGACTCTCTTAATTATAGGGTGAGTCTATCTGGTAAAAGTAGGAAGAATGAGAAGGAGAAACACATTATTCAGACTTTAAGTAGGCTTGGTTGAAGTGTTAGTTTTCTTCCAAATGACCCATCACAATTAGTTCATAGACTGAGGCATCTTTATTATCCATGGAAAATTATAATACCTTATTTAATATCACCGAGAAAAATGACAAGTTTAATTATAATCCAGGAAGTGGATACAAAACTATAACAGTTTCACCCAGAGCATATGAGATTTCTAAAATATCTTCCGAAATTGCTCGTCTTATGAAAGAACAGGGTGATGAACCAAAAAATATTGTTATGGATATTCAAAAACATACTTCAAAATCAACGATTAAACTTAAAAATAACTACAAGGTTGACTTCACAATTGATAATTCATTTTGAGTGTTATTGGGTTTCTCCTCAAAAAAGATTGAAACTAATGGGACGTTTCACAGTGATAATGTCATTCAAATAGCCTCAGGCATAAATTCAGTATTAATTCACTGTGATATTATTGATGGCACTTATAATGATGGAATAAGAACAAATACAATATTTTCAATCAGCGCATACTCAATCAGTTGGTTCAACTGCTTCTGCTGTGGGAAATGTAGCGGGTGCTATAAAGAGTATAAAAGATGACCAAAAGGAATCTCCTAAATTGCAAGCAATAATATAAATTAAAAAAGGCAAAACTCAGTTGTCTCCCCAAGAACGACAGAAAATAATTCAAATACTTGGGTAAGGGTTTCAAAAATTTTAACATCTTTTTTCCTCAATAAATACACGTGTGGAAGCAATTGATAGTATCAATGATTTGGATGATAACATTGTCATCTCAAACTCCACTAAAAAAGAAGACTACTTGAAGGTAAATGCCATGACTGGAACAGACTGGAATACAAATGGAACAAAAAGTTTTGAAATAAATAATCAACATACTTATTTGAATGTAGCCGAAAGTTTCTTGTTGTGTAAATTTACATTCACTTATACTGCGAATACCACAAACGCGACACTCATAAATGATTTATTCTGGAAAATGTTTGTCAGTGTTCGTTTGTATATTGGAACGCAAGAAGTTGAAGCAGTTGATTATGTCAAAGATATAGTCAAACCCTAACCCTAACCCTAACAGCCCTAACCCTGGATATAGTCAAAGAAAAGAAATGCATCATGATGATACAAAAACAGGCAATAGTTTTACTGTGGCAGTTCCTCATAAAGGTATATTTGGATTTTGTGATCATGATAAGGTTCTGTTTGGTCTTAAAATTAGATTTCAACTGCAAAGGAATGATAATGAAAATAGATTGCTTTTTGGTGTGACTCATGGTTTTGCAGCTCAGAATAAATTTCTAATTGATGAAATTAGTTGGTATATTAGTGAATATACTCCTAATCTTAAAACAGAAGAGATGTTGCATGGAAGACTTAACTCAAAGAAACCACTCAATGTATCATACCTTAAAAGAAGATGCCAACACCTTAAACTGAACCAAACCACTTATACGTGGACTTCGTGTGTTCTGGAAATAAAGCCACGATATCTGTGGCTTATTTTCTAAAAACCAGATGGTGATCCTGCTACTGATAAGGATAAAGTATTGAGTGATAATGTTGAGGTGAAATAACTTTGTGTTTCTCTGGATGGAACATTTTATCCAAGAGATAGATTGGAAATTAATTGGGGAAAAAACGATTATGCTGAAGCATACAAGGCTTACCAAAAGGTGTGTGAAAGTAATGGAAATAAAGAACCCATTTTGGATATGACAGCATTTAAAAGCTGTATACAATCGCTGCGATTGACCTGAGTGCTCAAAAGGAAACTATAAAGTCTAATAGAGTGGATTCTTCCCTATACATTGAAAGAGGAGAGAGTGAAGAAGTTGATACATGTTGTTTGCTTTTGGAAGAAACAGAATTACAGATTAATACAGATAATGGTGTTGTGATTCGTCTCACATAATTTTTTGATGAATAAATGAGTAGCAAAGTGCCAACTGGGGTGTATGTTAATCAAATCAATCTTCATGAACTATCATCTTGTATTCAAAATCAAAAGCCTTGAATGATCAACGTAAATACAAATTCAGAGAAAAGGAGCAGTAAGAATTGATGTTTTGCTCACAAGAGAACAGGTGAAAATCTTGAACGATACTGGCTCACTTAAAATTAAAATGACAAAACCAATGTTGAAAAAATATTCAATAAGAGAGACGAGTGGAAGATTTCTCCCATTTCTAATTCCTTTATTTGCTGGTTTAAGTGCGGCTGGAGCATTGACAGGTGGTATTTCAGCAGCGGTGAAAGCTTCCAACGAAAGGAAGGCTCAACTACGGGCTCAAAAGAGTTGGAAAGACAGAACAAAGAGTTAGAGAAACAAATTAGTGGAAGTGGTGTAATTGTAGAATTTGCTGAAAAACTTGAAAGTCTGCCTGATAAAGCGAGATTGTTAGTTGGAGATATGCTTTCTTCTATCGCACAAGCAGTTGTAAAATTAACTAAAATGGGTAATGGATTATATCTTTGTAATAAATAAATGAGCATTGTTGAGTGGTTTAAATAATTTGGAAAGAATACATCAAATTTAGAACTTATCAAATATTGTAAGAAATTAAAAATTCATAATGTGGCTATTTGTATAAAATGACCGTTTTTACAGCCATTTTTCCCTGCTGTGCAGGGGTTAGGCTTTTTCTTGAGGCAATGTTTTATGGCCGGATTCCCTTCCTGATGCCAACCTTGGTCACCTCTTACGACACACAGGGACATGGTACTCCTATTCTAATCAGGGCATACACCGGGACCAGTACACTGATACTCATTTCGCCGACGTCGGAAGGATGACAGGCTGAATCAACCCCCTGGTGTTAATTCAGCAGCCAACAGGGCTTGAACTCAGAACCCTGGGATCTCAAGCCGCCACCCTAACCACTAAGCCAACACCAGGCTTAATGTGGCTATTTGTCTGAGAGATGAATTAACAAACGTGTCTAAACATACAAAGAATATCATTATTAACTGAGAAGATAATAATGGGAACGGTTCACATTGGGTTTGTATTTTTAATCGTCAAGACAAATATTATTTTGATAGTTATGGTCTTCCACCACCTGTTGAAGTAATAAAATTCTTACAGAATGGTCTTTATCAAACATTTCAAGTCCAAGAATTAAATTCCATGTGTTGTGGTCAATTATATCTATATGTGTTATTTCAACTCAACAAAAATAAATTTTTTAATGACATTATTTTTAATCTAATATAAATGACTTATGTTGGTAAAGATGGTTCTATCTTTGGTGTATCCCAATAACTGGATATTGATTTATCAAAATATTACACAAAGGCACAGGCTGAACGACAGAAATATAGTATAGCAAAAAATATTATAATGAAAAATGCTTTTAAATTAATAAATTATCCAAGCCCGACTGACGTGAATGACTTGGTGAGATTAAGTGATTTATCACTATATATATATATATATATATATATATATATATATATATATATATATATATATATATATATATATATATATATATATATATATCCTCAAATAAAACAGCTGTGTATTCCAAAGATACAGAAGTGTTGATTTTATATCCAGGTCATGCATAATTCACAATTCCAAGTAAAATAAAATTTTATAAAGAAGGGCGTATCATTTGTACGAGAATAGAATAATGGGGATATAAGATGAATGATTTAGGGTATAATTGGTCATTTAAAATTAACCTAGAAGACCTGGAACAATTAAATCAGTCTCGTAAGGAAGAATGTTATCCACTTGGTGCCGAGAATGAGTTTTGTGGAAGCACAATTAGCAAACAACAAATAAAAGAATTTAATAAGCGTAAAATCAATAATGGTTTTGCCATAGTTTATATCATGAAAACACAAAGAACAGGATTATATTTAATAAGTAAGGGAATACAAACTGATTTAACTATGGGAAGATGAGGAGGTATTTCCTGTCATTATATTAATCTGTCATATATTTCTGATACATAAATGACAGCAAGAAGGCTTCAAAAAAATTATCATTTATGTGTCCAAGCATACCTTCAAGAGAAGGGTATTCGGTATTTTCATAAATATGTTACACAACATAAGAATGAGGTATTTTCAATAAAAGATTGGCTTTATACTTATGTTAATAAATCACAACTTTGGATTTAACTAAGATGTTAAATAATGAAAGAGTTTTAAGGTTAAGAAAACACAAGGCTTTTAGAAAATCAGAAGAAATTTTATTGGTTTTCTGTTGTAAAAAAAATTACATTTACCTTTACATCTCCTTTATTCTTTTCTTGTAATTCAAAATCAGATAATTATAAGGAAAGCATCTACTACATAAATGACAGTCCTTCTGTCTGTTTGTCTGTCTGTCTGTCCGTTTGCTTGTAACCAATAAGCTCCTAGACCAGTGAACCGATCTTGATGAAACTTTACACACATATAGACCTAACATTCAGCTCCAGGATGCGTTAAGTGGCTTTCCATAAAAATTACTGGAGGGTGGTTTAACGTGATGTTATTTTCGAATAGTGCACGGGCGTATGAATCATAACAAAAGGCTTCATGGTTAAAAACGCTCGGGTTTTTGAAATACAAAATGTTCGTATTTGTTGACTTTTTAAACATACACATTCTCCTCCTGTTATAACAGCTTTGAAACCTGAAACATTATGCCACTGCGAAAGCGAACAAATTTGAATTCTCAAACTGCACGCACATGGCAACAGCAACAGAGGCGTTCAGAGGTATGCCGTTTCATAATACACGTCTCTCAATTCTTACTTCAAGAACGGTTATAATTTTGACGTAAATTTTGACGTAGTTGGAGCTCACAAGTAAAATCGCAAATCTTTTTGTTCTTCAGGAGACGTCAGCAGAGAGGGATGTTCACCTTGCTGCCGAGAGATCTGCCCGCGACCGAGTCAGGCAAGCAGAATCAGCTGCAGAGATAGAGACTCGCCTAGCTGCCGAGAGATCTGCCCGTAAACGAGCCAGGCAAGCAGAATCAGCTGAAAAACGCTCAGGTTTTTTGAAGTACAAAATGTTCGTATTCATTGACTTTTTAAACATACACATTCTCCTCCTGTTATAACAGCTTTGAAACCCAAAACATTATGCCACTGCGAAAGCGAACAAATTTGAAATCTCGAACTGCACGCTCACGGCAACAGCAACAGAGGCATTCAGAGGTATGCCGTTTCATAATACACGTCTCCCAATTCTTACTTCAAGAACGGTTATAATTTTGACGTAGTTGGATCTCACAAGTAAAATCGCAAATCTTTTTGTTCTTCAGGAGACGTCAGCAGAGAGGGATGTTCACCTTGCTGCCGAGAGATCTGCCCGCGACCGAGCCAGGCAAGCAGAATCAGCTGCAGACAGAGACAGTCATCTTACTGCTGATAGATCTGCTCATGAAAGCCAGGCAAGCAGAGTCGGCTGCGGAGAGGGAGAGTCGTCTGACTGCTGATAGATCTGCTCATGAACGAGCCAGGCAAGCAGAGTCGGCTGCGGAGAGGGAGAATCATCTGACTGCTGATAGATCTGCTCATGAAAGAGCCAGACAAGCGGAATCGACTGCGGAGAGAGAGAGAGTCGTCAAAGCGCCAGACGAGTAGAATCGGCTGCAGAGACAGAGACTCGCCTAGCTGCCGAGAGATCTGCCCATAAATGAGCCAGGCAAGCAGTCAGCTGCGGGGGGGGGGGGGAGAGAGAGAGAGAGAGAGAGAGAGAGAGAGAGAGAGAGAGAGAGAGAGAGAGAGAGAGAGAGAGAGAGAGAGAGAGAGAGAGAGAGAGAGAGAGAGAGCGAGAGAGTCGTCTTACTGCTGATAGGTCTGCTCATGAAAGAGCCAGGCAAGCGGAGTCAGCTGCAGAGAGAGTCGTCTTACTGCTGATATATCTGCTCATGAACGAGTCAGGCAAGCAGAGTCGGCTGCAGAGAGAGAGAGAGAGAGAGAGAGAGAGAGAGAGAGAGAGAGAGAGAGAGAGAGAGAGAGAGAGAGAGCATCACCTAACTGCAAATAGAGCATCACACTGACGGGCGAGAGAAGCACAAAACTCACGTTTCAGCTTTCTCGGTCTGGGTTTTGGCAGGACATCAAGGACCACTGCACCGCTATATTTACCAGTTGCGATGACAATGATTGCTCCCTCGGCATCACCCCATAAAAAGAAGCCTTCCTAATTTTCTCCATACAACTAATGCCTCAGTCTAAAGCGCGTGAGGAAAATAGGCACTTAGTCTTACCAGCAAATTTCCTGGGTATTACCGGGTACTTCAGCTAGTATATAATAAAACAAGATTACAGACATTGAACAAAATCTTATTTCACAGCAGTCTGCTGGTTTGTGATTTTGAAACTCGGTCAACATATTCTGTTCAAAACAAAGAGGGAAGAACAATTTGGGTGTACAAAGATGATATATGTATATACATATGTTATGATATTAACAAAATCATAAATATAACATTTACCTCCAGAAGATTGAGTGTCATGTCAGATTCCTCCAGAAGATTAAGTTGTGTGTTTGGTTCATCCAGACAGGTGTTTAAATTGAAATAATAATAATAATAATAATAATAATGATAATAATGAGTCAACACTCAAGAGAGATATAGACAGAGATAGAGACAGAGGTAGAGAGAGACAGGGAGAGAGAGAGAGAGAGAGAGAGAGAGAGAGAGAGAGAGAGAGAGAGAGAGAGAGAGAGAGAGAGAGAGAGAGAGAGAGAGAGAGAGAGAGAGAGAGAGAGAGAGAGACAGACAAAGACAGAGACAAAGAAGGAGACACACACACACATATACACATACACACACACAGACACACACATACACACGCACACACACAGACACACACAGACACACACACAGACACACAGACAGACACACACACAGACAGAGACACACACACACACAGAGGGATAATTTCTCACCTTTGACTTGACTCATTCAAGGTCAGAGGACATGAGAGAACTTCTTTCCAGCCAACAAATATGTCATTTAATTCTCTTCTGAACGATTGAATGTCTTTATGGAAGTCATTCATTTTTGCCATTCCTCATGATATGTAAAGGCTTCATTTTCCAAATCAGTTATCAACGATGTTCTTATTGGGGATACCCTGTTAGAAAAAGACATAATAATTATTGGTTGTATAGTGATTTACTTCTGTATAAAACAACAATGAATGGGTTCAAGGATCTCACCTCTCATCTTGTGAAAACGATTGATCTACAAGGTCAGAGTTCTCTTCTAAATACTCCTTTCTCTGAATAAGACTCAAAATTCTCTGAATAAGACTGAATAAGAACGAAGTTCGGTTTGGTAATAAATAGCCTCGAGTTGATGACATCATGGGAGATTACACAACAATGGGTTTTTCAGGGTGTGTCTCACATAGTAAATGAGTCGCATTTTTGCTTCGGTCCTCAAGCAGTCTGACTCATTTTAACATGAAAATGAAACAGCTTGCTTTGAAATGATTTTGAGAAAAACTTACATAAAAAATAACACCTAATGTTGAATTTGGAAAGACCATGAAAAATAAGAGCATTAAGAGAAGTTTATCATTTCATTTCTGCTCAACAAAGATACTTAAACCAAGAACCAAGAACCAAGTTCCAAGTTATTCTTTGTGAATATACTCGATGGAAATGAATGTTTTCAGAAAATAAAGTTATTACCTAAAGTAGAACATGAACAAATATTCGTTGGTTCGCTCTTTCAGTGGAATGAAAATATGAAAGGGAAGAAGTGCTTTAATCAGTAAGTCTCAATCTTTCATAGTCTCAATTTTACATTTGCTTGTATGGGAGGGAAGAGGATTGGTGGGGAGAAAATTAGTCTCCTATTTTTTAGCTTTTGCTTGTATGGGAGGGAAGGGGATAGGTGGAGAGAAAATGAGTCTCCTATTTTGAGCTTTTGGGACATGGGTCAGAAAGTTTTTCCCTTTTCCTGCATTCATTTAAATGGGTGTCCCAGAAACCCCATTTATCATCTACTGTCATACAAACCCCGCTCCCAACAGCGGATGAGCGGGACGACTGATTATAGCAACATGACCGCGAGTACTCCACTCCCGACGACGGAAGAGCTAGATTGCTATGGGAAGACCAACATGGCCATCCTTTGCAAACCCCCCTCCCCTTGGCGAATGAGCAGGTCGGCCTTCAGCAAAGCTGTAAAACATAAAACAAAAACATTAAAAAAACTACTACCCTGGTAGTACCCAGGGTCAGGCCATGCACACAAAAAAATCCGCCCCCACACTACAATGTGGGGGGGGGGAGGAAGGCGACATAATTTTGGCCTGCACACGTGCCTCAGTGCAAGTGGTTTACTGAACCCTGCTGCAGATGGGGGATTATTAGCCATGGCACAAAATATATTTGCCCCACCTCCCCCACTATCCCTCCTTCCTCCTCCTTAGGCTGCTCTTGAAGGGAGCTGATGTTTCTAGTACTGTATGTATAAATAGAAAAAAATCTTCAGCCAATGCCAGATCCTTATATATCTCAGAATTAAGGGTGAATACCAATGGCCACCGACACACAATGGTGCAATATAGACATCAAGAGATTCTAGATAGATATCCAGCCATTGCCGAGTTAGGAGGAGTATGTCCATTGTTGTGTGAATCCAATTAAATATTTAACCGAGTAACCGAAGCTGTTATGAGTCAGGAGGTGTAGCATCAAGAGGTATACACTACATTTTGCATGTTTGGATTTAAGTTTCACTTGCATGATGATAGTTTTTTGCAGTGTGATTGAGTGCTGTAGTCTTGTGTCTCGGTTTGTTTTTGTCTTCATCCCATTCACACCCTCGAGAGTGCAATTATTCCAGGTATAATAGCATGTGAAGAAATATATATATATATATATATATATATATATATATATATATATATATATATATATATAAAGACCGTAAATTATATACATCGGGTCTCCTAAAAAGTGACTTGAGAAGTGTTGGAGAGGGATGGGATCAAACAAACACCTGTGGTGAATATGATCGAGCGCCGGTAAAAACCCACGTATTTTGGTCCATCGGGGTGAGTAAAGTATGAAGTTGACCTCCAAAGCATCTGTTCCTCCATCAAGGATCTGGGTGTGTGGATGTTGGGACAAAGTGATGATGATGCAAGAGTTCCTTCAGGTGCATGGTAACGAACTCACATCACAGATGAATTCCATTGGCCAGGTCAGCGCTAACAAATTGGAAAATACCACTGAATGGATTGTTCTCAGATTAAGTGGTCGGTCATTTTCACTGATTGGGTTAAGAGTGGTGTTTCATATAAAAGTTGATGCAGGAAAAACACCAAAATTTGGAAGACTGGTATGATCAATAGAACAAACATTGAGCTAAACATGGAGGTTCAAAAACATGGAGATGCCTTGTTTCACCAGATCATTGTTGGAGAAGGCCTGCTGGGCTCGATCTTATCTTGATACTCCTCTTGGTTCTCTAGCACCCTGTCGGCAGGGAGTGGTTGATGAGCTCAGTCCATGGCTACCCGTATGGCACGTGCCAAGGTGGTCCTTCCACCTCCATCGCTCCGAGAAGCATGCTGCTCGAGGGATCTGCCGGGATTGCTGTTTATGTGGAAATATTGAATGTCAATGGATTTGTCTAGCTTTTAAAACCCACATAAGATGGAACTGAGATGGAAAATCCAAACCCACTCGCTGTCTTTTGTACTCAGAATGCTTTTGTCGTATCCACACACATTCATCCACAAACAGCATTCCACAAGGGGGCAGGGTGTGAAAGAGGAGAAAATTAAATAGAGATCATTTACTTTAGCAAGATGTGATCAATTTCTGTGAAACATCAAAGGGAAGATGCATGGAAAGGCCTCCCTGGAAAAGTAGTGGCAGCATAAACAATAGATAAGTTTAAATTAGAATTAGATAGGTATCTGGAAGTTATGGAGATAAAGGGAAAAAGAGATGTTGACAGGACTTTTAGGTAGCTTGAGCATTGATGGGTGATTGTGTGCATGTGTACGGAGTGCTGTTGGTGGGGGTCTCATCAAGGGGCATTGTGTGGTTGATGTTGTGCGTTTCAAACCAAGCCCATGCCCACTCCCCTGAGGGGAAAAAGAAAAAAAAATACAAAAACTACAAAAACTTAAAATAAATTGTTTTTAAAATATATATATATATATATATGTATATAATTTGCATTTTCTTCTTTGGTTCTTGTGTTGATAAATTAGTATGGTGTTCACGCAGGCATGATAGGCTGAATGGCTTCCACCTGTGTCTGATTTCCTTATACAAGAAACATCAGCAAGGTGAAATTTCAAGTGGCATTCGCTTTGGACTTCGACTTCCTTAGAGAGTAGGCACAGAATTGTTGGCATCTTTGCAGAGTAACAGTTGGTGCTCCTTATTTATTATAGGTTAAGAAAACAAATCATTCAACAGCAACTTGCTCTGTATAAGCTTCCGTTTCCCATGATTCGAGGAAAAACTAGAAAGGCACTCTTCGACATCGCAATGTCGCCAGATATTCCTCCATCCACATTATACATACTTGAAGCAAGTTTGATTTAAATCCCTGAACCCAGATTCAAAATATTAAATAATTATGGCTGCCAGACCATGTGTCTGATCAGGTTGAAATTTAAAACACATATTCCCCATGATGACTAGATCATAATTTTGACGTTTTACATCGATTGATGAAGTGGTTCAAGAGAAAGAATGTTTTTAAGATTTTCGTTCAAACCAATATGGCTGCCAAACCATGTGACTCATTAATTATTCGTGAACGCCCTGGTATCCCCAAGTCTTGGGGAACATGTGGGTAAAGTTTCCCCCTCGATCTGTCAAGCCGTTCTGGAGAAATGGATTTTTAAAGGTTTATTCTTCAAAAAAATCATAGCTGCCAAACCATGTGACCTATGACATCATCGGTGGAGAAGTTTTTGTTAGGTGTTCATACTTGTAAATCTCTCCTCAATCTGTTCAGCCATTTTTGAGAAGAAGTTTTTTGAAAGTTTTTATGTTAAAAAGAAATATGGCTGTCGAAGCAAATGACCGATGATGTCATCAATTTCACCCCTCACCTCCCCCCATATAATTTAGCCCTCGATGACCCTCAAAAAAGTTTTCATACTGATCGGATAAAGCATTTGACGTCTGCAATTATGACGTCATAACGAAGCAAAAAAAATAACACTTATTCCCCATGGGGAGTACTTCACATGTGCCAAGTTTAAATTTTTTTCCATGGAGCAGTTTCAGAGATACAGAGGTCAAAATTTTTTCTTTTTTCCAACATGGCTGCTGCACTACGTAACCGATGACGTCATAATTATCATTACACAATCTACATGAGTCGTCGCATCGATGGTGAAATTTTTGTGTCAATCGGACAAGTGGTTGCAGAGAAAACAGAGAAAATTAACACGGACAGATGTACGTACAACCCGAAAAACATAATGGCTTGGCGATTTCATCAGCGGAGGCATAAAAAGGAAGCATCGGTTTAAACAAGATGGGATCATTTGGTGCAACAGAGATGGTTTTTGTGGAAGCAATTACAGCGGTTCTTGATGTCCAAAACAAACAAGATAATACGTTTGACTCGTAACCGATGAATGCAGCAGATTGCAGAGCCACCCATCAGCCTGACAAAATTGCCAGACTCTTTGAAGCTTTGGAAACTCCATAGAGAGCTAATTTAAAAGTTTAACGAGGACATGACGAGGGGAGCCAAACAGAGCAGATGACAATTGGATGGTGAGAAGATAGGCTGAAGACATTGAAATGGGATTTGGAGAAAGCGGAAACGAATTTGCAGCTGTTAAGAATTTAGGAACAAGAGCTTGTGCATAGAGGAATACAAGAACAGTAGGTTAGGGAAGGGACGGGGTGGTGGAGGTGCAAGGAAGGGAGTAGAAGAAGCAATTTTATCAACAGCAGCAATGAAAAGGACAAGTATGGTCACGTGGTTATTTTCCTTCCAATGTTTCGTTCCATTTTGAGCAAGCGCAGCAACATTACCCCCGAGAACAGATGTACGAGTGCGGAACTATTGGAATCAATGTCAGGGTCGGTTGAGGTAAGTCTGTGTTCGTGCAGTAGGTGCCATGATGCCATTTAAAATGACAGTAGTAAAACATGAGAGAAAGAAAGAGCAATCATGGAATTGGAAGAAAAAAAATTATGAAAAAGGAGGAAGAACAGAGAAGTCTGGAGGATACTTTCATTTTTCCAATATACAGCACTCCAAAACCACAAACGTTTCACATGGACATTAACATACAGATGGATATGTCAGGCATACCTGGGGAAGGTGAGGAGGAAATTCACCCACAGTGGAATTTGACGGTTTGTGGTGGAAATGAATGAATGAATAAATGGGTTAATGAAATTTCTTCTTTCACATTTATTAGCAGCAGGAAAGAACACAATAAATTGAGTAAGAGAGGATTGATTGTGAAAAAGGAGAGTGTCAACTCGTCTTTTTCAATTCAGACAAAACTCTTCCGTCTGCCATTCCATTAACAACTGAAGTTTCTAACATGTTGTCAACATTATATCTATTTGATGCTCACTGGTGATTGGTCAGTTTGCTTGATCAACGTGCAGGTGAGACCGTGTCCAACATTCTGATTTGCACACATCCCCTTCGCCAAGGAGACCGACCTCTCAGCCATGTTAGGTTATGCAAATCAAGCATTTGATGAAAGTACCTTTCATGCAATGTGGAGTGAGATGGTGAACACATGCCTAGCCAAGAGCCTTGCATTTTACACGAAATGATCATCGTGCTAATGATGTACAAATGGTCGGTTTCGGTATGAAAACAATCAGGCATTTTTGGTCTTTTGGTTAAAGTTTAGCTTTCTCACAATGATATCATTCTCTTTAATCTGTATATTTAACGAAACTCGGTTGTGTAATGGTTTGAGTGTCCGTTCTGAGTCTGGGTTCTGAGTCTGGGAGGTCACTGGTTCAAACCTGGCTCTGGCCGAGTCCTCGTAAAGACTTCTTAAAATGTCAGGTGCTTCTTCCTTGCTTGATGCTCAGCATTTAAAAAGGATAGAGAAGGTAAAACAACCATAGGTTGGCCACCATAGTGCAGGCTTGATGAGCCTAATGGCCTCCACCAACATTTAAGTTACTTTAATATTATCTAGCTGTTCTATCTACACTAGTATGTATGTATGTATGTATGTATGTATGTATGTATGTATATATATATATATATATATATATATATATATATATATATATATATATATATATATATATATATATGAAGAGATGGAGGGTCTACGTTTGTCATGGGCAATCTCAGCTGTCGCTGCAGGTAGAGAGAGAGAGAGTAGAGAGTCGTCCTTGCCAAAATGGCATAGTTCATGGTTCAGTCCATGTGTTGTTAGCAACTCACCAGAAATCGTTTTTGACGAACTTTTTCATGCACCATTCGTGTTGCATCTCAAGATGTACTATTCAAATGTACCTTTTAGACGTTTACACCCTTTCAACCTTTCGACCCATTTTAGCCCATTTCAGACCCCTTTCAATGCCTGTAAACCCCTTTAAACACCTTATATTCTTTAGAACCTTCTATACTTTAGATATTTATACCCCTTAGACTCCTTTTAGACCCTTGAGACCCTTTTCAGTCCTTTTGACCTTTAATGCATAAACTCCATCATCGTCAGGGTGGGGGGAGGGGGAGGTGAGGGGGAGGGTGAAGCCTCAGTCCATACATGTGAATCTGTCTATTAATTACGTAATGTATGAACATGACTTGGACCGTAAATATGCCGATTAAGTCCGTTTATCAATTCCATCCTCTTCCATTGGAACACACCTTTTAGACCTTTAGATCCTTTTAGACCCCATACACCCCATACACACTTTTAAGCACCATAAACCATTTAGACCCCTTACACTCCTCAAGACCCTTGAGACTCCCTCGACCTTTACATCCATTAGACCAAGCTTAAATGCACAAACTCCACCCACCCATAGGATGTGGATGGGGGGAGGGAGCAGAAATGGGGGTGAAGCCTCGATGGACCCACATGAGTAAGTCTATTAATTATGTACTGTTTGAACGTGATTTGGACCATGACAACATCTATTAATTACTTGCCTACGTGCATTACTTAACTATTGGAACGCAACTTTCAGACCTTTAGACACCAAAGACCCTTAAGACCCCTTACACCCTTTACACCATTTAGACTGCTTAGATGCTTTAAAGATCCCTTCAACCCTTTACACCCCATACACCCTTTAGACCTTTACATGCCTTAGACCCCTTAACACACATTGAGACCCTTTAAGATCCTTCAGACTCCTTAATAGCAATTTAGACCCTTTAGAGACCTATAGCCCTTCTTCAAACAATTTAGACAGTTTTCAGACCGATAGAGCTTGAAGACCCCCTTCGTCAATTTAATACCCTTTGGACACTTTAGACTCCATTTGCTCTTTTGCTTTTAGACACCT
>NC_140975.1:26204360-26206860 GCF_056783735.1 Eptatretus burgeri | reverse complement strand
ACATAAAAGGCTCGATGCAGTCTCAGTATTCTCCATACACCTGAGGCATTCCTGATCTGCACCGAGCTCATCATGGTACACAAGGCTTTCATATGGAGTGGAGCATGGAGTATGGCTGTCCAATATGGGCTGGTACTCCACCTTTCCCTTTTGCTCCTCTTGAGGCAATTGAAAGCATGGCCTTCTGCACCAATGGAATCTCAAGACAGGAAACGGATTCCCCAGGAATGTCACTCTCCAATCAATGGCAAGTTGACGGGCTTTCTATTTCATACAAGCTTACATCTGGCCTCGGTCTTCCTGCCTTCTCCTACCTCTGTCCTCCCCAAACCACCACAACCCACATGCATTCTCCCTCCCAAAGTCCAGACTAGTTGAGAACCTTCATTCATTCTTCTCATTCCATGTTGTTAAATTTTCCAGTAATTTCTCTTTACATATTTTCAACTCTCACCCTCCTCAATGTTGACTTTCTTCATTCTTTTTATATGACCATGTTTGGATTTAGGTTATGATACATCCTTCCGTCATGCAACAAGTACAAGCAACACAAGTCTTCAATCGCTTCGACACTCTCTCGTCCCTCCGTCCTCTCCCGCACGTGTTCTTACAGAATCCCATATCTGCATACCCTTCACAATTCTTACAACATGAATTCTCACCTCCATTCCTCTATTCTCTAGTCTGTGGAATCGACTCCATGTGTCTGTTGTCTCGTGCCTCTCCATCCAATTTTTCAAAAGTGATGCTCATTGTCATGTCAGGCTGTTTCCCAACCAATACCTGCTCTCTTCTATTCTCTTCTACTCTCGTTCATCCCCTATCCCTCCCTCCCGCCATTTATTTTTAATATGTCATTCCTGTGTGATGTCCTCATGTCCCTGTTCCAAAATGATGCCCTGTCAGTCTGTGAACCTGCTGCTCTCTGTCGTTAAGCTCATCTATGAGAGTTAAGCTCCTCTATGTATGTGTGTATAAATAAATTAAATGAATAAATAAATAAATTATTGTGTATATTCATTCAAGGAATGAACCAATGAATGAAAATTGATTCATTGAAAAAAATAAAAATAAATCAGTGAACAAATAAACAAATATATAAACAAAATAAATAAATAAAAATTTCTATCCAATGCTTTATCAGCACGTTTCCACATTTCCCTCATCAATTTCTCCTCGAGATGAACGAGCAGATAACGAGTTGCTGATTGGATCAAAGTAAGCCTCCTCTCGAGGTAACGCAACCCTAAACCCTCCGAAGAACGAATCAAAGCCATCCCATGTGCCACGACCGAGTGGAACCTCTCTCCGACCATGACAAAATACAATTACTGCACTTGTTCCTCCAGACACTTCCCATTTTAACATCTTCAACAATCCATGGTGCCTTCATCAGGAACGGTCGATGCAAATTCATGTCACTTTACGTCGAACCAAAAATTTGAACAGATGCTGACCTTTGCCAAAAACAAAGCAGGCATTATAACATGAAAGTTCTGTTATCACTGAATTAGCTAAAGATGGAAGCAAAAGGAAGACAAAATTTGTCGGCGGTCCAGATAACACTTCCAACGAGGAGCAAATCTCACTTGATAACTACATTGGTGCATTGCTGTGCCACCTATCATCAACTGTATCAACATGTCAAATATCTTTATCTCCACCACCGAAGGTTGATGGAGGATCGGTTTTCACCCCTGTTTGTTTGTTTGTTTGTGAACAAAATATCTCAAAAAGTTGTGGATAGATTTGGACGAAATTTGGCGGAGAGCTTGGGTATGGAGCAAGGATGAAAATGATTGGATTTTGCTAAAGATCCAAAATCCGGATCTGGATCCGACAATTTTTTGAATGATTTTCACCATTGAGAGATGAGATAACCAATATCCTTGAAAAATCTTTGATTTTCACAAACAACAAACAAGAATGATCTCGTGCAGAGTACAATACTTGTGAAATGCAAATAAACAATAGTTGCCATGGAAACAGCAATTTGATGATTTGAAAAATTTGACGTGTCAAGTGTTTTACAGGATATAACAAGGATACAACAAGGAAATCCAACACAGGTGGAGGCCATTCAGCCCATCATGCCTGCAAGAACTCCACACCAACCCATCCACACAAGATCCAAGGAAGAAAATGCAAAACAAGTTTTTAATTAATTAAAGAAATTTGTTTGTTTGTTTGTTTTTGGGGCTTTTAAAAATAATTTCATTTTTATTTTTGTAGTTTTTGTATTTTTTTTCCCTTTTCTTCCCCTCAGGGGAGGGGGCGTGGACTTGGTTAAAAACACACAACATCAACCACACAACCCCCCCCTTCCTTTGACAAGACCCCCACCAACAGCACTCCGTACATGTACACACAATCACCCATGAATGCTCAAACTACCTAAAAATCCTATCAACATCCTTATACCCCTCGATCACCCTAATTTCCAGGTACCTATCTAATTCAAATTTAAACATATCTACTTTTTCTGTTGCCACTACCTTTC
>NC_140975.1:26156860-26184360 GCF_056783735.1 Eptatretus burgeri | reverse complement strand
TGACGGCCAAGGAGTAATCTCGACAACATATCCCACAAGCCAGAGTGTATCTAATGCATTAGCCAACTTGAGTGTTTGTGGTATGAGTTGATGCTTGACAAATGGCTAAATTATATGGTAGGAGCTGATGGTATCCACTCAACTGTGAAATATCAAGTCTATATGTCAAATATTTTTTTGTTTTATGGGGAAAATGAGATTTTAAAAATTTGTACATTTTCATATGAAAGCACAAAATAGTTCCATCCATCCATTAAGACCATACTCTGTTCAGAGCGTTGGTACTGCCAAAGCAGTCTCCTGGGCTATTGGACACAATCCTGGACAGGTCACAACACAGGATACTTGAATGGCTCAATCATCCCAGCAAGCTGGTACTCCTTTTGCTGATCTCAGAAGGATGACAGGCTGAGTCAACCCCACCTGTTATTAATTCAACAGAAAAGCAGGATTTTAACTCAGGACCCAAGGATCCCAAGCCCACCAGCATAACCATTAAGCCAACACCAGGCATACAAAATAGTTGTACATTTATACCTGCTGTGATATTAAAGCACCCACTGGAAATGTATGGACTTTGGGTGTGTTGTTTCTCGTGGTAATATGGAGCATTCCTGAAAATTTCAGCTTAGTACCATTTATTTCTGGGTTGGGCCTATTTCTGACCTCATGCTCTTGAAATATTACCCTAAATGTGGCTCTTTGGTGTTACCAACTGAGCCAATACACAGCTCATGATGCTGAAATCCCAAATCCAAATCCCATATCACATACATTTGTGCATTGTAACCCCACGCACGGAAAGCAAAAAGCGGGGTTAAGCAATTGGTTCACTTTGTCAGTCTGTCTGTCTGTCTGTCTGTCTGTCTGTCTGTCTGTCTGTCTGTCTGTCTGTCTGTCTGTCTGTCTGTCTGTCTGTCTGTCTGTCTGTCTGTCTACAAACGTCAGTTTATGATTGAGGAACAATTTTCAATTGAATGTTATATTTTGAACACGAATCGTAACACGAACCTGAAATTTAGCAGTACTGTGGCTCTTAACTTGGCAACTTGTACAGAATGTGCGGAGAGGAGTGAGATGGTTGTTTTACTCTATCTGCCTGTCTGGCAGTCAAACAAAATTAAACTAGGTGAAATTTTATCTTGCAAAATTGATTGACTATTCTTTTCTATTTGATGTGCTTTATGACCAAAGACTTACTATGTTTACTAAATCAGAAGTCATTGCAAGCATGTCAACATTTCATGAAACATGAATTTAACACTGTCCAGCAACATTGAACTGTACATCAATTTAATCATAGGAATGAACTGTGTGTAATATTAATTATAATTATTCATAATCAATTAGATAAATACAGTAAAACCTGTGACTGTTTGTCACTCATGGGGGCCACATAAGTAAGTTCTTTATAAAAGAATTTACCATGTACAATGGTAAATACACTTTAAAAGAAGAATGCCGACAAGATTAAAAAAAACCAGCCCCCATGACCCCACCCCCTCTGGCCCGGCCCCTCGGGTCATATAAAAAATCTGACAGTGTTGTGCACTTCCCTATACATATATCTACTATGTCCCAAACTTTCAAGTTCCTATCTCAAACGGTGTAGGAGGAGTTACAGGGTAAGACAGACAGACGGACGTACGGACGGACGGCGGAGACAATGACAATATTCCCGCTTTTCTTCGAAAGCATGGGAATAAAAATCATTCCAAACAGGAAATTTACTGTTTCTAAGTATGTCATAAAGGACACAAACAACAGGCATGTAGAGCTCATGTAACGTGGTAAATAAGGTGGTGTAAAAGATGCTGCATCAATGGCGGTAAACTTCAAAAGAACAATTTTTTCCAACAACCTTTAAAATCTTTATTATATTTCAATTGAAAAATATACTTGAACACTGTAAAAAACAAATCGGCTTGTTGGCACTTTCCAAAACCTTCCGTTTAGCAGAACTTGGACAAAGTATGACGATATTTTACGTCATCACGACCAATCAAATTTGCCACTCGTAGACCCTGCCAACATCCTGTTTTTCTCAAGACTACATATGGGGTAAGGTGTTCCTTGAAGTTTCTAGTTTCCTTATGTCCTTGTAATTATAAAATAAAATACATTGACATCTCATCTCTTTGTCTTACATCTGATACATGTACAAGCATGAGCCTTAGACTATAAAGCTGTTTTAAAAAAAGAAAAACTCCTGTAAACCTCCACCCTCATCCCTCTCCCCTTTCCCCACACCCCGTACACTCTCATGAATACATTGCAATGCAACAAAGATGGCTCCTCAGATTTACACTTTTATTCCTGGTAAATATGTAGATAAATGAGAAGCCGGATATTAACAAAGGTTCATTTACAAATCCAGTGATTAATAGATCCTACTGAAATAGTTTTCCGCTAAATTGAAATAGTGCTGCTGCAGTACGTTTCTATCAAAAGGCGATCCCATTATCTGGTCTGGTGTCACCCTGATGATGGCGGTGGCATGAAAATTTTATTTAATTTGTGTTATCGACACCGTTAGCGCTAATCCAGCAAGCAAGCCAACCATGTCATTAGCAGTCACAGCCATTGTGCTCTCATTCTCAGTTGCACTTTCACACCATACGATTCGCCACTTACCTCTCTCGGTCGCCGGCACCAAATCGATGAGTCTCCGACACAGCTCACCTGTGGGAATTGGACATAATGGTCACTTGTTTTTTTTCCCTGTGGAAGTCATGGTACCATCTCTATAACAGCTGTTGGCACACCATCCAATCCATCACTCCTGGCAAGATGTCTCAGCGGGACAATTGCAACAGAGAAATGCCGTTTTTTTGACCAGGTGCAAAATAGCTCCCTCTTGCAAGTGGGTAGGGGTGCAGATTCAAATAGGTTAAGGAACATGCTGCGGGACTTGAAAAGCCTTACCACTGTTATGTAGATGTTGTTGTTGGAAGGTAGTTTTATAGTTTCAAAGCTCCTTATTGTGTAATTATTAAAGTCAGGACTAATGTGCATGGATTTAGAACAACAATCATGTATGGTGTCCAAGAAACATTTGGCTGCTGGCAAACCCCAGGTTAACGTCCCATCCAAGGGATGGTCTACACTCACTGGAGCAACGCCCTGCTGCAAAACACCACAATGCTAGTTAATATCTATCTTCCATGTCAGGAACTTGGCCTACCATGGTTTCAACAATTCTATCTTTCCTTTATATCCCTTTACAATGTACAATCCAATTCCATCCAATTGCCATTTCTGCCCAGTATCCAGGGAGCCAGAGTGAACAAATTACCACTTTGTTTACAAACGAGCACAATAATAATAATAATAAAAAAACACTACGACAGAATTTCCATGATCATTGAATGTCTGCATCCGAGGAAACAGTCGATTAAATAAAATAATGATAATTACATACCATATATAATTTCCTAAATGATAAATAAATGTCTTGCAACATTAGAAAAATTTGTTTTGTAATTTATTGTGACATAATTGTCATCGCTTTGCGGCCTTGGTTCACTCTTGTATACTCTCCTTTCAATTATTTGCTCACACCTTCTCCATCACATCTCATTTCTGCTCCATATCGAATAGTCCCTTTCATATGGTCGACAACTGCATTGTAGCTGTCATTCTATGACTGATGATGTACTGGTCCAGCACATGCCCTACCTGTGTTCAAGCCCACTCTCAAATATGAGGTCGGGAGTAAGAGTAAGATGTCAGTAGATGATAAATGGGGTTTCTGGGATGCTCATTCAAACGAATGGGGGAAAAGGGAAAAACTTTCTGACCCAAGACCCAAAAGCTCAAAATAGGAGACTCATTTTCTCCCCACCTATCCCCTTCCCTCTCAGACAAGTAAATGTAAAATTGACACTATGAAAGATTGAGACTTACTGATTAAAGCACTTCTTCCCTTTCATATTTTCATTCCACTCTAAGAGTGAACCAACAAATATTTGTCCATGTTCTACTTTAGGGAATAACTTAATTTTCTTACAACATTGATTTCCATCAAGTATATTCACAAAGAATAACTTGGAACTTGGTTCTTGGTTTAAGTGTCTTTGTTGTACAGAAATGAAATGATAAACTTCTCTTAATTTTCTTATTTGACCACCTCCTGAGCCACATATTATTTTGAGATTGTAGTAAATTGTTTGTCCATTGTTCAATTGATAACTATCAAAGTTTTCAGTCCATTCAAGGATACTTATTTTTTTCTTTACATCCTCCAACTTATTTGTTTTATCCACTTTTACCGCGGTTATTTCTTCAACAAGACATATTTGATATTTCTCACATTTTTTATGTTTCCCATTTCAATACCAAGGCTGATTACATCTCCACTCTTTGGCTTGGTTATTGCTTGGTTCTATCATTTATAAATCAGTAAAAAGACGGCGGTGGCCTGTTAAAATTCCCAACCCAATATCTTAACACTTATACTTATAACAATAAGGGAGACTATTGATTCCATTTTCTAAAATATATCTTTCATCATCAAAAGCTCCTTATGCTTTCTTGTTTATCTCTTCTGTATATAATTGATGTTTATAACTTCTTGTTGTATTCATTTTTCTGTACTCTTCCTTCTTTAAGGTTAAACAGTTGCAATAATGTTTAAAGTTTATTGTTTCCTTGATTATATTTTTCTTTATTCCCTTTAGCTTCTTATTACACCTTTCAATGTTATAATTATCAATATACGTAAAAGCATAAGACTTTGATCTCAATCCAATAAATTAACTCATGACCTTCCCACCCAATTCATCTTTAAACTTACCAATAACCTTTTTATTCTTTGATGAAAACAACACATCACCTGATTTGGAATTACTTGTATCATACATATCAAAATTATCAATCATATCCTCAGATACATCACTTGTCTTAATTTCAATATAAAACTATCTGTATCCATATATAACAATGAAACATTATCCTTATACTTTGATTTGAAATGATTATAGTAATAGTCATACATTAACGACTTTGACAAGTCAAGAATTGATGTTCCTATATAAATAGGTTTATCCATTTCAATACCCTCCTTTTTTCAAATGAATAGCACAAAAGTTGTCTGAAAACACTCCGCTCGCTCAAAACTTGGTCTGTTAATTAACTTTGAAGCCTGTTTCCAAGATGTAGCAAGTCTTATCTTTTGCCTATTCCTAACATTTTCCATAGTCTTTCCAAATACAGCATTATTCATTAATTTATAAAAGTCCTTCTCAAAATCTGTTTTTGCTTCTGTTCTCCTTTTTGTATTAAAATCAATATACTTCTTTAATCAATGACTTTGTTGAAATTTCAAAATCCTATGAATTTTCCTCACTTTCAACCCAGCAGATAAATATTCTCAAGTTCCTTTGATGCAAAACATAACTTTCTTTATCATTTAATGTAGTCAGTAGTTTTTCTGGAGATTTACCTTTTATATTAAATGACTGTTGGTAATCACTTAACCATTCTTTTCTTGGACTTTCTTTATCAGGGGCATAAGGTAGGTCTTTATGTTTGTTGTGAAGTTCTTCTGGATATTTTAAATCAACCTCAAAATAATATCCAACTTCAGCTTCATCCAATTATTTTTGAGAGGAGACAACAATGTCTTGTAAAACATTTTCATGACGTTTTTCTTTAACCCATTTAAGTTTTCCATAAGGTAAAGATTGAGACATAGCCCACCCATACAAATTGTTAGCATCAAAATACATCAGGTAAGAGTTGTCCTCATTCTTATTATAATCAGGAAGATATCTGTTATTTGCTTTAGCACATCTCTT
The DNA here is from genome assembly GCF_056783735.1 of Eptatretus burgeri. Classification (NCBI taxonomy): domain Eukaryota; kingdom Metazoa; phylum Chordata; class Myxini; order Myxiniformes; family Myxinidae; genus Eptatretus; species Eptatretus burgeri. Next base: position 26,178,562 of record NC_140975.1, on the reverse strand, counting down.
GGAACATACTTGGGATATTCCTCTTCTTTTAGCCTTCTCTATCATGAAAAGCATATCTATATCACTGATTAATTCCAAATTCTGTTTTGTCATTTTTAACAGAGCACTCCAAGCCAAACCCAGGTCTGTGTAATAGTGAACGGGGTCTAATCCATAAGAATTTTTATTATGACAGACTGTTCTAAAAGTTTCAAACACATCAGCCAATAACAATACATCAGTTTCAAGATACAAATCATGATATTCTCCAAGATTCTTTATATTTAACTTCTCCCAAACCTTTTTAGCTTGTGTCTAATCTCTATCGGAAATATGAGTTTTATTCAACTTGCTGTAGAAACTTTCCCTTGAAGGAAGTTGTGTTTCTTTAAACTTCTCAAATGAATCCATGCAGTCATTCGGATATATTCCCTTATGTGATAAGAGATCAATCTCTTCTTGATTTGAGAAATGCGATTTAAGATTCGGTAAGTTTTTAATATTTGATGCTAAGTTCGATAATGGACTTGCCATACACTTGTATGTGTCAAGAAATCTGGTATGGGTTATGGGGGATGTATGAATTGTTTTTGTGAATGAGATGTATTTTTGATCTATGTTAGGAATGGCAGAAATATCTCCAGATGTCTTTGAAAGTTAATTTATAAATAGATGTGTGTCATAGTGAGCGTTGTTGTGAAGAAAGACAGGAATAAAGTTTGGGGGCTTATAATTAAGATTACAACGGGAATTTGCTGGACCTCTATATTTTCCAGTAAGATGACAATGATGCCTAACTTTGACCTCTCCCTCAATTTTCTCCTCACAAATATGACAGATACTGTTCTTTCTAAATTCCTTTTTCTCTCCCTTTGTTAATGACATTGACCATTATAGGTTTTAAGCATTGTTTATCTTCGTCTGACAGTCTTTTTCCAATCGTCTTACAAACTCCTCTGAGGCATCTTCTCCTTCATAAAGTTCAAACTTGTATTCATCACAAACATGATTTGATCTAAGAAGAGAAAACACAAGGAGTATGTTTTTGATATTGATTTGTGTATGATTTATTTGGATCTGGAAAAACAGTATCTATCTTTTCAAGCATACTTTCAAAATCAGCACATATCACAAAGGGATGTTTTATTGATTTGTTAAAATCTTTGAACGATATGTTTGAACCTGCTTTTGGTAAATTGATTACGGTTGATTTATGATTACTACAATATTTTGAATGTAGATTTAATCGTTCTTTTGTGTGAAAGAAGTGGAGACATCTCTTACAAGGATACGTTTTACATTTTCTCATTTCTAAAAACCACCATGTGATTCGTATTGTAGGTACAACAGAGCAATGTGACCTGGAGAAGTAGAGGGTGAGGATGATTACTTTCTTTCAGGAGAGGAACATTCGATTGAGGAATGAAGGTGAAATATTTGAGGAGGTTTCTCTTGGTACAACAAAATATTCACATTGTAAGAGTGAGTTAAAGAAACTAAAATCTGGTGGTCTTGGGATATTAGAAACTAATCCAGAAGGAATGAGACAAATTATGAAACATCTGTGTGGTAATGGGGTTAAGATTTTATCCTTCGGTTTTGATGTTGATGAAGAAACTCAACGCAAACGTATTTAAAGCAGAGGTACAAGTATTTGTGGAAAATAAATTACAACTCGTATTCATGTGAATAAAGACTTTGATGAAATATTTAAAGAAAATGATTTATTTGAACACATCTACTTTAATGATGAAGAAAAGGAAAATTTCCCTGTTGACCTTTATAATTCAGTGAATGATATTTTCCAATAAATAAATTGATACAATAGAAAGAGCAAGGAGATTTAAGGAGCATCAAGAGTTGGTTTCAAAAGTTGTAAAACAACAGGAAGACAGAAAGAGGAAATGCAGACAGAAACTAACAGGTGAAGAAGCATTTGAAAGAAAACAAAAGAAATTTTTTTAACCACTTTTAAAAACTTCCCAAGAAAAAATAATAACAGGTGGAAATCTCATTTTGAAAAAGGTTATACCAAGCGATGGACCAATGAATTTGTTAAAATTGTTGATGTCGTCTTTACAGTTCTTTGGACTTAAAAATTTTGTGATTTTAAGGGGATGAGATTTTAGGTTCATTTTATTCACAGGAATTACAAAAGATAAAGATGAATTGACAAAAAACCCTTGGACTTACAAATCATGTGATTTGAAGGGGGAAGAGATTTTACGTTCATTTTATTCACAGAAATTACAAAAGTCAAAGATAAATTGAATTTTTTTTGACTCCGCCCCTTTTTGACTCTGCCCACACAAGCCACATCCACACAAGCCCCACCCACAAAAGCTTCATCCACACAAGCCTCACCCACATAAGCCACATCCACATCCATCATATCCACATAATTAGTGATATCCACAACATGTTTATTTAATTTAGAAAAATTGCTCCACCCACATAAGCTCCACCCACATAAGCCCCACCCACATAAGCTCCACCCACACAAGCACCACCCACCCACACAAGCCCCACCCACCCACACAAGCCTCACCCCCCTGTGCACCCCCACCTTTGACCCACCACCCCCCTCATCCCACCCCCACCCTTCCCCACACACACACACGGGGAGGGGAGAGGGATGAGGGATGTGGTGGGTCATTGGGGGAGCGCACCTATCCCCCTTTACATCTCCTTTATTCTTTTCTTGTAATTCAAAATCAGATAATTATAAGGAAAGCATTTATAATTAAACAAAAGTAAAAACATTGAACAAAATCTTCTTTCGCAGCAGTCTGATCGTTTGTTTTGGTTTTGAAACTCGATCAACATATTCTGTTCAAAACAAAGAGTGAAGAACAATTAGGGTATATAAAGATGATTATATCATGATATTAATAAAATAATAAATATAACATTTACCTCCAGAAGAGAGTGTCGTGTCAGATTCCTACAGAAGATTAAGTTGTGTGTTTGGTTCATCCAGACAGGTGTGTAAACTGAAAAGTAATTTAAAAAAATAATGAGTCAAAAACAGGGACACACACACACACACACACACACACACACACACACACATAATGTCTCACCTTTGATTCGACTCATTCAAGGTTGGAGGACGTGAGAGAATTTTTTTCCAGCCAACAAAAATGTCATTCAATTCTCTTCTGAACAATTGAATGTCTTCAAGGAAGTCATTCATTTTTCGCCACTCATCATGTAATTCAAAGGCCTCCTGTTCTAGATCAGTGAAAAACGATGTTGTTGTTGGGGACAACCTGTTCGAAAAAGAATAATTATTGGTTGTATAGTGATTTAATTCTGTATAAAACAAATGCAATGAATTGGGTTAAGGATCTCACCTCTCATCTTGTGAAAACGATTGATACGCCAGGTCGGAGGAATTATCTGCACAATCCATTCTCTAAACAAAACAAACAAAGCCTGAGCAATAAATATGAAGCCTGAGCATACAAAGCAATAAATAGCCTCCTGTTGATGATATAATGGGAGATAACACAACAATGGTTTTTCAGGGTGTGTCCCACATAGGAAATGACTTCGGAATTTTTTTGGCTTGGTTTGGGAGAGGCAGCTTGGCTGACTCCAGACTGACTCATTTTAACACAAAAATGAAACAGCTTGCTTTGAATTATTTTGAGAAAACTTGCGTTTAAAAGCTGTTTTTGCTTGCTTTTAGCTAAACTTTGTTCTGTTAGTGTTCTGATGATTTAAGATATAACCATAAGAGACATGGGCACAGAATACTTCCTCATTTTCACAGCACGACTGTGCTCTTAAAGGCACTTCCTCATTTTGCAGAACCGAAGGAGGGATAGTGAACTTCCCTTTCGTGCTTGAAGAGATAAAGTGAATATACTCGATGGAATTGAATGTTATAAGAAAATGAAGTTATTCCCTAAAGTAGAACATGGACAAATATTCGTTGGTTTGCTCTTTGAGTGGAATTAAAATATAAAAGGACTGTGATTATGTTGGGGGGAAGAAGTGCTTTAATCAGTAAGTTTCAATCTTTCATTGTCTCAATTTTACATGGGAGGGAAGGGGATAGGTGGGGAGAAAATGAGTCTCCTATTTTGGGCTTTTGGGGCTTGAGTCAGAAAGTTTTTCCCCTTTTTCCCCATTCATTTGAATCGGTGTCCCAGAAGCCCCATTTATCATCTACTGACGTCAAGGAGTAAACACCCTTTCCTTGCAATGGTCATTGGTGTCGGAGTAGTTACCAGACAAAGTGATCGGACTGGTCCGCCACAATGGAGAAATAAGCCAAATAACAACATCCATTAGAAATCCGAAAAAAAAAATTCAAAAATTTGAATAAAAATTTTTTCCCAAAATATATCTGGTGGAAAACCCACAGAGACCTCCTGAGTACGCCCTGAAACTTTAGTGTCGATCGGACCAAGAGTCTTGGAGTAGTTACCGGACATAAAGACGTACAGACGCATGTTCATTTTTATATATTATACAAAAAACAGAAGGTGGGACCTGGAATGTAAGTAAACATAACAGATGATTATGAACAGCTTGGAAATTTCAAGACGTGGAAACATGAAGAGAGCTCAGTGGGGTTTACCAATGCTGCTGGAATCGAATACAACTATAAGTCTGCCTGTCCTGATGTGATACACAGTGCGGGGTCTTGCATCACAACAAAGCCTGGTTTTCCAAGGTGATATCAATTTTCAAAGTTAAACAATTATTTTTGTTTATCATCCTCAATGCGAATACTTGTTTTTTTAAATCCCACCAGCAAACTGTAAATCAACCTTCCCATTGATTGCAATGAAGCCACAGCATATGTTACCTTACAAACTTCTCCAAATGAGAATTAATTAATCAAATCACATGGTTAGCCTGGAGAGGGCTTTAAAACATTGTGGCATGTCAAAGAACATGTGCGAACACAGATGACTGTTAAAGAATTCATTAATTTTACGTGGATTACAATGAAATTAGTAGACATTGGGAAGGAAGGAAGCGAGTTGGCCTGTTCACGGATTTCAACCAAACGTTTGATTTCACACGACAACTAGAAGCAACCAGTTTGTAATGGAACGCTGTGTCGACAATTTATTTTGCTGTATAGATATGCAAAGTATATGTTTTTATTTCCTTCTTACACTAATCCAAGTATACTTTGCACACACATCACATGTAAGACATTTAGTAGATATCAGTGTGCTTTTACATGGATTACAAAGCCATGAGTAGGCAATGAACAAAGACATCTGGTATATGCGATTTTATCCTGAGTTCTTTGCATCATGAGCCAAGGATTCAGATGAGAACCCTTACAGGCCCACCCAGATGTATTTATTATGTATTGAAATGAATTCGACATTTTGGTGGCAAGGATATACAAACATTGAAAAAAGTTAAGCACAGACCACATTTTCCTGGATCAGAGCAATAACCAAGAAGTTTGAGAAACTGCAGCATTTATCAAAAATAAAACCATATATTGGTCAAGTATGCATGTTTGACGAAATAATGAGACAAATTCAGGGATTTTGTTGATTATTTTTGTTTTTTAATGAGGATTTCTGTAATGCACCATTAACTGTTTTCAACCAAAAAACACGATTGATGAATGGGGCTGCTGGCAATACATCATGTGGTGTAAGGCTCAAGACCAGTCAATAATGGCATCCAATGATGTCACAATTTAATGAATATCTCAAAAGGTCAATAATGTGTGTAAGCACTCTTAAAATGAATGACTGCTGCAACTCTCGTTCTCATCGCGCCTGAAGAAGCCACCAGAGAGACTCCAAAGGGAGTTTGTTTGCCATTTCTGGTGCAAAACAGCCCCGACTGTGTCAGAGTCTGCAAAGGAAGATCCATTCTCATCTCCACTCAAGAATGTCCCAAACGTGCTCTATTGTATTTAAATCGGAACTCCTTGCTGGCCAGGGCAATCTTGTGATGGCAACGTTTTGCAAAAGGTTGGTAGCTGCACAAATATTGTGGAATCTGGCATTGTTATCCATGAATATAGGTCTTGTGAGAATTGGGTGGTTGTCAAAATGTGAAACAACACAATCCAAAATGTCCCCAAAGTACTTTTCACCTGTGCAGTTACTCTGCATTGTGGCAAGGTCAATTTTACAATCATATGACAAGCAGCCCCATATAATAATAGATCCGCCACCAAAAAGGATTTTTCTCTACAACGTTCTGGGGGTATAGGTTGTATACGGTTGCCACTAAACCTGAGTTCTACATTCTACCATCAATCATGTGCAGGAGAAATCTGCTGTCATTAGACCAATGGATTTTCCTCCAGGATGGGAGATTCCAGTGTTGACGTGCCTCGCACCATGACGGTGGGAAGAGGGCATCTTATCGGGCAACTTCTTTTGTAATCTGCATCATGAAGCCGGTTCTCAACAGTTCTCATGGATAATCTCTGAGGGAGATTCCATAATTCCATTCATTCTGCAAAACTGTGCTTGTAGCAAAAGGAATATGTCTGACAAGCCTGATCAGAGCTGCGTGTTTTCGATTAGAGGTCATTGGTAGATCATCCTTGGTTATCTAGATTGAGGCCTGTCTTCAACATCATTGGTTTGTTCATGTTTGTGGAACAATTTGCTGATAATAGTCTGATGGAAGTTAAGTTGACATGTAATTTCATTGTAGGATATCCTAGCATTGTTCATCCAAATAATTTGCCATCCTTGGGCTTAGAAAAGGGGAGGAGATGGGATATTGGGGGGGGGGAGTGGAGGAGAAGTGGGGTGGAGGGAAAGGAACAAAAGTGGTTTTAACAGTCAAATATTCCATCATATTTGTGTACGTTATAAAGAGCCTGGTGTTGGCGCAGTGGTTAGGGCAGCGGCTTGGGATCCAAAAGGTCCTGAGTTCAAGCCCCGTTGGGCCACTGAATTAATACACCAGGGGGTTGACTCAGCCTGTCATCCTTCCGAGGTCGGCGAAATGAGTACCAGTGTACTGGGCCGGTGTATACCCTGGTTAAAATCGGTGTACCATATCCCTGTGTCGTAAGAGGCGACCAGGGTTGCGTCAGGAAGGGCATCCGGCATAAAACATGTGCCAAATCACTATGCGGATCATACGGATGATCCGCTGTGGCGACCCCTAACGGGAGCAGCCAAAAGAAGAAGAAGATTTGTGTACGTTATAAATAGAGCTCCCCAAAAAGTAAAAACTTATTTCGGAGAATTCAAGAAAAATTATGTCAATATCCCAAGTACACAAAGCCTGTTTGCACAAAGAAACACAAAGGACACAAAAACCAGAGAACAAAATATGACGTGGCACAGTGGAAGTCTCCATTCATAATTCTCAGTGTGCAAAAACAACAATGGAAGGTATAAAAAAATTCAATCTTTAAATGTTTTTTAGAGGCACAGGGAAAAGGGGTCGCTGTGGAAAGAGGTTGCCATGGAAAGGAGAACACAGGGCAAGGGTGACACTGTGAAAAGGGGAGCACCATAAAAAGCGGAGCGTCGTGAAAAGTGGAGTGCTGGACAGAAGGGGATCACTGGGCAAAAGGAAAGTGCTGCACAAGAGGGGGGCATCATGAAAAGGAGATGCCGTGAAAAGGGGGCACGGTGAAATGGGTGGTGCTGAGCAAAGGAGGTGCCGTGAAAAGGGAGCAGTGGGTAAAGGGCAACATTGTGAAAAGAGGAGCATCATGGAAAAGGAACTTTTGGAAAAGGGGGAGGCGTGAAATGGGAGTGTTGGACAGAAGGGGATCGCTGGGCTTAAGGGCAGTGTGGGCAAAAGGGGAATGCCAGTCTCAAAGGTGGGCACATGAAAAGGGGAACGCCGTGAAAAGGGGAACCTGTGAAAAGGGGATCGTCATGAAAATGGGAGCATCAGACTGAAGGAGATCACCGCGCAGAAGAGGAGCACTGAGAAAAAGGGGAGCGCCAGGCAAAAGGGTATTGCTGTACAAAAGGGAATCACCAGGCAAGAGGGAAGCACCGGGCAAGAGGGAAGCACCGGGCAAGAGGGAAGCACCGGGCAAAAGGGAAGCGCCGGGCAAAAGGGAAGCGCCGGGCAAAAGGGAAGCGCCGGGCAAAAGGGAAGCGCCGGGCAAAAGGGAAGTGCCGGGCAAAAGGGAGTGCTGGGCAAAAGGGGGTACCAGGAAATTAAAGGGCACTGTGCAATAAGGGGCTTGGAAAGGGGGCGCCATGAAAGGGGAGTGGTGTGAAAAGTGGAGTGCCATGAAAATGATGAGGTAATGGAAAAGGCGTGCAGTAGGCAAAAGTGAGCCCCTGGCAAAAGGGAAGCACCGTGAAAAGGGGGCACTGTGAAAAGGGGTGCAGTGAAAAAGGGGCGCTGTGAAAAATGAGGAGTCAAGCAAAGGGAGAAAAGGGGGGGTCTCCGGGCCAAGGGGAGCGGTGGGCCAAAGGGAGCGCCGGAAAATTAGAGGGTGCTGTGCAATAGAGGGACTGGCAAAGGGGGGCGCCATGAAAGGTGACCTCTGTGAAAAGGGGGTGCCAGACAAAGGAGAGTACTTGGCAAAGGCGGGTGAAGTCAGATCACCCTATAGTTAATTTGCAATTAAAAATGAAAAGGTTTGATTTATAAGCAATTGTTGAAGTTTACTTTATTGATTGATAATGCCTGAAGTTTGTAAAACGCAACTACGCGAGTTGAGGAATCATTGTTGCATGTTTACAGTAAAGCGTTTCACCTGATCGGTGCTTTTGAAGAGTCCCAATATTTCTGTACATAATGTTTAACGCTTTTAAAAACAGCACTTGAGCGGGCCCGTCTGTCACAGGTCCTTTAACGTGATCACGGCGACACCAGCGTGTTTTGGCCATAAGCAAGCCGCCCCTGGCTGTTCTTCTTCCTTTTTAACGGCAACAATTATTTCCACGTTCCTGTGAGGTTCGCTGGGGTAACCTTGCCCAAGGTGTTTCACAAACCGACTGGCCAGGCAGGGGGAGGCCAGCCCTGACGTTCAACTAGGGTTCTGGCAGGAATTTGGGGTTTGTTCATGGTGTTCGCGATGGCTCGCCTACTCTTCGCGAAGGACCGTGGGATTTTTAACGTCCATCAAATAATGCTGGCAGATGGGACGCCCAGTTTAACGTCGATCCGAGGGACGGCACCCACATTGATGCCTCGCCCTGCCTGTAAAACACCGGGGTGACTGTTCACAGCTGTGTCGGGATTCGAACCCAGGGTAGACAGCTTAGAAGCGTTGAGTGTGGGCGATTTATTAACGAGCCCAGTTATTAAAAATGCGATCTGTTACGCAAACCTATGAACACAAGCAAGCGGTCGTCGCGGTAACGTGACTCACGAGGGTGCGCAGGGATGTGAGATCGCAGCAATCATCCGAGCGCAGCGATCCTGGAGACCCCGTGATGCGCTGCCTCGCAGGGGGCTCAGACTGCCCGCCAACCAATCCCGAGGAAACAAATTGACAGCGCTTCAATGGTCTCTCGGCCGAACCGCAAAAAAGATCAACACGAGCCTTTAGCAATTAAACCGTTGTTTATCTGACGTCATACATCACCTCCTATTTAAGAATAATTCTTAAAATATCTGAATGTCATTTAATCTAACACCCAACGAAACCCCCCCCCCCCGCAAAACTCTCCACTCCCATCCCATCCCATTCCAAAATATACTCCTTATCGATCAATTTGCGTTTTCTGGTGTATAAATTGTTGGCGAGCCACCCTCGAAGTGGCCGATCGTGTTCCTCTTGCGCGACACTTTTTTTTCTGATCGTTTGAACAACCCGCGTTATTCCACATCTGACCATGTGTCGCGTGCTATTCCCGCATCATTCCCACATACCGCATCTCATACGTCATTCCCACATTATTCCTGCATCAATCCCACACACCGCATCTTGTGCATCATTCCTACATTAGTCCCATGACGGCCCCACATTATTCCCACATCTTGTGCATCATTCCCACATTATTCCCATGATATTCTGTCAGCCCTGCATCAGTCCCATGTTATTCCCACATACCGCATCTTGTGCATCATTCCCACATACCGCATCTTGTGCATCATTCCCACATTAGTCCCATGACATTCCCACATTATTCCCACATATTGTGCATCATTCCCACGATATTCCGTCATCCCTGCATCAGTCCCATGTTATTCCCACATTATTCCCATGCCATTCTGGCATTACCACACACTGCATCTTTTGCATCATTCCCATGACATTCCTACATTATTCCTGCACCGATCCCTTGTTATTCTGTCATTCTTCATCATTTCCATATTATATTGGCATCATTCTGGGGTCATTTCCACATAATTTCTAGGTTATTCCAGTGTCATTCCCACATTTTAGTGTTATTCCTGCATGATTTCCACATTATCCTCACATGATTCCTGCGTTATTCCAGAATCATTCAGCATAATTTGCATGCTATTTACATATCATTCCCACATTGTATCATGTCTCCACATTTTCTGTGTTATTCCCTCATCATTTCTGTGATGTTCCAGCATTATTCAAGTATTATTCCCGCATTACTTCAGTGAGATTCCCATGTTATTCTAGCATTATTCCAAGTGATATTTCAATGTTATTCCAGCATTCTTCCAAGTGATATTGGCATGGTATTTCAACATTATTCCCACATAAATCCCATGTTATGCCATCATTATTCCAAGTGACATTACCATGTTATTCCAGAATTCCCATGTTATTCCCACCTAAATACCATTTTATTCCAGCATTATCCCAAGCGATATTGCCATGTTATTCCAGCATTCCCATGTTATTCCCACATAAATCCCATGTAATTCCAGCATTATTCCAAGCGATATTGCCATGTTATTCCAGCATTCCCATGTTATTCCCACATAAATCCCATGTTATTACAGAATTATTCCAAGTGACTGCCAAGTTATTCCAGAATTCCCATGTTATTCCCACATAAGTCGCATGCTTTTCCGTCATTATTCCAAGTGACATTGCCATATTATTCCGGCATTCCCATGTTATTCCCACATAAATCCCATGTTATTCAAGCATTATTCCAAGCAATCTTGCCATGTTATTCTTGCATTCCAATGTTATTCCAGCATTATTCCAAGCGATATTGCCATGTTATTCCAGCATTCTTCCAAATGATATTGGCATGTTATTTCGACATTATTCCCATGTTATTCCTACATAAGTCCCATGTTATTCCAGCAATATTCCAAGCGATATTGTCATGTTATTCCAGCATCAAGTGATAATGGCATGTTATTCCAGCATTATTCCAAGTGATATTGGCATGTTATTTCAACATTATTCCCATGTTGTTCCCACATAAGTCCCATGTTATTCCAGCATTATTGCAGTACTCGTCCAGCGTTATTGTAGTGTTTTAATTCCACATCATTCCCTTGCTATGTGAGTGACATTCTCGCACTGTTGAACCGACCTAAGGAGCGGTTCAGAGAGCGCGTCTCCAGTGATCACACAAATGATACATAACGACGCTTGTCCTGGAGTGAGCCCGGATCGGGGGGGGGGGGGGAGGAGGACGAGCCGCACCTTGTCCCGATGAACCGTCCTCGCAAGAGAGCCAGAATCCGGCGCGAAAAGCGCGAACATCGAAGTTGTCATCCTCGCTTTGCCAGCTCGATCCACTTGCGTTCGCAGTTGCGCACCCCCGATTGAGCCCACACACAGGCTTCGGCACCTTGCGCGTTCCCCGGCACCACGCCGTGGTGGACACGGCCACGAGGCACAGCAGCAGCGCGCTCGCATTCAGAGTCATGGCAAGTGCCGTGCGCCGTGTGCGCGACGCTGTCTGCATGGAGGGGGGAGTGGGGGTGCCCAGCAGTTTCGAGCTTGGGGTCCGCACTTCCCTCTGGATCCGCGTTTCCCACAGAGGCACTTCCAGTGCAAGGTCTCGAGAGAAAACTGTGGATCCGTGGTGTGGCTCTTGCACAAGGACAGACGGGAAATGATCGAGCGAGGATTTCTTTACGCGAGGACGGCTTTCGGCTGTTTGGGGATGGCAGGGGGGGAGGTGGTGGGGGGGAGGTGGTGGGGGGGAGGGGCGGGGATGTATTACTGTGTCAAGTTCTTTGGTTATTCCCGTTTTACTTTGCAGTGGAGTGGAGTAAATGTTTCCCAGTTAACCACAACTGCTACACTGGGTTCAGCATGCTTTGCTGATCGTAACATATATTCCATGGACCGAGGGGGCCTACCATAAACACCCCCTCCCCCCCCACCCCCATGCTCCAACCTAATGTGCATAATTGTGCTCATTGATGCCACCTTAGATGAAATTGCAATAACTCTTCTGGTCTGTTTGGAACACCCTATTGGGACCGATGTCAAAATTCCATTTTTCCATCAATTCGACCATTACTTGAGCTTCATGGAATTTGCATTGACTTTGCTATATGTCAGTTGTTACTAGCTCCGATTAACCAAAACCTCGCATGTTACCTCATTGTTCTCAGCATGATTACCAAACAAAGATTGATGAACATGCAAAGTTCAAGTCTTGCGTTCATGATACCAAATACATTAAAGTATTATTCAAAATTGTGATTTACTAACGCAGGCCATGTCTTGTTTCCTTTAATCAATAAATTCTAGATTTTTGATGTTTCTGGGATGGAGGAGAGCCCACAAAAAGCAAAAAAACGGAAACATCCTGCCCGACATGGAAATTAAGTTCGGGAGCAAAACCAAGTCCGTATGCTTCGTTACACGGGTTCGAAGCATGGACCGTTCACATTCCTGTCTCAGTCAAAATATCCCATTGAGAGGTTGAAAAAAACATTCGTGACAGGAGACTGACTCTGTCTCTCTCTATCAGCCTGCATGTTATCCTCTACGTATATGGTATGAGGTAGGACCAAAAAGTGTGTGGACAACAGAGAACACTTCAAAGTTTGAATGCGATGAGTGGAAGAACGTCGTTGATGCTGCAGAGATAATAGGTGATGAACAGGTACTGGTGAGAACGAGAACGGCCACTCGGTGGAGCACATAGCTCTGCCAGGCTGATAGCTCGGATCTGGATTCGGACCTGAATGAAAATTTAATCAGCTTGTTCTTGTCGCCTAACCAACTCATCCACCAAGTTTCGTCCGAATCCATCCATAACTTTTTCAGGAATCCTGCTATATGTCGTTTTTGGCCATGTCACCCATTGGTGAAAAATCACTGAAACAAGAAAACCTCGAAGAAGCACACAACACGGCTCCCGATAGTTTATGTAATGTGACTGATGATGAAGTTTTGCACAAATGTAAAGTCATGAAGTTGATTGTGACCAATGCAAGCACGATGTATCTGTTACTCATAGCACCTCTCCCGAGCTTAAGATCTTAGGGTCTTGAGTTCAAGTCCCTGTCTAACCGTTGAATTAACATCAGGTGCGTTGACTCAGCCTGCCATCCTTCCAAGGTCGGCAAAATGAATACCAGCTTATTGATAATGGGGGGCATTTCATCAGCGGCACAGCTGTGCCACCAGAAAATGATGCAACCAGCAACCACAGGCTGCATACGAATAAATAAACCAGAGTTGGTGTCAAAGCCACCCAATGCTCACCTGTTTATACATTTATCGTTTTTAAAAGGCTAGTCTAATAATATTTTTTTATAAAGCATTGCAGTGAAGTCTGATACAAATAATTTTAAAGCAATATATGCATTTGTATATTTTAATCAGTAAAAAAAACAGTGTGGTAGATAAAAACATTAGAAAGGAAAAAACTTAAACGTTGATGTGCTACAAAAAAGTTAAATTCAAACCAGGTCAAAAATTTTAAAAATTTGTAATTTTTAATTTTTTTATTTCAACTTCACCACATCAATAATATACCCCAAAGGAACCTCCCTGCCAAATATCAGCATTCTAGTACACATATTAAATGAATGGCAAGCTTCTAAATAACTTGCACCAAAAACTTTAACGTTGATGTGCTACAAAAAAGTTAAATTCAAACCAGGTCAAAAATTTTTAAAGATTGAAATTATTTTTTCATTTCAACTTCACTACATCAATAATATACCCCAAAGGAACTTCCATGCAAAATATCAGCATCCTAGTCCACATATTAAATGAATGGCAAGCTTCTAAATAATTTGCACCAAAAACTTTAACGTTGATGTGCTTCAAAACAGGTCAAAAAAATTTAAAATTTGAAATTTTTTTTAATTTCAACTTCACTACACCAACAGTATAGCCCAAAGGAACCTCCGTGCCAAATATCAGCATCCTAGTACACATATTAAATGAATAGCAAGCTTCTAAATAACTTACACCAAAAACTTTAACATTTTCACGCTCACACTCACGCCGGGGGTATCGCTATAGCTCTCTGTTCTTTGAACAGGCGAGGTAATAGCACCTCCCCAAACCCTAAGTCCTGAGCAAGTAAGTTACAAAGTAAGCTTGAAAGGCATGACATCTATAACGGTAAATTATAATTCTGTAAACTCAATGACAAGGGAAAACACACGACTTTTGAATGCAAACGAGGCCTTTTCCGCAAGTGCTGTGTGTGTGTTTACACGAACTCGGTCGTGCTTGACTTTAACCTGCCGTTGCGCACGCAAAATCTGTAATTGAAATAATCGTTTTAACATAAATTTTCAGCATTTAAACGAAAGAGTGGCAATTTCATGATGGTTAACCATAATTGTTGTGTTCCTGGATGCAAACTGGACTCACGGAAATACGTGAAATATCCGAAACCATGTGGTATTGATTTGCTATCATTTCCAGTTAATGAAAGTGAGTGACCTCAGTGGGTCTCTATCTCTCTGTTTTCTGTCCTTTTTCTGTCCTCTCTCACCAAAATTCTACCAGTGATTATTAAAGCAACAGGAATGATGAAGTGCAGTTGGAGGCTATCTGGGGTTCAGTGACGATCCTTAAAAGAGCAATCAGAACAAAACTTTAAGAACAAGATAACTTCACAAATTGGCCCATGAATCTTCGTGAGATTATCTCCATGACCCCTTATTGAGACAGAGGTAAATACTTTGAGACCTGGGAGGGCTCTGTTCCACATTCTGAAACCCGCACATCAAGATAACAATCAAGAACCCATAAACACTTCTCCTTTTAGCAATAGATGCAAAAACCTCGTATAATTTATCTTGCAGCCCCAGAACCAAACAATATATTTATAACAGCCCTCTCAGCTCCCGTAGCTGACACGCTCAACATGATCAATAGTAAATAACATTTTAAACTTACCCTGTGCATTCACATGCCCCAGATATGTCCTTCCCCTCGATGTTCAGAAGCATCCAAACCAGACACCGTCTCTTCCTCAGGGAATTATACCTGACATCCATCTCCCACATAAATATAGCTGGCACAAGATTTGTGTGCTTTCACATCATGAAGATGTCTTTCGCCGAATAGTCGGTTACCGTGACTTGGTAACAATGCACAGCATCATCTTTCCAAGTGCAGACGTCCATTAAATAAATTACCAAGCCTGCCATGTTCACAGGAGGCACTCCCACAAGGTTCAAGGTCCATTCGCTGTTGTGATCCGTCTGGTGTTTATGTGGTACACACCCGTCCACTCGAGCCTTGCACCGACGCACGTGGTTGGAAGTTTGCAGCACTGCAAAGTGCCCATTTGGCAAGCTGAGGAAGTCCTCCAAGTCCTTCGTTGTGCAGAGGCGCAGCCCTTACTTCTCTCAGGTATGTTTCCAGGTATTTTTGGCTTCTTTTACAAGCTTTGTGATCCATTTTAGGTTACAATCCTCACCTTCCTTACACAATACCTTATGGTGCCTCGAACACTATCGTTTCTCAGGGTTTCTGATCATTCTGGGGTGGATAACGTCCTTTTGAAAGTCGTGTATTTCAGAGCTTTCTAGTGTACAACTCTCGCATCAGTTTAGACTTTAGATGAAGCAATCAAAAGGGCTCATGAACTTCGCTCTGGTGACATGTCTGCAGAAGTAGCACTTCTTCCATTAAATAACTATTATCGATGCTTTTGAGAAGTCAGAGACTTCTGGACTTGGCCCACAACAACACACTACAAGGAAAGTGTAGATTCTGCTATCATGTCCCAACTTGAGAAGTTTCTCAATTATGTGATATCTGGAAAGCCATCAAACCACTTGAGGAAAGGCTGACAGGATTGCCTAGAAGGCTGACCAGCCTGGGTTTGAACCCTGACCCAGCTATGAACTGTGATCTCGGTGTTTCACTGGCAGGTTGAGGCATAAATGTGTGTACCGTCCCACGAACGGACGTAAAACTGGCCGTTCAGTCTGACAGCATTCGTTGGTGGATGATAAATACTACACGGTGTCCTTCATAAAGAGTAGGTGAGCTTTCACTGGCTACACGGACAAATTTCCAATTTCCTGCCCTAACCAGCAGAGGGCATAGCATCAGCGGCACAGCCGCACCCTCCTCCAATAATGCCACCCCGCAGCCTTGTGCCGCTGCATATGGATCTCTCGAACTTGAAACTGAAATTGCACAAGTCTCTAGCATACTATCAACACAGATTGTTCACCAGCCTGATGTACCCTCTGGTTTCCATTCTGATTTTAACAATTTTTATCAGTTTCTCTCAAGCTAAGCAGGTTCAGGTTCAAGTCACACCGCACATGCTATTACTATGCAGGATGTAGTGGGTTCTGAAGCTCTGGGAGGCTCCAAACCTGATGCCCCCTGAGTTCCACACAAGGATCGTTCTCTCAAACTACAGTTGGAAGGTTCCCCACCAGCATGTTACGTTGGCAGAAAGTCAAGCCCAGACTTCAGAAGGCAACACTGGCAGTGTGATGAAGGAGCCAACGCTGTGTAGAAGTCATTGAGAGAAGACCTGGTCTGGATATTTTTAAAGACAGGTAAGAAGTGAAAGAGGTCAAGAGCTCCCCAGCTGGGCAGGTTTTCTCTCGTCCACTGGTGTGGCACCGTCAAACTTGACCACCATTGACTTCTATCCTGTGATAAGTCATCCTATCACGAAGTACAGCACAGTTCAAGAATGCCTCAGAGCAGCAGAGGAAGCAATAAGGTCGGTCAATGTTACAGGACCACAACATTTGTTCTTGGAGTGTGCATAAAGAAATGTCCTCTCCTTTGGAATCATCCATTCAGAAACAAGGATCACATTGTAATAATCGGAACTTTCCATTTGGTTTGTGCTGACTTCAAATGCTTGGAAAGAAGATGGAGGGGTCTGGTCTGAATGACATTCTTCTTGAAGCAGGGTTGATGTCATCTGGTTCACTTGTCTGTACTTGTTTGTGGTGAGGATGGCGAAGTTACAGAGAGATTCACTTACCTTGGCAGTAATATTCATGTCGCCACATGTTGTGAGCCAGAAGTCAATCGACGTCTGCGTTAGGCCTGGGGAGTCATGGATTCACTGGATCATGGGGTGTGGCACTGTTGGTACCTATGTAGGCGGATGAAAGTCCGAGTCTTCAGGTCCTTGGTGCTTCTAGTCTTGTTCTATGGATGTGAGACTTGGACTCTGATCAGGTATCCCAGACTTAATTCCTTCGGTACCAGGTCTCTTCAGAGAATCCTTGACTCTTGCTGGTCAGACTTTGTGTCCAACGAGCAGTTGCTGAGAGAGACTCAGATGAGATTTGTTACCTATATAGTCCATGAGCGTCAGCTGCGGCTATATGGACATGTGGCTCGTTTTCCTGATGTTGATCCTGCTCACCAGATTCTCTCAGCAAGGGAGCCTCATGAGCGGAGGCAGCCAATGGGACTACCATGTGCCTCGTGGTTGCAGCAACTTTATTGGCATCTCAAGGAGATGGGGATGGGCCAGGCATCTGCCTGGGGATGGCCAGACGGAGAACCCTGGAGTAGAGGAGGAAAGTGAATGCAGCGATGCGCTGCTCCGGCACATGATCCCATACCTGACTTGATCTGGTTCACTGCATGGTGTGGTATCTGAAAAGAACTACGATTGAAGCATGCACTGCCACACTATAATGCTTCAACGTTCAGAGAGACTTCTTCTCGAGCAGTTATTGTCAATGACAAGCAGTAAGGCCTCTCTTTGTGATGTGCCAGTAAAACCCCAGCAGAAAATTCAACATTTGGTACCAGTGTCCATCAAAGTCATCCTTTGATTCCATCATGGAAGATGCCAATCTTGAGGGTTGTATTTGAGCTTGAAGCTGCTGAACATCAATGACCACAAATTTCACGAACCATGAGAAATGGTCAAATTGCTGCTGCAAGTGCCATTTTGACATAGGTCCCAACTTTTGGGGATTTTGATGTGCAATACTCTTTTCAGGTGTCTGGTGTTGGCTTAACGGTTAAGGTGGCTGGTTTAACATGTTAGGGTCTTGAGTTTGAGCTTCTGTCATGCTGTTGAAATAACACCAGGTGAGTTGACTCAACCTGTCATCCTTCTGAGATCGGCAAAATGAGTACCAGCTTACTGGAGTAAGAAGCCATTCGAGTATCCAATGTCGGAGTGGCGACCTGTCCACCAGGACTGTGCTCCTTAGCCAAACGAAACTGCTTCTGCAGCCCTATGTGCCTCACGGTGTGAAAGCAATGGTTTTTGGTGATACTCTTGACAGAGCATTGGTGCTGCCAAAGCAATTTCTTCGCAATGGTGCTACTGGGTGGTATGCCATTGCCTTCCGAGCATTGTTTGTCCATGCTCTATCCATTTTCATGATGAGCATGAAGCAAGGAAGCAGCAAAATACCTTCTTTTTTTTTTTTTACAAAATCTTTCCTATGACAGCCAGGGTTTGAACCACTGACCTCCCAAACTCAGAGCTGATGTTCTTAAACATGACACCCCCGAGTCTAGTAATGTCCCAAACATATAAGGCAGGGCGTTAACAAACATCGACCAAAATAATTATTTCAATGTTCGCATTTTTTTTCCATCTGGGATTCTAAGAGGACATCACAGAAAACAATTATGCACATCAGGTAGGATGGTGGGGGAGGGTGTCCATGGACCAGTTCATTAGCCTTAACTCATACCTAGTGGTTGTAAAACTCGATCAGGGCTCAAAACAGTGCATCGTATTGGATTCCCGATTATGGAAAAGCTTAGGCTTGACGGATGTCATGCTGACTGGTTACCTCCACTTAGGAGGCTAAATATTTCAATTAATTACCACATATAGGCTAATAAGAAGGAATCTACTTCCCCGTCCCATTTTCTCCATATATGCCTAACCCTATAAAACTCCTACTCCGCTTCCAACTCAACTTGGTTCCTTCCTCTCTGTCTATCTCTCTCCTACCATTCTCTCTCTTAAATTCAATCTTCTCCATTCAATGCCACCCTGTGTGTACCTGATAAACAGATGGCTCCTATACGAGTGAAGAAGTTCAGGCTCCTGATTGGAGGGAAACTTCCTAATGGACATCTGCAGTCTAAGGGGTCTCAGCAGTCCAAAGGGTCGAAAGGTTTAAAGGTACATTCCAACATTACGTAATTAATAGACATGGTCAGGGTGCAACAACAAAAGCAGATTATAAGTTTGCAATTGTGAAATAAACATGATATTGCTTGTTCTTACAGCACGTGCTGTTGATTCCAAACACACGGGTACATAGGTGGCCTTACCTTCCGAAACCAGGTGAAGAATGTCCAAAAAGAAGACAAAACGCTTGGGTTGGACTGAAACGAAAGCACATTTTGATGGCAATCAAGTTTGGCTCATGCGGCTGATTTAAGAAGCAGGAATGGCTTGAAAAGGGTAGGAATAATGGAGTGCGTAGGTCACCGGCAGCACACCGTCGGAAAGGTGATGACAGGTGACATTCACCTGCGGAGCTTTCCAAAAGGAACCCCATTTCGCAACCAAAGTCGAGGAACAAAGCCCTGACCCTACGTCTTGGGTAGCATGTTAAACCGAGACAGATTCATGAAATGTTTCACTTACTCGGACACCCGGAGGGTGGTGGGGGGGCTGCGACGGGCTGGGTGGGCTGCGATGAGTGCTTACATCGCTTGGATGCTTCCACAATACGTGCTTCATCCCAGCTGCGACGAGCATGGCACGAGAATTGCAGTGATCTTGGATCAAGTCGAATTTTCGACAAGAACCCGTGGGAAGAGTTCGGTCCTTCGATGGTATCAAGGAAACTTGGGGTGTGTTCAGTTACCAAGCAGCTTGCTAGCGCCTGCCAAGCAAGCCATTCCTTATCAACGTTTTTGAATGGAATGCATACTTGAGTGCTTAAGCCACTTGGCGAGCGCTCTGCAAGAAACTCTCCGTTGATGCACTCCGCTGAACTGGAGAAGAGGTCAGGGTGAGTGACAGGGTCCACCTGTGGAAATGATCGTAAACATGATGGTTTTCAAAAATCATGCAGGTAACACAAAATGTGTAATCAACATGATATTCAGCCTGGTGCGGTGTTGGCTTAATGGTAAAGGTGGTTGGCTGAAGATCTTATCGGGTCTTGATCTCGAGTTCGAGCCCCTGTCGGCCATTGAATGAACACCAGGTGTGGTTGACTCAACCAGTCATCCTTCTGAGGTCTGCGAAACGAGTACCAGTGTACTGGTAATAGAGGGGTTACTGCATCAGCGGCACAGTCACACCCCCAGAAAAATATTACAACCAGCAGCCACAGGCTGCAATGTCATGATATTAAAACCAAAAGGTAAATGGTTTGCCAACTTTTGTGTCGTCGTGATTGAACTGTCCATGGAGGACAGGATGACACGGAAATGAGCTGCGATATGTATATATATATATATATATATATATATATATATATATATATATATATATATATATATATATATATATATATATATATATATATATATATATATATATATACAGCTCTGGAAAAAAAGAAGAGACCACTCCAAAAAACTTTTAAATCAGCATTTCTACATGTATGGCAGCCGTTCCATTCCAGTGTCTGTTGAATTCCAACACAGGCACACCTCATTCTACTTAGTGAGGTACTGATTAGGTGATCACCTGAACCAAATCTTATTTAACAAGGAAAAGTATATAAACCACTGCTGTGGTCATCATTATCCTCTTGCAATAAGACCAGCTGGATGGCAAAAACAGTGCGAGTAGTACCTCAAAAGTAATTGGAATCAAAAAAAATAACTATTGACCATGCCAAAAGAGTTGAAAAGAAAAGTTTTGAGTGAGGAAAAGAAGGGTTCAATTCTGGCTTTACTGGCAGAGGGATACAGTGAACGTCACATTGCTTCCATCCTTAAAATTTCAAAGACGGCGGTTCATCAGAACAAGGTTAAGCAGAAGACATTGGGGACAACAAAGCTACAGACTGGCAGAGGGCGAAAATGACTTTTCACTGACCGGGATGACCGCTAACTCATTCGAAAGTCACTCAACAACCGGAGGATGACATCAAGTGACCTACAAAAAGAATGGCAAACAGCAGCTGGGGTGAAGTGCACAGTGAGGGTGGTTCGAAAACAGCTCCTTGGGGTAGGGCTGAAGTCGTGCAAAGCTCGAAAAATGCCCTTCATCAATGAGAAGCAAAGAAGAGCCAAGCTGAGGTTTGCAAAAGACCATAAGGATTGGACCGTAGAGGACTGGAGTAAGGTCATCTTCTCCGATGAGCCCAATTTTCAGCTTTGCCCAACGCCTGGTCGTCTTATGGTTAGACGGAGACCTGGAGAGGCCTACAAGCCACAGTGTCTCGCACTCACTGTGAAATTTGGTGGAGGATCGGTGATGATCTTAGATATATATATATATCTTGATCCAGCTTCAGCAAGGCTGGAATCAGGCAGAT
>NC_140975.1:26149360-26151860 GCF_056783735.1 Eptatretus burgeri | reverse complement strand
AGAAATGAGCGAGTGAGTCACAGACTGCCGCCCTGGTGATGTAAGAAAAGAAAAAAAAAAGAGGCCTCGGTCCAAGTCCATGGCCCCGGCCAGGATGTGGCAAGCATCCCTGCTTGGGCATAGGAGCATTAGTTAGTGGGAAGGGCTTAGCATTAGACAGACCGGCCTCATGGGGCAGGAACATTCCTCATGGGACCCGTGGAATCAGTTAGTGGGAATTTAGGATAGAATTAGAAAATGGATTTCGGGAGACATGGACAGACATGGAATGTGTAGTGGGGACGTAGCTTAACAATATAATTAAATGGAACGTGCACGAGTTTAAGGGATGACGAGGGGGACGTAGTTGTTGGAGTGTTGGTGCGAATTGAAAAATAAAAAATGTGTGATGAATGAGTATGGGTCAGCCCGCCCGAGTGTGTGAATGGAGTGAATGTGGAATGCATGGTGCGAATTAATGATTGGGGGAGGAGTGAATCCCACCCAAGGGACCCCGTGGTCACTGTAATGTTAGTCTTCTTCTTCTTTCGGCTGCTCCCGTTAGGGGTCGCCACAGCGGATCATCCGTATGATCCGCATAGTGATTTGGCACATGTTTTACGCCGGATGCCCTTCCTGACGCAACCCTGGTCGCCTTTTACGACACAGGGATATGGTACACCTATTTTAACCGGGGTATACACCGGCCCAGTATACTGGTACTCATTTCGCTGACCACGGAAGGATGACAGGCTGAGTCAACCCCCTGGTGTATTAATTCAGTGGCCCAACGGGGCTTGAACTCAGGACCATTTTTGGATCCCAAGCCGCTGCCCGAACCACTGCGCCAACACCAGGCATACTGTAATGTTAGTTAGTGGGTTAGTTAAATTAACCAAAAGGAGGTGGTTTTGTTGTTTGTGTTGAGAGAAGGCACGTAACTTTTTTGAAGGGTGCAGGAGTCCATTGACTGGCTGGGAGCGTGGCTGTTGAAAGGTGAGTATTGAGTAGAGGGCACCCTGGGCACCGGACTAGTCGGCCAGAGTAGACCATGGGTCCAAGGGACCGGGATAGTGTACTGGGCACGCGTGGCCCATCAGAAACGGGACCCGGAGCACCAAAGATGCCATGTGGACATATACGGAGGAGTAGCCGGGAAGGGCACGCCCCACGTTCATAGGGAGCAGGTAGGCTCGGAGACAGCCTCAGGGCCCGGGGGTACCGTAGTTAGAGTTCGGCAGACGGATGACCCTGCCAGTTGAGCCACGCTGCCCAGCCACGAAATTGTGCAAGGGCACGAGAGAAAATTTGTGGGCAGGGCCCAAATTAATAATGGACACCAACACAGGCGACGGGAATCATGGTTGTTAGAACCAACAGTTTCAAGTGACTGGTGTGTTGAAAATCCCCAGGGATAGTTTAAAGTTTAATAAATGCGAGGATAGATAGGAAATGTACCCCTTCGCAACATCCATCCCTTCGCTCTCCTTAGGCCACTGGACCCACTTTGGGAAAGTTTGCTGAACTATGAGGAGGCTATTCTGAGGCTTTGTTGGGCCTCGAGGCAGGACACCAGTCTCTCCCTTATTCCCCTCCAAAAAGGATCTCAGGGGTTGGGAGAAGATGGACAGGATAGGTTAGCCGGACAAAGACAATAGGAGGGTTAGGGACGAGCAATTATAAATAAATTAAATTTGATTTAAAAAATTAAAAAAAGAATAACAAGGGGCTAAATTTTCTTGTTTTCTTGTTGCAAACTAAGGGAGTGGGTATGGACAGAGACAGGCAAAGGCGATAGGTTGGGGGAGACAGTAGGGTAGGTCCGAGCCTGTTTTTGGAGCGGCCGGCACCACCGCACTCCCTCCACAACCCCGCAGGACCATACCAGAGGCCGGCCAGCTTCATATGCCGGCCTGTTGTGCTGTATTTGCGGGTCCGCATTTGCCTTGCCTCATTGCCTGCCTTTGCCTTAACCCCATGCCTGCTTGTCCTTGATGCATTTGCCCTTGTGTCACCATCTCACCATGTGCGCCAGGACCATCTTCAGTGTTTTGCGAGGACTGCCCTGCAGGCAGCCACACCACGAGGACTGCATTGCACAGCCCATGCATCGTTTGCATCCATCAGCCATTTTGTGTTTTTGCATCCAGTCCATCTCCATCCATTCACATGAGCCAGGGACTGCATTGAGCAGCCTGGCTACCTCCTCCTTGTTCTTCTTGCATAAAGGCCAGTTCAAATGGCCTGTGGGATGGCGCATGGCCTGCCGTGTTAGCGAGTTGCCTCCAGCAGCTGAGGTATGAAAGAAAGAAAGAAAGAAAGACAAAAAGGTTCCGTGAAACAAAAAGAGGGACCTTTGGAGTAGGCCCTGAAGACGTCTGACCTTCAAGCTGCTGTGCACTCACCCACACAAATGATTAATTTATTGTGCCTTCCTTCCACAGATCACCGGTCCTGGGCCATGGTTAGTGTAAATAGTAGTAAGAAATTGTAAATATTTTGCAACCCACCTGTGTTTGTC
>NC_140975.1:26134360-26136860 GCF_056783735.1 Eptatretus burgeri | reverse complement strand
TCCGAGCCTACCAGCTCCCTAACACCGGGGAGTGCCCCCCATGGCACCTCCCCTGAAACGCACACGTGGCAGGCTGGCTTCCCAGGCCCCTTTCCGAGGGTCACCCTTGCCCACAACACTGCCCACGCGGCTAATGGCGCCCCGGGCCCCCGCACCAAGCAGGCGCACCCGTGCCCACTACGCTATCCCGGCCCCCCATGGGCCCTTGGCCTACCACGGCCGACTAGCCTGGTGCCCGGGGTACCCACTCAGCGATACTCACCTTTCGCAGCCACGCTCCCAAGCCCGTCAACAGGGCTCCTGCACCCCTCCAAACGGGTTTCGAGCCTACTTCCCCACCAACAACAAAACGACTTCCATTTTTCAATTTAACTAACCCCCTAACTCACTTTATACTGACCCCGGGGTCCCTTGGGCGGGAATCACTCCTCCCCCCAATCACTCATCGCACCATGCATTCCCCATTCGCTCCATACACACAGACCCGCTGGCCTCACTCACTCAACATGTCTTCACCTCATAACTCACCAACAACTCTTCAACACACTCACCGCTGAACTCTGCCATCCTCCTAACTACATCCCCTAACTAACTCGTGCTCCCACGTCGTCCCTTAAACTGCAGCACTTTCCTTTTAACACTACGTAGCTAAGCTACGTCCCCACTACACATCCAAAGTCTGTCACTGTCTCCAAATAAATCATTTTATTTCCCAACCTAAAGCTCACTAAATCCCTCTAACGAATCCATTCCACGGGCCCCATGAGGACTTACCCCTGCCCCATGGAGTCGGTCTAACTAAGCTAACCCTTCCCCCTAACTAGTTTCCATCCTGTGCCCAGGGTCAAGGGGGTCTTCCACCCCTTGCCCAGGAATCCTGTGCACCCGAAAGTGAGGCTTGCTTTTTCTTTCTTTTTTTTTTTCTTTACCTGCGCAGCACCTGCGCGGCAACTCAGAGCTCGCGCACCCGACACCTGCCCGCGACGTCATGCAGCTGCACGTGTACCTCGTCCCTCCTTGGACGGGACCATTCGGCAGGGATACCCCTCCTGCCGGATTCCAACCCCACGTGCAGCCATGGCGTCACCGTGCGCATAAAAAAAACACAAGCCCCACGTCTCGAGGGGTTCCCCACGCGAACACATGTGCTTTGCCCGTTGGAGCTTCACACATACGATCGCGTGGAGAACCCGCCGGTCCAAATCCATAATCCTGCCTAAACTTTGTCCGTCCGCGGGATCGGCAAATCCACCGCGTGCGTTTCCGGACCGGGACTTCACTCTCGCAAGCGAGCACGTGGTGGTCTCGTGCGTTGCACAGCACGGACCGCGTGCTCACTGCTGGGTGAACCTGGCACAGTCCCCGAAACAACTACAGCCGCTACTCGGCTTTCTTTCCTTACATGTCGCCGTCGTCGCCATTCGACCCACGCACACCTGCGTGTTACGACGCTCACACTCCATTCCATTACATTCACACCGGGAGACGCGGCTGCGTGCTCCCGCATGCCAACCGACATCTCCCTCACATACCGTTCTCTCACACACACGGTCTCCCTTGCATAAACCATACCACTCACACGTGGCATTTCCCTTACACAAACCACACCACTCACACACGCGGGGGCACTCACCCGCGGTGCCTCATCCACACACACGGTCTCTTCCACACACGGTGCCTCATCCACACACAGCGTGCTGGGAAGCACACACTCCGGCACAATCGCCACCACACCACTCACACACGGGGTCGCTTCCACACACGGTGCCGCACTCACGCCTTGCACCACACACACAGGGACAACTACACTGGGGATTCGTGTCCCCACAAGGGTCTCCGGGGCCTCTATACCCCCCAAGCTCTCCGTGCACCCGTTCGCAGCACTCCTCCCCTCGACCTCGCAAAGCACGACCGAACCCACCTGGTCGTGACTTGCCTCAAGGGGGCATACTCCCTCCCCTCTTTCCTGGAGGAGGCCACCCAGGTGCTCGCACTGGGTCCCTACACCCTCCGCGAGCTCACCCCCATTGTCCTCCACGACCTCTGTGTGTGTCTGTGCGTCACTTACCCCGTCTTCATCGTGCAGTCTCTCCTCTATTTTTTCTGTCTCCCGTGTCTCTATACATTTATAAGTTTCTGTTGTCGTCACCTCGTGTCTCGTCTCCCCATTTAATTTTTCCCTTTCAGTCACCATTGCACCCCCTCCCAGCTCGTTCGCTCCTACACGTGGAGTCGCCATTTTGAGTTCCCTGCTAACGGCCTTCATGCCCGCCTGCAGGCATCGGCCCATGTTCTGCGTCTCGCCCCGTAGCTCTTTCGTTTCCTCCTTCATGTTTGCTTCCATTCCGTTTATTTGCTTGTTCATTTCGTTTTTCATTTCATTTGTATTTGTATCCATCCTTTCGTTCAAGCCTTTCATTTCGTCTTTCATATCTGCATTTATTTGTTGTGTATTCGAATCCATCCTCGTTTTCACTTCGTCCATTTGCTTGTTCATGTT
>NC_140975.1:26118360-26126360 GCF_056783735.1 Eptatretus burgeri | reverse complement strand
GTACTGTTGCTTGAGATCCGAGTCGGGCAGTCGTCGACTTCCAGCCTGGAATTAAGTTGCATTAAATCAGACTTTTCCCACCTTTATTTGCACATCGTAACCCACAACTTCCAAGTGAAAAACAAATTCTACAAATTTCAGAAAAATAATTAAAACCACAAAACTTGAATATCTTGGTTGGATAAGTGTCCACCCTCCCCCCAATATAATAGCAATTGTAAATGAGCTCAGGTGTAACAAATCAACTTCAAAATTACACACCAAGTTAATTGGCCTCCAACTGTGTTAAATTGTAGTGATTCTTATGATTTCAGAATAAAATCAGCTGTGCCTGTAGTTTTCCTCTGCTGGGTAGTGCATTTCACCAGCAAAGACTCAACAATGAGCAGCAAGGAGCTTTCAATAAAAATTTGGCGAGTCACGAAGCGACCACGAGCCCGTCGTCCCTGAAACTTCCTGCCAAATCCCATGTCCAGAGCCGTGTTACCGTACAGATTGAAGTTCCCGGTACGAGCGAGTATCAAGCCGGTAGGTAGTCACATGACAGATCTTATATTTGGCTGAGCGTACTAAGTCACGTGACTGTGATTTTATCTCTGTGCCAATCGCGAGATCAATCAAATTCTCTCTGAGCCGCCATAGGCTATCGTCGTGATGCAAGCAAAATGAGTCAGTTCGGAGACCAAATCAATTTAACGCATACATATAAAAAGAAATGCACATATTTACAAGCAAGCAATACTAATCCTAACCCAAACACTAAGCCATTACCCTTACCGAACACTCACACCCTTGGAATATTCGGATATTTACAATCAACTTATGAATCTACATAGGGACCACATTCATCCAACAGAGAGAGCGAGAGAGAGAGAGGGAGAGAGAGAGGGAGAGATCGATAGACAGAGATAGAGAGGGAGAGAGAGAGGGAGAGAGAGAGGGAGAGAGAGAGAGAGGGAGAGATCGATAGACAGAGATAGAGAGGGAGAGAGAGAGGGAGAGAGAGAGGGAGAGAGAGAGGGAGAGAGAAAGGGAGAGAGAGAGGGAGAGATCGATAGACAGAGACAGAGAGGGAGAGAGAGAGGGAGAGATCGATAGACAGAGACAGAGAGGGAGAGATCGATAGATCGATAGACTCCCATTGTCAGTCGGCTTGAGAACCACATGTTGTTGCTGTCCAAGCACTCTTGGCCACGGCACGATAAGTCCCCTGGACTTCTTTACCCCAATTGCTTTTGGCTCTTGGGGCATGTATCACTCTTGATCCATGGTATTACAGTGGCAAATCAGCTGGTTCAAAGAAAAAGAAAGAGTAAGATGCAAAACAGATGTGGAAAAGAATCACGATGGCAGGGTAGACCATCTATATAATCCATACACAACGCATATCTATCAACATGTAATACAATATGCTTTACGAAACAATTACTTAAGAAATAACTATCATTAAACTAAAGATTCCTGCTTTAACCCCTCGGAGCCAAAACCGCAAAAATATATCTGATATAAAATGTCGTGAATAACTCAAACCCATTCGACTCTCCAGTGCTGACCAAGTTTCTTGTTTCTCCTTTTATGTGCAATTGGAACATTTGATCACTATCCTCACCTGTGGTAAGAACACTCATAAATTTAACGTTAAGGTCTTTCATCGAGTTTTATAAACGTTTTAATATTTCATCTCCTTGATCTGTCCATAACCATCTCGGTATCGAGCAGTTCCATTATTCATCCTGTGCTGGGCTTACCATAGACCCAACAGTTCGGCAGGTTTTCATCTTCAAGGATGCACACACACTTTCATCGCTACCACCTGTGGGCAATTCCTCATCAAAAGTGATATTTTCATGAGCCTCGTCAAGGGCACGGTTAAACCCTGATGTTCAGGGATATTTACCAGTGGAAGCATGATGAGGTTGTTGGGATTGCATGGCATGCTGATTTAAAATATTCTGACAAATGATAGTAGGAGCGAACATAAAGGCAGGCTGGAGTAATGTTCATCACCATGGCAGGAAAAGGCAAAAAAATAAGTCCATCAGAAGTCAAGGAAATAATAATTATCGAACGCTTTATTTATTTATGGTTGCCCTTTGTAACTGAAGAGGCCTTCCATGCACAGGAGACGTATGAACACCTGGGCACTTGCAGTCATTTTACGGTGTTTAGGAGCTGCAGCAGCCTGCACAGCAAACACTCCTGAGATAGAAAGCAGTGTAACCTGGAATCAAGTGAGAGCCAAGGACTAGACCCCTTTGTAGAAAGCAGTATAACTTGGAATCAAGTGATAGCCAAGGACTAGACCCCTTTGTGGAAAGCAGTATAACCTGGAATGAAGTGATAGCCAAGGACTAGACCCTTTGTAGAAAGCAGTATAACCTGGAATCAAGTGATAGCCAAGGACTAGACCCCTTTGTAGAAAGCAGTGTAATCTGGAATCAAGTGATAGCCAAGGATTAGACCCCTTTGTAGAAAGCAGTATAACCTGGAATCAAGTGATAGCCAAGGACTAGACCCCTTTGTGGAAAGCAGTATAACCTGGAATGAAGTGATAGCCAAGGATTAGACCCCTTTGTAGAAAGCAGTATAACTTGGAATCAAGTGATAGCCAAGGACTAGACCCCTTTGTGGAAAGCAGTATAACCTGGAATGAAGTGATAGCCAAGGACTAGACCCTTTGTAGAAAGCAGTATAACCTGGAATCAAGTGATAGCCAAGGACTAGACCCCTTTGTAGAAAGCAGTGTAATCTGGAATCAAGTGATAGCCAAGGATTAGACCCCTTTGTAGAAAGCAGTATAACCTGGAATCAAGTGATAGCCAAGGACTAGACCCCTTTGTGGAAAGCAGTATAACCTGGAAAGAAGTGATAGCCAAGGATTAGACCCCTTTGTAGAAAGCAGTATAACTTGGAATCAAGTGATAGCCAAGGACTAGACCCCTTTGTAGAAAGCAGTATAACCTGGAATCAAGTGATAGCCAAGGATTAGACCCCTTTGTAGTAAGCAGCGTAATCTGGAATCAAGTGATAGCCAAGGATTAGACCCCTTTGTAGAGAGCAGTGTAACCTAGAATCAAGTCGAAACCAAGGATTCGACCCCTTTGTGGAAAGCAGTATAACCTGGAATGAAGTGATAGCCAAGGATTCGACCCCTTTGTGGAAAGCAGTATAACCTGGAATGAAGTGATAGCCAAGGATTAGACCCCTTTGTAGAAAGCAGCGTAATCTGGAATCAAGTGATAGCCAAGGATTAGACCCCTTTGTAGAAAGCAGTATAACCTGGAATCAAGTGATAGCCAAGGACTAGACCCCTTTGTGGAAAGCAGTATAACCTGGAATGAAGTGATAGCCAAGGATTAGACCCCTTTGTAGAAAGCAGTGTAATCTGGAATGAAGTGATAGCCAAGGATTAGACCCCTTTGTAGAAAGCAGTATAACTTGGAATCAAGTGATAGCCAAGGACTAGACCCCTTTGTGGAAAGCAGTATAACCTGGAATGAAGTGATAGCCAAGGATTAGACCCCTTTGTAGAAAGCAGCGTAATCTGGAATCAAGTGATAGCCAAGGATTAGACCCCTTTGTAGAAAGCAGTATAACTTGGAATCAAGGGATAGCCAAGGACTAGACCCCTTTGTAGAAAGCAGTATAACTTGGAATCAAGGGATAGCCAAGGACTAGACCCCTTTGTAGAAAGCAGTATAACCTGGAATCAAGTGATAGCCAAGGACTAGACCCCTTTGTGGAAAGCAGCGTAATCTGGAATCAAGTGATAGCCAAGGATTAGACCCCTTTGTAGAAAGCAGTATAACTTGGAATCAAGTGATAGCCAAGGACTAGACCCCTTTGTGGAAAGCAGTATAACCTGGAATGAAGTGATAGCCAAGGATTAGACCCCTTTGTAGAAAGCAGCGTAATCTGGAATCAAGTGATAGCCAAGGATTAGACCCCTTTGTAGAAAGCAGTATAACTTGGAATCAAGGGATAGCCAAGGACTAGACCCAGACCCCTTTGTAGAAAGCAGTATAACTTGGAATCAAGTGATAGCCAAGGACTAGACCCCTTTGTGGAAAGCAGTATAACCTGGAATGAAGTGATAGCCAAGGATTAGACCCCTTTGTAGAAAGCAGCGTAATCTGGAATCAAGTGATAGCCAAGGATTAGACCCCTTTGTAGAAAGCAGTATAACTTGGAATCAAGGGATAGCCAAGGACTAGACCCCTTTGTAGAAAGCAGTATAACCTGGAATCAAGTGATAGCCAAGGACTAGACCCCTTTGTGGAAAGCAGTATAACTTGGAATCAAGTGATAGCCAAGGACTAGACCCCTTTGTGGAAAGCAGTATAACCTGGAATGAAGTGATAGCCAAGGATTAGACCCCTTTGTAGAAAGCAGCGTAATCTGGAATCAAGTGATAGCCAAGGATTAGACGCCTTTGTAGAAAGCAGTATAACTTGGAATCAAGGGATAGCCAAGGACTAGACCCCTTTGTAGAAAGCAGTATAACTTGGAATCAAGTGATAGCCAAGGACTAGACCCCTTTGTGGAAAGCAGTATAACCTGGAATGAAGTGATAGCCAAGGATTAGACCCCTTTGTAGAAAGCAGCGTAATCTGGAATCAAGTGATAGCCAAGGATTAGACCCCTTTGTAGAAAGCAGTATAACTTGGAATCAAGGGATAGCCAAAGACTAGACCCCTTTGTAGAAAGCAGTATAACCTGGAATCAAGTGATAGCCAAGGACTAGACCCCTTTGTAGAAAGCAGTATAACCTGGAATCAATGGATAGCCAAGGACTAGACCCCTTTGTAGAAAGCAGTATAACTTGGAATCCATTGATAGCCAAGGATTAGACCCCTTTGTGGAAAGCAGTATAACCTGGAATGAAGTGATAGCCAAGGATTAGACCCCTTTGTAGAAAGCAGCGTAATCTGGAATCAAGTGATAGCCAAGGATTAGACCCCTTTGTAGGAAGCAGTATAACTTGGAATCAAGGGATAGCCAAGGACTAGACCCCTTTGTAGAAAGCAGTATAACTTGGAATCAAGTGATAGCCAAGGACTAGACCCCTTTGTGGAAAGCAGTATAACCTGGAATGAAGTGATAGCCAAGGATTAGACCCCTTTGTAGAAAGCACTATAACTTGGAATCAAGTGATAGCCAAGGACTAGACCCCTTTGTGGAAAGCAGTATAACCTGGAATGAAGTGATAGCCAAGGATTAGACCCCTTTGTAGAAAGCAGCGTAATCTGGAATCAAGTGATAGCCAAGGATTAGACCCCTTTGTAGAAAGCAGTGTAACCTAGAATCAAGTCATAGCCAAGGATTCGACCCCTTTGTAGGCAATGCAGGCAGGAATTTATAATTTCTTCAGGGTACTGGGCTATAATTCCCCACCTCTTCGTGGAAAACACTTGGGGCCTTTTGTCTCGTCCACCAACGACCAGTACTGTCAGACATTTATCGACATTTTGATGTCCGGCACAAACATGGATGCACAAATATCCACAAACATGGATCCACAAAATGTGGATCCGGCACAAATAATCTTCAAGATTATTTGAATGTCCCACGATGAATGGCCCATCACCATGCCACCGCATAAATTTCAGTGGTCTCTGTCTTCTACTGCCTCATTTCTGGTCTTGCACCCTCTGCTCTTTCCGTGCTTTGTCACCCCAGGTGCAGGACTCACATGGTCCACAATCAATCCCCTTCTGGTGAAACTACGTTAATCCAGAATCACTTCTCATCTCCACTCATTCGTTCCTCTTTTCCCACCAGTGGAACCAACTTCCACATCCTCTTCAATCTCATTCTTCCCTTCAGGTCTTCAAGACAGATGTTCACCCCCAACTCAGATAGTCCCCAATTCTTCTCATCAACTCCGCCACCAAAGGTGAAGGAGGTAATGTTTTCACCCCTTTCTGTCTCTTTGTTTGTCAGTTTGTGTGCAGGATATCTCAAAAAGTTGTGGACGGATTCGGATGAAATTTGGTGAACATGTTGCGTGTTTGACAAGGAAGAATTGATTCAATTTTGGTGAAGATGTTGGCTTTTTGGTGAAGATCTTGTAAGCCTGGTGTTGGCTTTATGATGAGTAGGGTGGTGGGTTTGGGATCCTTGGATCCTCAGTTCAAAGCCCACTCAGCTGTTGAATTAATACCAGGTGGGGTTGATTCTGCCTGTGATCCTTCTGAGGTCAACAAAATGAGTGCCAGCTTACTGGTATCCTGTGTCGGAGTGGCGACCTATCCAGGATTGTGCCCAATAGCCAAGGAGACTGCTTTGGCAGCACCAACGCTCTGCACAGAGTATGGTCCCAATGGATGGATGGATACATATTTGTACCAAGTTTGATTTAAATCCCTGAAACAGATTCAAAATATTAAATAATTCTGGCTGCCAGACCATGTGTCCAATCAGGTTGAAATTTAAAAACATATATTCCCCGTGACCCCTGGATCATAATTGTGACGTTTCACATCGATTGAAGCAGCAGTTCAAGAGAATATTTTTTTAAAGATTTTTGTTCAATCCAACATGGGTGCCAGACCATATGACTTATTATTTTGGTGAACACCCCAGTATACACAAGGCTTGGGAACATATGGGTGAAGTTTCCCCTCTATCTCTCAAGCCATTTGAGACAAGAAGAATTTTAAAGGTTTATTCTCCAAAAAAATCATAGCTGCCAAACCACATCACCTATGACATCATAGGTGGAGAATTTTTTATTCCTCATGGATAGGTGATCATACCTGTAAAGTTTTGCCTCAATCTGTTCAGCCATTTTGGGGAAGTTTTTTTTTAAGGTTTTTATGTTAAAAACAATATGGCTGCCAAACCACCAATGACATCAATTTTCACCCCCCCCCCCCCAACCTATTCAATTCAGCCCGAGATTGCCCTCAACATTTTTCATACTGATCGGATAAAGCATTTAATTCAACGTCTGCAATTATGACTTCATAACGAAGCCACCTATGACATCATCAAAAAAAATCACTTTTTTCCCAAGGGAGAGTACTTCACATGTGCCAAGTTTCAACTTTTTTCCATGGAGCTATTTTGGAGAGGTCCAAAGTTTTACTTTTTTTCCAACATGGCTGCTACACCACATGACCTATGACATCATAATTATCATTAAAAGATTCTACGTGAGTAGTCGCACCTATGGTGGAAATTTCATGTCAATCCGAAAAGCGGTTGCAGAGAAAATAGAGAAAATTAGCATGGACGGACAACCCAAAAACATGACTCCGGAAACGTTTTCAGTTTATTTACAAACCTGCTCTTGGTACTCAACACAACATGAAAAAGGCCAATAAAAAAAAAACAAAAAAAACTCAATTTATTTTAAAAACCTGTGAATCTGATTTTTTTCTTTCTTTCCACGTTGTTTACAATGGAACTTTCGGTCGGTAGCGAGTCCCAATATGGCGGCCGCGTGGCCTCATCAGCAAAGGCACTCACATCAGCCGGTAGTTCCTCCATATTATAGGGCTCAGTGGAGAAAAGTGACAAAGAAGTTGGTGTCATCAATACCCAAAGCACCATGGGAGGTTACATCACTTCCTCCTCCCCAAGTTCACAAGTATGTATAATGATGTAATAGTGTGGGCGGAGGCATATCTGTCGATGTCACAATGTCAAAGAGTGCCGTTCTAGTTTAAAATATGGCTTTTTAATGTTGTGGAGGATACCAAGATGGTGGCCGGTGCCCATTTTTTTTCAGTAAACCAGCTGTATTTGTCTGAAGTCAAATCCAGTGTTAGCCAATGCACTTGGTTGCGCATGTGTGTGCGTGCTTTGTGTTATAGCCCCTCCATGAGACTTCGACCATGTTAAAAACAAACAAACAACAAAACTGTGGGCAAATGGGAACTGCAGAATGAACTCTATTCAATATGAAATTAAGAATGTTTTGTACTGGGGGTGGGGGATGGATGGATAATGCCACAGCCATATGTTGTGTTCACATACCATACCCGAGACCGAGA
>NC_140975.1:26090860-26108360 GCF_056783735.1 Eptatretus burgeri | reverse complement strand
TTGGTCCACGACCACACGCGTGGAGACAGTGTCTGCGAAGGAGCCTGGGTCGAGTAGATTGGAGTCCGAGGCGGGGATCAGGGCCCAACGCTCTCCGCTCTCAGGGTTGCTTCACGAACTCCAAGCGTTTCACAGCAAGCACTGTACGAACTCCACGACTCTCTGACGGCAACTCTTCTCGCAACCAGCACTCCTCGCAACCCTCCGAACTCCAGCACAACCCAGCAACCACGACGAACGACCCCCCAAGAACTGTCGTCCACAGAACTCCTCTCCACCGAACTCTCTGCCGAGGATGGCGTCGTAACTTTTATGGACCTCCCCGAACGGGGGGGGGGGGGGCTCGGTGGAACAGATGTCACTGTCTGCCCTGATTGGACGGGGCTCCCATGGGTCCGCCCTTTCTGGGCAGGGTTTCGGCCATTTTCGGCAGGTTTCGGTAGGGTATGCCCCGGTTAAAATAGGTGTACCAGATCCCTGTGTTGCAAGAGGCGACCAGGGTTGCGTCAGGAAGGGCATCCGGCGTAAAACATGTGCCAAATCACTATGCAGATCATATGGATGATCCGCTGTGGCGACCCTGAACGGGAGCAGCCGAAAGAAGAAGAAGAAGATATATATATATATATATATATATATATATATATATATATATATATATATATATATATATATATATCCATATATCCATATTATAGTCGACGACTACCTGTATACATATATATATATATATATATATATATATATATATATATATATATATATATATATATATATATATATATATATATACACACACATACGATGTGTGTTCAAAAAGTGTCCAACCTTAATTTTTCGTGCGTAAACAAATGAAGCTTGGGAGGCGTGGTTTGGTGCACGCATGAAGGCGATCATAATTCGTATGCGTGAATATTTTCCCGCCTGCAGTAGCTATCAGTCGCCGACAAACTGCCGATGAGTGAGGAAGTAAGTGGAAGTGAGCGCCGTCGGATTTTCGTTTTTGACAAAATGACGGAAAAACTTGAACAACGCTACTGCATCAAATTTTGTGTAAAGCTTGGCGATTCCCAAGTGGAAACGATCCGCAAGATTCAACAGGCCTTCGGGAACGAAGCAATGGGCACCACACAGATAAAAGAGTGGTACAACCGCTTCAAAGATGGTCGCACATCAGTGGAAAGTGAAGCACGTTCTGGTAGGCCCTCAACATCTCGAAATGAGATCGTCATTGACCAAGTGAGGACCCTGCTGATGCAGGATCGTCGAATCATGATCAGAGAGCTTGCAGACGAGGCGGGCGTCAACATTGGATCCGTTCATTCCATTGTGACTGAGGATTTTCCACCATCAGATTAATATATATATATATATATATATATATATATATATATATATATATATATATATATATATATATATATATATATGTCAAAGCTTGTTTCATTTCATGCAGTAACAAAAATCTGATGGTGGAACAAAAAAAGGGGCATGCCGAAATATTAATATGGATAATAATAAGATTTAACTACCATAATCATCAAAACGAATTTTGAGGGGCCTCTTGAGGAAGACAATAATATCATTACTATATATGTCAAAGCTTGTTTCATTTCATGCAAGAACAAAAATCTGATGGTGGAACAAAGAAAGGGGCGTGCCGAAATATCAATATAATATAAATATATATATATATATATATATATATATATATATATATATATATATATATATATATATATATATATGTAGATAAGATATATATATATATATATATATATATATATATATATATATATATATATATGTAGATAAGATATATATATATATATATATATATATATATATATATATATGTAGATAAGATATATATATATATATATATATATATATATATATATATATATATATATATATGTAGATAAGATATATATATATATATATATATATATATATATATATATATATATATATATATATATATATATATGTAGATAAGATATATATATATATATATATATATATATATATATATATATATATATATATATATATATATATATGTAGATAAGATATATATATATATATATATATATATATATATATATATATATATGTAGATAAGATATATATATATATATATATATATATATATATATATATATATATGTAGATAAGATATATATATATATATATATATATATATATATATATATATATATGTAGATAAGATATATATATATATATATATATATATATATATATATATATATATATATATATATATATATATATATATATATATATATATTGTTGCGAATTCGCTCCCGCCGGTGTACGATCGGCCGCTCGACTCAAATGGCGGCCGCCTTGCCCACCGGAACGGACAATTCAGTCGTGACCCTCTCGGAACAACGCCGGGAGCTCGTCACGGGTGGGGGTTTAACCTCACCACGATCATGCCAATTGGCACCCGCGCAGGATAGGGTTGCTCGCCAAATTCGATCTACCTAAGTACCTGCGCGAATGGTCGACCGGGCGATCGTACCACGCCACAGGCCGACTCCGGACACAAACCGCTTAAGCGGTCCGTTCCATGCTACAGTGATAACCGAGCGGTTATCGTCGGCCTTGACGGTTCCGATTAATTACCAGGATGTTGAACCCACTACGAACCCCTTACGTGATGCAAGATGGAGAGTCAAACAAAGGAAAGGACGCAGCGAAACGGGAAACAAGTTCACACAAGCACGTTTATACACACACACACACACACACACACACACACACACACACACACACACACACACACACACACACACACGCACGCACACACACACACACACACACACACACACACACACACACACACAAGCACGTATCCACAGCAAAAGAAAAATGCACATAAAAAGCAAAGGAAGAGTTAAAACCGAATACGCGTACATACGGCAACACTTAAAACAATACCACTTCAAGGACACGCGCCACCCACAGTCATTTACACAAACCCAAAGAAAAGAAAGGACTTCCCTTGGTGTGGCCGTCGAGTCCTCCTCCCACGACCTCCACTCCGAGCTCCGTCTCCTTCGCCGTCCTCCACTGCCGACTCGACCAGACTCGACGACACAGCTCGACTTCAACGAGCTCCTCTGGCTCCGCGAATTCCACGAGCTCCACACCGACGCAGAGACACTCGACCACGACGACACAGCTCGGCGATGACCCAACAACGACTTCAGACAGAGGCGAGTTCCACGAGTCAGGGAGAGAGCGAGACCTCAAGCCACCCCACTGGGACACAGGAATAACCAACCAACCAACAACCACACGCAGACGAGCGAAGCGGAAGAGGAGGAGGAAGCGAGTGGAGGAAGAGCGAGAGGAAGAGGGAGAGAGCAGGAAGAAGGAGAGAACGCACCCCGCCCGTGTCCGTCTTTTATTGCGCGGGGCTCCGCCCTTCACTCCGCCCCGTTTTCGATTCCACCTTCCTTCGAGAGGGTTCTCGAAAAGGGGCGTTCCCTCACCCCGACCGCCTCACGCTGTCCATCCACCAATCGGCGGCGAGCCGCCCTTCCCCCCTTCCCTCACACCAAGCGCGGGGAAGAATGGCGGGAAAAGCCCACCAGCATCGTTGGCGGTTTTTGTTTGTTTGAAATATAAGATAGAGAAAGAAAAACGACTGACTGGAGGATCGCAGCCTGAATGGATCCCATAAATTCCCTCGATACAACGGGTTTGGGCTAACTACACATGTACCTATCGAGATATCTCACCTGAGGGCCCTTTATGGTGTAATGCGAATTTCCACAGCCGTAACAATATTTACATACACACACACATCTATATATTGTTGTGGATTCTCGCCACTCCGGCGTGCGGTCGGCCGCCTTTATCCCGATTGCGGCCGCGCGCGCCCACCGAACGTGGCAATCCAGTCGCAGCTTTTCGGATCAACGCCAAAACCCAGCTACAGGTGTTGTTAACCACACCATAAATCAGCCAACTCTTCTGTCCACGCGCGACAATGCTGAATTGTCGATGTACCTAATTATTTGCGCAGACAGAAATGCCAGGGATTTCCACCTCAACGGAGCCTGCACGAAAACGAGCCGCTTTAAGCAGCTTGTTCCGTTTGTGATTGCCGAGCGGTTTTATATCGCCAAGCCCCGTCGGACCCGATTATTTTATCGGTGTTAAAAACCAGCTAATATTCCAAACGCAATTACGGCAGTTCAATGGAGGAAGGGACGCAACGAGCAGGTGAATATTCAAACAATAGGGAACATTTATTTCCAATTCACATATGCACGCAAGGCAATGAATGGGGGTCGGGGACAAGACACAAACAAGAAAACCTACAGCCGTTATCTATTTATTATCTACATGCACTTAGTCAGTTCACTACTTAAGGACAAGGCACCACAGACGTCCATGCAAAAACCCCAGAAAAGAAAGAAGAGAACTGGGCTCGTAAGCCTTTAATGTTCCTCGGAGCTGGGATGACCGAAGGAGCTCCGCGAGGCTGTGCAGGTCACCTTCGTCACCCTTGAGGCGACTCGATGGTCTTTTCGTCGGCGACCCTCCGTATGCCTCAGTTGTCCAAGCAGCAGCTGTTGTAACGGCTGTTCGTTTGGTCCAGGGCCTAGCAGTCTGGCCTGGTCGATCGGGCCTGGCCGACGACGCTTCAGAGGAGCGAACGGGCCTTGCTCTTTTGAGTTGATGCTCTTTAAGAGCCCGTTCACTACTCAGCGTCGCTCGGACCGTTATGTAGCTGGCTGGCGACTTCTCTCCAGCTGCAACTTGACCCCCTCCGACCAACTCTGGCGCTCTCCACACCGACTCCTCTGAACTGGACTCCACACTCCACTGGACTCCAAACTCCACTGCAGGCTCGACTCTCTGGACTGTAACGGCCCAGCCCAAAACTCTACACTCCACCAGCTACCAACTCAATTTCTCAGCGTTTCAGCCCGGCCTTTTATCGGGTTCGGGGGGGGGGGCGCTTGGTCTTTCACCTTCGACCCTTCACCCCCGGCTGGCTCCGCCCCTTTCGTAATTTTGATCCGTTTTGCCAGTCATGCGCGGACGTGTTTGAGATCACTCTCACAACGCGGCCGTGTTTGAAAACACCCTGCCACTGCGAGGATGCCATCGTGTTCGCCTGTGGATATGTTGTTGCTGGTGTGGGGGAAAAATTTATATTAATGTATTTTAAATTGTAACAAATGGAGTTTCAGAAATGTAAATTTTATGCTGCAAATTGAATTGGCTGTCATTTCTGGCCAAAAGACTTTTGCCCTAGATGATAAGAAATGTGTTGTTCTGGAGCAGAGTGACCGAGCTGATAAATGAACCTTTGCTTAGAAAATGTACGAAGTGGCTTTTTGTCTCAAGGACACGTCGACAGTCTGGGTGAATATCCCCCAACCTCTCTCTCATGGAAGTATAAAATGCTTTGAAAGGCACATTGTTCTCAGTGCAAGCACGTGAGGAGGTATAGTTTCTCAGTGGCTTGTACTCCTTGGAACTGACCAAGTACCAAGTTAGAATAAAACTCTCTGATGTAATGTAGAAGTGGATTGAATCGGGTTCGTCTAACTGTTAACTAAAGTAAGAATAAATGAAATATAACCAAATAATATTGCAATCAATGGGGATTCTTAAGTTCATTGTACAAGGGTGAGAAGTGTATGGTGTATAATTAGGAAATAAATTGTTTCACAAGGAAGGACTTGTGTGGACATCAGTTTTATCAGTGTAGATAGGGTTTTTGTAGGATTTTATAATCAAATCGGACAAACGTTAAACTCTGCCTGAAGTCAAATAGGATTCCACAATCGGCCAGTTGGAATCCTTCAGGAGGACAACGATCACAACTTCTTCTTCTTCTTTCGGCTGCTCCCGTTAGGGGTCGCCACAGCGGATCATCCGTATGATCCGCATAGTGATTTGGCACATGTTTTATGCCAGATGCCCTTTTTGACGCAACCCCGGTCGCCTCTTATGACACAGGGATATGGTACACCTATTTTAACCGGGGTATACACCGGCCCAGTATACTGGTACTCATTTCGCCGACCTCGGAAGGATGACAGGCTGAGTCAACCCCCTGGTGTATTAATTCAGTGGCCCAACGGGGCTTGAACTCAGGAACTTTTGGATCCCAAGCCGCTGCCCTAACCACTGCGCCAACACCAGGTTCAAGGACAACGATCACAACAAGGTGGGTTTAAAAAATCCACATCACTGGTGAAAAGATGGCGGCGCCATGGAGATGCTGGTGAGATTTTGTTTGTTTGTTGAAATGTTGTTGTTTGTGAAGATGATGTTGTTTGTGGAGATGATGGTGAGGAGATGTTGTTTGTTTTAAAATAAAGATAGAAAAAGAATAACGGCTAACTCAAAGATGCACAGCCCGGTTCACGAATAAGTTCCGTTATACATTGGTGGGGAAATCTAACCTGGACACACACTTATCGACATAACTGACCTCTGGGGAACCTGAATGGTGATCTGTGAATTTCCACAACCGTAACAATACTATATATATATATATATATATATATATATATATATATATATATATATATATATATATATATATATATATATATATATATATATATATATATATATATATATATATATATATATATATATATATATATATTCGGGCGGTCCAAAAACAGCAAAAAATTTTTTTTTTTCAGGAGATGTTGTTCGTTTTAAAATAAAGATAGAAAAAGGAATAACGGCTAACTTAAAGATGCACAGCCCGGTTCACGAATAAGTCCCGTTATACATTGGTGGGGAAATCTAACCTGGACATACACTTATCGAAATAACTGACCTCTGGGGAACCTGAATGGTGATCTGTGAATTTCCACAACCGTAACAAAAAAATATATATATATATTATGCCTGGTGTTGGCGCAGTGGTTAGGGCAGCGGCTTGGGATCCAAGAGGTCCTGAGTTCAAGCCCCGTTGGGCCACTGAATTAATACACCAGGGGGTTGACTCAGCCTGTCATCCTTCCGAGGTCGGCGAAATGAGTACCAGTGTACTGGGCCGGTGTATACCCCGGTTAAAATAGGTGTACCAGATCCCTGTGTCGTAAGAGGCGACCAGGGTTGCGTCAGGAAGGGAATCCGGCGTAAAACATGTGCCAAATCACGATGCGGATCATACGGATGATCCGCTGTGGCGACCCCTAACGGGAGCAGCCGAAAGAAGAAGAAGAAGAAGAAGATATATATATATATATATATATATATATATATATATATATATATATATATATATATATATATATATATATATATATATAAAGGCGGTCCAAAAACAGCAAAAAAAAAATTTTTTCAGACGTCTCCACAAGCCTTAAATTAGAACACTACGATTCAATAACGCGCATAAATTTTTTAAGTTGATCGGAGGTGATTTCGAGGTCGCTCCATATGATGACTTTTAGTTTCATGAGTTGGTTAAATTAGGGTATGGTCAGGTACGATTACGTATACTTCTGGATGTCCGAGGTGGAAATGGAGTGCATTTTAGAACTCTATTGGGTCGATTTACTTGAAGAAATGACTGCACCGACATTGAATTCACTACCATTTCGAAAATATGACCTAAAACAAGATTTATCATGACTGGAGTTGAGTAACTAATCCTACTCATTTCGATATTTTCTAATCTATAATTAATTTGTTGTCAGTCTAAACATTTCTTGGAGTAAATTGACCCCACTGAGTTCGAAAATGCAGTCCTTTTTCACCTAGAAAGTACAGAAGTACACGTAATCGTATCTGACCATATACTGTGTGTATGTATATATATATATATATATATATATATATTACCAAGCTTGCACACTAAAAACTCAGCTCGCCGTCACACAATTTCTATGAAATTGCTGGCACTTAGCGGACATGCCGACAATGTTTGGGAAGTGTTGGCATTCTATAGTACCACATTCTGTAGTACATTCTATAGTACCATTCTATAGCATTTTGCACAATGCGTATTTTTGTCATTCCCCATGTACGGTCTGTCGTCTGCTACCAGCTATGTTGTACTGCTATCCCATGCATGTGCACGGGTATCGCTAGTATACTGCATATATATATATATATATATATATATATATATATATATATATATATATATATATATATATAAAACATTATGCTGCAGCAACCCAACCAATCGCTAACAAGATGGTGAAATCTTAAAATTCAACGAGATTGATGATACGAGGAAGACTTACAGCAACCATCTTAGGTATTTTCAGTGTCTCGTATGTCTGCAGGTGTTGAACGTGACCACTGTCATCTCTAAATCCAACGACAATGCGTGGGACCCCGATCAAGAATGACTGTGCCCACCATTTCATCAACTTGAACCTGGAGCAAGGCAGTGAAGAAGGACCTTCATCCAAATCCAACCATAACAGAGAATGCAAATAATCAGGAGTACAACCATATCTTCATGCAACTACGCAAGTTCTCCTTACCTGTGTAGTGTGAACCTCTGGCCTGGTGTCACCACCTCCCGGCTGGTCTTTAGCTCAACATAGCTGCTTGGGGGAGGTCGCTCACCAGCACGGCAATCAACCTCGCCGGCAAATACCAGGGAGTGTCCAGCGAGGCGTGTGCGCACAACCGTGCAGAAACCTTCGTTGGTGTTCACAGGCCGAGAGACATCTGGCTCTCCTCCAGGCCTGTCTGGCACACAACATGTCCAAAACACAAGAACTCAGGATTCAGGCACAACCTTCAAGCACACCTATCTCATGAACTCTTCCCTACAAGTATGGTTTGTGTTCTCAACACATTGCTTCAGTGTTAAGCTACTTAAGTCTCCAGCATTGAGCCAAATGATACACACATACTTAAGCCTGTTCCTTGTGGTGATTGTGAATCCAAATTGAGATATTTGTACAGGACTCCCTCGCTTTAAACGAGGGATGCGTTCCGAGAAAATGGCGTTCAAATCAAAATCATTTAATGCAAACAGCTTTTCACATAATACAAGTGGAGATACGTTCCAGACACGTGTTAACAATCCATGACTTGAAAACCATGTTCTCACTGACAGAGCAAACATAAATAATACATCAATATTGAGTAATGCAC
This sequence comes from Eptatretus burgeri, assembly GCF_056783735.1. NCBI lineage: Eukaryota > Metazoa > Chordata > Myxini > Myxiniformes > Myxinidae > Eptatretus > Eptatretus burgeri. The sequence goes on along the minus strand of NC_140975.1, from coordinate 26,099,222 downwards.
TGCATTCCAATACAAATACAGTATAATGAATACTGTATACTCACCAAACAGGCTTATTTTATGTACGCTTTGGTGTGAAGCATTACTTTCTGTGGGACAGTGGGTCATTAACTAACAATGGCAGAGTCACTTTGGGTGGAGAGGACAACTCATCTGGGCTATCAAGCTTACTAATCACTAATCTTGCAGTGTTATACTCCTGTTATGCTTCTTAGGTAGGGGGGGGGGGGGCTCTTGAGAGGATGAACCACATGTAGGATGTTTGGGATGGTGCCATGATCCAAAGTATATGTGTGTGTATATATAAATATATATATACATATATATATATATGTATATATATATATATATATATATATATATATATATATATATATATATATATATATTCCGGCGTACTCTGAAGGTGAGTCTCTTGGCATTTGGGCGGGAGACGTGTGGCACAGATTTTGAAATGAGAGACTCGATTTGTTTTTGCCGAAACGTTTATAAATCGTTTAACACTGAACCGCACTGTTTATATAGAAATTTTGGTGTTGATAAAAAAAATCGTTCAACTCCAAGTTTGTTTAAAACAAACTCGTTTAAAGTGAGGGATTACTGTATAGTGACATTTGCAGGCACAACCATAATTCAAAGAAAGATAAATGGATGGTTCGTGATCATTTCTTGTGACCATTCCACTTTGTTTCCATACTTTTTGGAATCCCATCCCTCCATCCTTCAAAATGTTTTTAATTATTTGTTACCTCCACCACATAAGGTGAACGAGGTTATGTTTTCACCCCATTCTATCTGTTTGTTTGTTTGTCTGTCTGTGTGCAGGACATCAAAAAAAGTTGTGGACGGATTCGGATGAAATTTTGTGGACAGTTTCGGTGTGTGACACGGACGAATTGATTAGATTTTGGTGAAGATCCGGATCTGGTGAATAGGATTTTTAAAGTGATTCTTCACCATTGAGAGATGGTGCAAAAATTATGTATAGCACGATATTTCAAAAAGTTGCAGACGGATTCAGATGAAACTTTATGGACATGTTGGGTGTGTGACCACGACGAATCGATTCGATTTTGATGATCCAAATCTGGATCTGGATCTGAGAATTATTTAATATGTAAGTGATTCTTCACCATTGAGAGATGGGGCCAAAAACGATGTACAGCATGATATTTCAAAAATGTATTGGGCCCAATACGTTCTCGTGGATCAGGCATTACGTGGCGGAGGTATGCACTCTACCGAGTGCCCTTCTAGTTTAAAATGTATTTACATGCAAGAGAATTGTATTTGATTGCACAATAAATTATCAAGCCTGGTGTTGGCGAAGTGGTTAGGGTGGTGGCTTGGGATCCGAGGATCCTGAGTTCAAGCCCTGTTGGCCGCTGATTAAAAAAGGTACACCAGGAGGTTAAATAAGCCTGTCATCCTTCCGAGGTCGGCAAAAAGAGCACCAGTGTACTGGTAAGGGGGACACTGCATCAGCGGCATAGCCGCGTCACAACCAATGATGCAACGAGCAGCCACAGACTGCACTCGATAGAGAGAGAATAAATTATCTTGTTAATTATGTATGAAACCACTTTGCATTAAATGATCGTATTATTCTGTAATGGGCAGCAATAATAACATGTACAGCAAGCAGTATGTATGATTTTACTCAACAACTTCATTTCCTCCACCACCGAAAGTGTAAGGACTTTATATTTTCACCCATCTGTTTGATTGTCTGTGTACAGGATATCGCAAAAAGTTGTGGATGGATTTCGACAAAACTTGGTGGACAAAACCAGTCAAGAGTTTTCTTTGAACAGATTGCAGCCAACTGTCAAACACGGTGGTTTTTCAGTGATGGTGTGGGGAGCAATCTGGAGTGCTGGTCTGTCAGAGCTTGTGGAGTGTGCTGGCAACATCAACACTACGACACACATTTCTATCCTTGAGGATGGAGTTCTCCCTGTCTTCTCCACTGGTCCGATGGTCAAAAACAACACTGTTCATGGAAGATGGAGCTCCATGCCGCACTGCAAAAAAGACCAAAGAATGGCAGGACAGAAATCGGATCAAGCGGTTTCCATGGCCAAGTCGGTCTCCTGACATGAACCCCTTTGAACACCGCTGGGCCATGTTGGATCGAGCTGTGTGGAAGAAGTCCAGGAAACCAACATCATGTGCAGAATTGCTAACCCGTTTACATGAAGCCTGGGCAGACATCCCACAAGAGAAAATTTCAGAACTCGTTAGTTCTATGCCTGAAAGAGTGAAAACATTGAAATCTGCAAATGGCACGTCAACCAAATACGAGTGTTTGTATTGTGACGTCCACGGGACTTGAACAGTCCCGCCAACGTAGAATGAGCCGAAACGATGGAGGCAGTTTATTTATTTATAACCCAAAGATGGCGGTTCTATTCGCTCTACCGCAAACGGGACGAGGAAGGTGGCACGAGTCGCTTTTCACTGAGTTGATAACGTTTATTCCTCTAACCAGAAATACCAAGACTCGGCAAGAAGAGGGATCCGGGGCGATTCGACGGGATGGTGTGGGATCGGGCGTGGGGAAAACACAGACAATTCCAATGAATATACAAATCTCAAACCCTCTAAGGCGCCAGGTACACACACACAGACACACACACACACACACACACACACACACACACACACACACACACACACACACACACACACACACACACACACACACACACACACACACACACACACACACACACACAACGTAGCTATTTCTGGTGGTCAGGCTGGACCGTGGTGTGGACGCAACAGTCCCTGGATTGGCGTCGGACGAGCTGGCCTTGCTCTCGTCAGGGGGGCAGGAGAAACCGTGGTGCTGTCGACCTCCTGGTCTTGGCCCAAGTCCGCTCACAGCCGCCAGGGAACCAGTTCTGGCGCCAAATTGCGAGCAGGAGAGGGAGGCAGGTCCGCCCGCCGTTCGACCCCGTACTCCGAGCCAGCAGAACCCCAGAGCCAACCAAGGTGAGGCACGAGGCTCAGCAAGGCTACAAGACACGATGAAACCAGGGCCGAATCAGCGCAACAACACAGCACGCTCCCAGCACAACAACCTCCACCCCAAAAAACGGTCTTTCTGTCCCGATCTTCTTCCTCTTCCTTTTCGACCCCGAACAGAACCTTTTTATCCTCCCGTCCTCATCACTTCCAATCGAGCCGTTTTATTGGCCCACCGCCGTCGCCTTCCGCCAATCGTAATCACGGGGCGGAGCCATCCGCAGCACTGTCCTGTGACGTCACGGCAAGCCTCCAGAGAATACTAAAAGGGGTTTACGCAGACACACTTACCCTATCCCGTGTCCCTAATTACGTGACAATTATCATTTCCCCCTTGAAGAAATGGACATTTACTAGACAACTTATCACCACTGAATTGCCACTTATTACATCGAGATCCTGGTACACTCGAACAGCATGGCATACCTAATTAAACATCCTAATTACCCTTTGAATGCATACCCCCCCCCCTCAAAACGTAACAGTATTAAGAATGGATCAAATATACTTCAAATGTTGAATGAATAAATTCTTTTAAAATCATGGCGTCTATTTACTTCCGTCATGTCTCTGTAGATATATGTCTATATACGCACGCGCACACGCGCGCGCACACACACACACACACACACACACACACACACACACACACACACACACACACACACACACACACACACACACACACACACACACACACACACACACACACACACACACACACACACACACACACACACACACGATTAGTTAGCCAGAAGGAAAGAGAGCAGATGAGAACCAATGGCCTCTCAATACCTGGCGCGGTCAGCCGACCGCGCAACACAGTGCGCTTGGAGGATGCCCCACTTGAGCAATCCCAACTTAAGAGTCGGCGTGTTATCGCTTGCTTGATCACTTTGCCGGAGGCTCCTGGAAATGCGTGCTCCGCACTGGTCCAGAAGAACATCTGTCACACACCAACCCCGAGTGCAGATTAAGCGACAGGCAGACAATGAGGTGCGGCGAAGAGAGGGTGGCGCAGAGGGGTGGAGAAGTAAGCGAGGCAGACAGAGCGAGGCAGGCAGAGAAGTAAGCGAGGCAGGCAGAGAAGTAAGCGAGGCAGGCAGAGAAGTAAGCGAGGCAGGCAGAGAAGTAAGCGAGGCAGGCAGAGAAGTGGGCGAGGCAGGCAGAGAAGTGGGCGAGGCAGGCAGAGAAGTGGGCGAGGCAGGCAGAGAAGTGGGCGAGGCAGGCAGAGAAGTGGGCGAGGCAGGCAGGCGAACGAAGTGCAGAGAGAGCGAACGGCTTTGCGATCCGCCTTTTATAAGCCCACGACGAAGGCTGGGGCGACAAACTGAAGCGATGCGCGGTCATCCGAATCGTGCCCTTCCATTGGATCCCGGCCCTGCCCTGCCAGACTCCTGGGGCCGGAAGCGACCTCATTCGCACATCCGGCACAATGCGACCTGGAGCCCTTCACCGAACTCCCGGGCCGTGTTCTGGTGACTTGACGAGGGTCGTGTCGGTCCCGCATGCCCGTTTGGCGCACCCCCAGCAGGCTGCGGTTGGTGCTGTTAACGTGCTTGGCCCGTCCCCATGCCATGCGGTATAAATGGCCTGGGCCATGCAGCACGCTCGTTTGGTGGCAAATTGCATCGATGCAGAGATGCGTGGAGGCGCGTGGTGATTTTTCCTGTGTGCGGGAGATGTAGATGGTCGAGGTGGTGTTTCTGGTGAGCGGAGGCTGAGCAAGGTGAGACGCGTTGTAAATTGACGTATCAGATTCAAATGAAAGGGCACGCCATGCACGTCCTGTACAGTGTTGGTGGAGAGTTTCTCATAGTTGTGATTTTCACAGGCAGTCGCCTGGGTGCGGTGCCTGCTTCAATTTGTATCATGGATAAAAGGAAAGGGTTAGAATGAAATCAGGATTGAATGGCAGACAGAGATACAATTAAACTGAGGGATAAGACCCACGCAACACACTTCGTACAGTTAACCCATTAGACATGAGGGGAAGGTCTGACTGCATGAAGAGGTCAGGTCAGATATGGGAGCATGTGCCAGAGCAGCGCGTCGCTGCGTCCACTTTCCATCGGTACTCCAGGGGCCTCCGTTTGGCCATCCCCAGGCAGATACCTGGCCCATTCCCATATCCTTGAGATGCTCATCAACCGAATGCAACCATGAGGCACATGGTCGGCCCATTGGCCTCCTCCACTCACGAGGCTCCCTCGCTGAGAGAATCTGGTGAGCAGGATCAGTATCAAGAAAACGAGCCACATGTCCATACAGCCGCAGTTGATGCTCATGGACTATGCAGGTAACAAATTTTATTTGAGTCTCTCTCAGCAACCACTCATTGGACACAAAGTCTGACCAGCGATAGCCAAGGATTCTCTGAAGAGACCTGGTACCAAAGGAATGAAGTCTCCGTCTCAGGTCTCTGGTCAGAGTCCAAGTCTTACACCCACAGAGCAAGACTGGAAGCACCAAGGACCTGAAGACTCGGCCTTTTGTCGTCCCGCACAGGAACGGACAGTGCCACACCCCATGATCCAGTGAATCCACGACTCCCCAGGCCTGACCCAGACGTCTGTTGACCTCTGGCTCACAGCCAGCAGAGACATGAATATCACTGCCAAGGTAAGTGAATCTCTCCAGGACCTCAACATCTTCACCACAAACAGGTACAGACAGGATAGCAGCATCCACAACATCATTGAAAGCCTGCATTTTCGTTTTCACCAAGGAAATCCATAATCCTAGCAGCTCCGACTCCTCAAAGATGACTGCATCATCTGCGAAATCAAGGTCAGAGATCTTGACATTCCCAAATGATGCACCGCAGCTTGATCTCTCCGACATCCTCCACAGAATCCAGTCCATACAAGTGCTGACAAGTGTGGGGGCCAGAACACACCCCTGACGAACTCCAGTAACAACTGGAAATAAGTCAGAGATGGTACCACCACATCTCACAGCACTCTCAGTAACAAAGTATAGTTCAGACATCAGATCGATCCGTTTTGGTGGCACACCAACAAAGACCAAGAATCCTCCAGAGGGCACCCTGATTCACTGATCCAAACGCTTTACAGAGATAAACATTGGCTGCAAATAGCCCCTACCAAAATTCTCGTCTGCGTTCGGTGAGGACCCCAAGTGCAAGGATATGGTGAATCGCTGACCTCTTTGGTGTAAAGCCTGACTGTTCTGGACGCTGGTGCTCAAGCAGATGGTGGCGAACCCTCTTGAGAATTATCCGAGCAAAGACCTTGCCCGGCACTTGGGGTGGATACCTCAGGTTAATTAACACCTTCCCCTCATGTGTTATATACATATACATACATACATACTGCAGTCAGATCTTCTACTCATGTCTTGTGGGTTAGGGACGAAGTGCGTTGCGTGGGTCCAATAACTAGGTCTAATAACTCTATCTCTATCTTCTATTCTGATTTCCATTTCAACCCTTTCCTTTTATCCATGGTACAAATCAAATCAAGCAAGCAAGCACACACACTAGGCAGCCTCCTGTGAGAAAATCACCGTATGAATAAACTCGCTTCATGGCGCGCGCATGGCGCATCCTTTCATTCAAATCTGCAGACCAATTTACAACGGCGTCTCACCTTGCTCAATCTTCGCTCACAAACAACTCACCACCTCGACCACCAACATCTCCCACACACGGGAAAAATCATCCCACGCCTCCTCGCACCTCTGCATCGATACAATTCGCCACCAAACAGAGGTGTGCTGCACGGCCCAGGCCACTCAGACCGTATGAAGCGGGGACAAGCCAAGCACGTTAACAGCACCGATAGCATCTCGCTGGGGATGCCCCGAATGGACACGCGGGACTGACACGACCCTAATCCAGTCGACAAAACACGGCAGGACGGGCGGCGAGGGACAGGGGCCCCCGGGGGGGGGGGGAGTTCGGTGCGGGGCTCCGAGCCATGTCGCACGGAATGTGCGCATGAGACCGCTTCCGGCCCCAGGGCGGGGCTATGACCGCCGTGGACCAACAAGGAAGCACGATTCAGGCCACGGCGCGTTGCTTCGGGTAATCACCACACGCTTCGTCCAGGGCTTTAAAAAATGCGGATCGCGAAGCCGTCCGCCCTCTTCTCTTTTTTCGCCTACCTGCCTCGCCCTCATCTTGGCCTGTTTGCCTCGCCCTCTACTTCACCTTTCTGCTCCTCCCTCTCTTCACCGCTCCTCGTTGTCTGCCTGTCGCTGCATCTACACTTGGGGTTGGTGTGCGACAGACATTCTTCCAGGACCAGTGCGGGGCACACGTTTCCACGAGCCCCAGAAAAGTGATTAAACAGGAGATAACGCGCCGATTCTTGAGGTGGGATCGCTCAAGTGGAGCGTCCCACAGAGGTACCCGCAACACCCACAGACCTATCCACGACTAGCCTAGGAATCTTTTACCTTACGCATCTTCTCTCCTCTCTTTCTTTCCACCCCTCTATCTCGGCCCCTCAGGATGCAGAAAAGAGCATCCATTCCAGATTCGCAATCACAGTTTCCTCTGGCACGACACCGCACCCCTGATATTGCACCACACCTCCCACTCCTTAGACACCAGTATTTCTCCCTCCAACCTCCCCCAAAGCAAACTGGGTTGCGCGGTCGGCCGACCGCACCAGGTATTGTAAGGCCGTTAGTCCTCATCTGCTCTCTTTCTGGCTTTCTAATCTTCCTAAGGTGTGTGTGTATGTGTGTGTGTGTGTGTGTGTGTGTGTGTGTGTGTGTGTGTGTGTGTGTGTGTGTGTGTGTGTGTGTGTGTGTGTGTGTGTGTGTGTGTGTGTGTGTGTGTGTGTGTGTGTGTGTGTGTGTGTGTGTGTGTGTGTATACAGGGTGTCCCAAAAAATGTACTCACATTTTGGCTCCTCATCACTCATTGAATTTTTCATTTATTTTCAGATCAAATTGACCCTAATAATGGCAGAAGTACAACCAGGTTTGGAAGAGAGAAAATTTATCATAAAGTGCGACTGGAAGCACAAAAACATCATGGAAGTGCAAAGACAATTTAGAAGACATTTTCACAAAGATCCACCAATGCGACACACCAATACTCGCATCCGAGATAAGTTTGAAAAAGATGCAACTGTGCATGACGTCCATAAGGAGCGTTCAGGAAAACCACGCTCATCAACCACCCCCGCAAAGGAAAATCAATTGCTGGAAACCCTCTACCGCTCCCCACGGAAATCTGTACGACAAATGGCTCGTGAGACAAGAATCTCAAAATCAAGTGCCCATCGCATTTTGAAGCTAATTAATTGGAAAAGTTACGTTCCAAAATTAATTCATGCTCAAAATGAAGACGATC
>NC_140975.1:25980860-26073360 GCF_056783735.1 Eptatretus burgeri | reverse complement strand
TGCTCACAGATCATCAGCTCTCCTCTCAACCGAGCTTCCACTACTCTTTCCCACAACTTCATGGTGTGGCTTAACAACTTTATCCCTCTGTAATTTCCACAGCTCTGCACATCACCCTTATTCTTGAAAATCGGAACCAGCACACTTAATCTCCACTCCTCCGGCATCCTCTCACTTTCCAAGACTTTATTAAACAATCTGGTTAACAACCCCACTGCCATCTCTCCTAAGCACTTCCATGCCTCCACTGGTATACCATCTGGGCCAACCGCCTTTCCACTTTTCATCTTCTTCATAGCAGTCCTCACTTCATCCTTACTGATCCACCCCACTTCCAGATTCACTATCTCCACCTCTTCCAACCTTCTCTCTCTCTCTCATTTTCTTCATTCATCAGCTCCTCAAAGTACTCCATCCACCTTCTCAACACACTCTCCTCGCTCGTCAGCACATTCCCATTTGCGTCCTTTATCACCCGAACCTGCAGCACATCCTTCCCAGCTCGGTCCCTCTGTCTTGCCAATCGGTATAAATCCTTTTCCCCTTCTTTTGTATCCAACTTCTCATACAGCTCGTCATATGCCTTTTCCTTGGCCTTAGCCACCTCTCTTTTGCTTTTCGACGCCACTCATTGTACTCCTGCCGACTTTCTTCATCTCTCTGACTATCCCACTTCTTTTTCGCCAACCCCTTCTTCCTTATACTTTCCTGTACTTCCTCATTCCACCACCAAGTCTCCTTATCTTCCTTCCTCTGTCCAGATGTCACACCAAGTACCTTCCTAGCTATCTCCCTCACAACTTCTGCTGTCGTTGCCCAATCATCCCACCCATCTTTACCACCATCCAACGCCTGTCTCACCTCCTCCCTAAATTTCACGCAACAGTCTTCCTCCTTCAGCTTCCACCATCTGGTCCTTGGTTCAGCCCTCACTCTCTTCCTCAACCTCACCTCTAAAGTCATCCTACAGACCACCAATCGATGCTGTCGAGCTACACTCTCCCCTGCCACAACCTTACAGTCACTAATCTCTTTCAGGTTGCATCTCCTACTTAAGATGTAATCCACCTGTGTGCACTTTCCTCCACTCTTGTATGTCACCCTGTGTTCCTCCTTCTTCTTGAAATACGTGTTTACCACTGCCATTTCCATTCTTTTTGCAAACTCTACCACCATTTGCCCTTCCACATTTCTCTTGTTGAGACCGTACCTCCCCATCACCTCCTCATCCTCTTTATTCCCTTCCCCAACATGTCCATTGAAATCTGCTCCAATCACCACTCTTTCATCCTTGGATACACTCTCCACCACTTCATCTAACTCACTCCAGAAATCTTCTTTATATTCCATCTCACACCCCATATGTGGGGCATATGCACTGATGACATTCATCATCACCCCTTCAATTTCCAACTTCACACTCATCACTTAGTCAGACACCCTCCTCACCTCCAATACCCTCTTGACATGATCTTCCTTCAGGATTATCCTGACACCATTTCTCCTCCCATCCACACCATGGTAGAACAGTTTGAAACCACCTCCAATGCTCCTCGCCTTACTCCCCATCCACTTGGTCTCTTGTACACACAGTATGTCCACCTTTCTTCTCTCCATCATATCAGCCAACTCTCGTCCTTTGCCAGTCATCGTCCCAACATTCAGAGTTCCAACTCTCACCTCCACCCTTCTACCCTTCCCCTCTCGCACTGCCTCCGGACTCGCCTTCCCCGTCTCCTTCTCCTCCTTCGCCCAGCAGTAGCACAATTTCCACTGGTACCCTGCTGACCACCGGTACCGGTGGCGGTCGTTGGTAACCCGGGCCTCGACCGATCCGGTATGGAAATTCGTTTTGTTGTCCGCATAATGATTTGGCATAGGTTTTTACGCCGGATGCCCTTCCTGACGCAACCCTGGTCGCCTCTTACGACACACAGGGATATGGTACACCTATTCTAACCGGGGCATACACCGGGCCCTGTACAACTGGTGCTCATTTCGCCGACCTCGGAAGGATGGCAGGCTGAGTCAACCCCCTGGTGTTTTCGACTTGGTTTATATATATTTATATATATTTATATATACATATATATATATATATATATATATATACACATTATATATATATACACATATATATATATATATATATATATATATATATATACACATTATATATATATACACATATATATATATATATATACATATACATACATATATTAATTCAGTGTCCCAACGGGGCTTGAACTCAGGACCTCTTGGGTCCCCAGCCACTGCCCTTACCACTGCGCCAACACCAGGCTTATACACACATATACACATATATATATATATATATATATATATATATATATATATATATAGATATAGATATATATATATATATATATATATAGATATATATATATATATATATATAGATATATATATATATATATATAGATATATATATATATATATAGATATATATATATATATATAGATATATATATATATATATATAGATATATATATATATATATATAGATATATATATATATATATATATATATATATATATATATATATATATATATATATATATATATATATATATATATATATATATATATATATATATATATATATATATATATATATACACATACATTAAAAAGCATTAACAAAGCCATGTGAAGCAAATGTTAGTTCAAACAAATATGGCATATTGAAAATAATGAAACCATAGCAATATTGCATGGTACAAAACTTCGCCATTGACACAATGAGAAATTCGCAATCAAAACTTTGACTTTAATTTTGTGAAGAAACACCATTAGTGGTGGCATCATAAATGGTAATGGTCCGCGATGCCCTGTGGGGGCTGCCAATTCTATATATGCACGACGCAGCTTGTGCGCATGAAGATGAAAAGTACTGCTGAAAAAGATAGTTACAGGTGGAAAGAGAGGAAAGGTCAGCAAGAATAAAAATGATTAATGGTTGACAATACGAGATTGGTGGTGGCATGCAATCCTTAAGGACTGGAGTTCGAAGAAAATGAATATTGCAAGGGCTCAGGAGAGGAGGGATGGGGTGTGGGATACTATTCCGGTGGTGGGATTAAAGGGAAACAACAGAATGAAGGTGATCAGTAAGAATGGATTTGGAAAGGCTAACATGGTCTGGATTGCAAAATAAGCACCTACAGCCTGGGAGAGATATAGGGCCGGATTTGGGGCAGGGCCCACAGGGCCACGGCCCAGGGCCCCGCGCCTCCCAGGGGCCCCGCGCAAACGCAAAGATCAGAAGAAATTCTGCTATTTTCCCCCTTTTGTTTGTTTGTGAAAAAAATCGAGTTCGTTTGTGTAAATGTTCAGTGAATCACGAAACAAATACTCAATATCCCTGTTAATTTGGCATCTGTTTGGTTATGTTTGTCATTTATTTTACATCTTTGAACTTACTTTTTTTTTCCTTTCCACTGATCATAAGAGCGCAATCTTAATGTCTACCACAGAAATAGGTCACACGAAAAAAGTGAGGGTTTTCCCAATCCCAGCAAGCTATGGCCGTCTCGATTTCATTTTTGCAAAATTACATGCCCGCCCTGAATCTATGTTTGCTATGCACTGCGCAGGCGTACTGCTGGGGTGGTTATACTATAATTGTGTAATTCAAGTTTACACACCGGATAATATTTTATTATATTTATAAGGTGTGTCTCGGTGGTAGAGTGGTGAGGTTGCTGGCTGGTCACCTCAATGTGGATTCGGCGGAGTGGGTTCAAATACTACCGGTGGCATATGTAAATCATGTGTCATGGCCGAGACACGGTGGTTTCCTCCGGGTTCTCCGGTTTCCTCCACCAGAGAGACACACCTCGCAATAATAATCTGAGCCGTGGAGAGATACTCGACAAGCCCAAGGCTTCTTATCAATCCACATTAATATATCTCGATTATTATCATTATTATTAAGGTGTGTTCGGTGTCAACTGCTGAAATATTGCTTTCTATTGTAGGAACTGCCTTTGTGTGGACCTGGTTGAGCCATGGCGGAACGTGAACGTGATCGAGGAAGAAAATACCAGTCTGGTGTGGCCAAGCGGAAGGAAAGCATAGCAGCCGAAAGCGAACGGAACAAGCGACCCAAAATTACAAGTTGGCTTAAGAGTACAACAGCCACAGTCGGGTTATACAATGAACAGAATAACAACAAGAAGGGAAACATAGCTACGACTTTGTCAGCATTATCTGCTGTTGGCCCTGCTCCTTGTTTCAGTGCTGCTGATGCTAGCGGTGATAACAACTCAAACGATTCTGCTTCAGAATGTGGTTCAGAAGTAGACAGCGAATCGGCTGAAGATTATGAAAAAGACATTGGCCTTTGGCCAGACCAGCTACCAGAGAAGTTCCGAAACTACTGGATCGAGAAGGATAGTGCACAATGTCGTAATGTCGACAGTGACTACAAGAACTCCGCTGTCCGTGATGGAAATAAAACTCGTCATTGTACAAAAAATTTGTTCAGTAGAAAACACGTTATCTGGAGAAGACATCGATCTCAGTTGGTTGTGCTATTCTGAAGTGACGGGCCGTCTGTTCTGTTTTATTTGCCGTCTGATGTCACCCATGTCAAATACTAAAAGTCGGTTTACATCCGGGTTCCAAGATTGGAAACACGCTAGGGAGTCGATAGAAGGACACAGTAATTCAGATCAGCATAAACAGGCAATGTCGAGCCTGGCCAGCAGAAAATCATTGCAAGGCCGCGTTAACGCTGGACTAGTTCGTCAGTACGAGTCATAACAGCACTACTGGCACGAAGTGCTTCGACAGTGTGTGGATGTCCTCATGTTTCTATGTGAACGTGGCCTGCCCATCCGAGGTGACGACGAGGTGATCGGTTCGGTACATAACAGAAATTACCTGGGAGTGATGGAGCTTCTGAGCAAGTATGACACTTTCCTTGTGGCACATCTCCAGAAACATGCCAACAAAGGGAGCGGTAACGTAAACTACCTCTCATCGACAGTATGTAACGAACTAATCAGTGTGTTGGGTAGAAAAGTTCTGAGTGCCATTGAAGCAGAAGTTCGGAGGGCCCAATATTACTCCAAATCGGTGGACTCCACTCCGGACGTGTCGCACACTGACCAGCTATGTCTAACCATCCGCTACGTGTTGCCAGAGGGGCCAGTAGAGCGTTTCTTGACATTTGTGCCCTTACTGAATCATACCGGAAAGGAGATCGCAGACGTAGTTCTTGATTTTCTCCAAACGAACAAAATTCCGATCTCTGACTGTCGCGGTCAATCGTACGACAACGCCAGCAACATGTCTGGAAAATACCGCGGCATCCAGGCGCACCTAAAAAGTCGTTGCGAATTCGCCCAGTTTGTTCCTTGCATGGCTCATTCTCTCAACCTCATCGGGACATGTGCTGCTGAGTGCTGCATGGCTGCTGTGACTCTGTTTGGTATCGTTCAACGGCTGTATGCTTATCTTGTGAAGTCAACCTATCGTTGGCGCAAACATCGCGATGCACTGAAACACATGCCAGTCGTCAAGTGCTTGTCAGATACACAGTGGTCGGCCCGTGCAGATGCTGTAGAAGCACTGGCCAATGGATTCCAGCAAAATATCATGGTACTTGACGATCTTGCAATGGATGAACATCGAAACGCAGACACGGCAGTGAAACTACTCGAATCACTGACAGAGTTCGTACAGGACCTACGGGAACGGTTCGACGACTTTGAACATATTGTTATTGATAAATGTGGTCACAGCGAGTACGAAGACGATCAGCGACGTGTTCGAAGGAGGAAGCGACATCATGATGAAGTAGACAGCGCCGATGACACCCAGTTACCGCCCAGAGAGAGATTCAGGACCACATCCTACATACCCATCATTGATCAGCTAACAACGTCTCTAGGAGATCGCTTCAAGGCCTATGGAACACTCGGTCAACGTTTCTCATTCTTTTCAGAAATAACGACCATGCAGACGGATAAGCTCCACGACTCCGCTGCAGACCTGGTCAAGAGTTATCTGAACGACCTGGAACCTTCTCTGGTTTTGGAAATTGTACATTTCCAGGCATTTCTCAAGACGATGCAGACAGAAGACTCGGAAAAATTGTCTGAAAATACTATGTTTTCCACAATCCACAACTACGATATGGTGGCAGCATTCGCCAACGTGGAGATAGCTTTGCGGGTATACCTGTCAATGTTTGTCACGAACTGTACGGGAGAACGATCATTCTCAAAATTGAAAAGGATCAAGAACTATCTGCGTAGTACGATCGGCCAAAATCGTTTGGCATCGCTGGCCATACTGAGTGCTGAACACGAACTATTCAGGAGAGTAAGCACACGCGAAACAATCGAGGACTTTGCGCGAATGAAAGCCAGGAAGAAGCTAAAAGATTCTGTCGGTTGCAATCATATCTGCAAAAACGACAAAAAAAAAACTTTCTACATTGAGATTTGAGATGATACCATCACGTTTTGGTTTTGCGATTATTTTCTCTGTTCCGTTGTTTTCATCCATAGTGGTGTGTCTTGTATATAAACTTTTGTCACTTGTAGTTTCTGAAATACATGTTTTTACACATAAACTGTGGTTTTTTATTTTGCCCAGCCTAGGTTGGTGCATTTATTATATGAATACTTTTGTAAGCATATATGAAGTAAAAATGGCTGCAGCCCCGAGAGGGCCCCGTGCACTTCTCGGGCCCAGGGCCCCGCAACACATAAATCCGGCCCTGGAGAGATAAAAGGCTGAAAAGGCAGAGGGAAGAAGATCAGATGTGGAGTGGTACAGGACACCAAGGCTACCAACCCTTCAGCAGTGAGAAAGGAGCAGTTCCTGTGCTTCAGCCTCTTCCAAAGACAACAATTCCCCTCTTGGCTTTAGATTGGTATTCCATTGCCTCCAGGGTGCAAAATTACATGTCGCAGCATTGGTCGGCAGAGGAGAGTTGCATCAGCTTTATCACATTGCTGACAAATTCCTTGGCTGATGACATCGAAGAAAAGACTTGGATTTATTTATTTATTTATTTGTGTGCAAAAATCGAGGCTCATGGAAGAGCAAGATCTGTGTGGAATTCCAAGGCAATGCTAGCCCTTGAGGCGTGTCTCTAAATGTGATCGGCTCAAATAGATTATGACAGTTCCAATGCCAAGGACCAAAATTATTTTCAAATTACAGGTCAGAGGTGATGGTCCGAGATGTCCTATGGGGTCTGCCAATTCTATAAATGCATGACGAAGGTTGTGCACATGAAGATGAAAAATACCGCTGAAAAAGATAGTTACAGGTGGAAAAAGAGGAAAGGCCAGCAAGAATAAAAATGTGTTCTTTAAACACACCTGTCAACTCTCATGTTTTTGACGTGAGACTCATGACTTTCTGTTGAAAGTTACGTTCTCATGATAAATTATCACACTTTAAAAAAAAAAAATTTAATCTTATTTTTAAATCACTCGGCAACAAAAATGTTTCCAACATTATTTCATTGCGACTAATTTAACTGAAGTTATAACCTTGAATACCAACTGAAATCCGATTGCTTTGCGTAGTTGCACATCCTATATGAGAGACAGAGTATGATTGGTCAATTATCGACGACCATCCTGATCCAATGAAATGTCTTGTTACTGGGGGGTTCATTTTTTGCGTGAAATTGCCGCAACATACTGGGAAATACTTTCAATATGTTGAAATAATACATCTTAATTACAAGGATGATGAGTGTTCTAATTCCTGGATAGCATTTGATCTGTTGCAAAAATAAAATATACGTCATGTTTGTCCATGTTGTTGGTTCATTTATTTTCGTCCATACAGTGGACTAAACAGTAACAACTTGACATAAAAACCTATCTTCTGACTGAAAAATAATATGGATAAATTTGGCACTAGAATACAGGAAATTGAGTCTAAGACACCAGAAAGAAAATATTTTCTGGGGGGCATGCCCCCAGAACCCCCTACATTTTTCGGGCGCTTCACGACCTCACTGGACACATTTTACATTCTCATGCTTTTCATAATTTGGGGTTCACAGGTCTGCTTTAAATCGGCATCCAAAAAAGCAGGTCCAGCCTGCCTGTCAATGAGCTGAGGAAATGGCTCGTACAACATCTGCAAAATGGTAGAGATTTTCCAAATTGGCAGCAACGTCATGTATATACAAATAAGGAATATGAAAGGAACAAGGATGCTGCCTTGAGGGACCAACAATGGGTTTTATGAACTAGAAGTTGATGAGAATATTCACACAACAGAAAACAACATGAAGTTGACATTTCAAGCAGTTTCAGCATTTCCTGAGAGCAAAAATAAGGGAAACACTAGCCTCCTAGGGAACAGCAAGAGCAACAATGGCATCTAACCAGCACAACATGCTGCTTGCTTGCATCCGGAGGAAATCCGGTAGGCAGTTAAGTAATAGACCATGGATGCCATCAACAGAAAGATTTGTCAACAGAAGTGGATGCCTGAAAGTGCCAAATGCTCAAAAAGCATCCAGAGACTGCCCTGACATCTTGCTCGAGATTCAAGACACCCCTCTCCTGCCAGATTGTATCCATGGTGGAGTGATTGGGATGGAAACCTATCTGGAGTGGTGAAGTGTCCACAGCTGTTTGTGTATGTACATGCATGTACAAATGTATTATGTTACAGAATTGAAAACAGCTTGGCTGATCTCCACCACATAAGGCATAAGTGCTCAGGATACCCAGTGTCAGGTCATAGGCACAAAATAAATCCCCCTTTCCCCAACGAGGGTGAGACGACTACTTGCACTCACTATTCCATCTGTACAGGTGAAAATCGCAAGTGGTTCAACTACTGACCCCTGCCAGAATGAGGGGTTAATGACCATATATTTCGCTCCCAGAGGGAGTGGGTATTACTAGTTGGCGTAAAAGTGCCAGTGCAAGTACATAGCTAATCGATAATAGTAAATGTCTCTGTGTGTGTCTCCTCCAACTACAAAACCATGAAACTTAGCGGCCACAAACTCTGCTTGCATACTTAGGGAACTCCAAAGGAGCGCATCGATGAAAACTGGGTATTTGGGAAAATTTAAACACCCCTTTTGAAGATAATTAACATTTTACCTCCATGAAAGGCTTATATTATCATTGGTCAGCCAAACTTCACCTTGCAGGGCTCTTAGCCACCATTTTCATTTGGCCTACTAAAAATGCCTTGCCTTGGAACACGATCTACTTTTATGGACAAATTCAAGTGTATATTTGAAATATGATAATGGATTTGAGGATCAGATAGGAAAGTCCGAGTCTTCAGGTCCTTGGTGCTTCCAGTCTTGCTCTACGGATGTGAGACTTGGATTCTGACCAGGGATCTAAGATAGAGATTTGATTCCTTTGGTACCAAGTCTCTTCGGAGGATCATTGGCTATCGCTGATCAGACTTTGTATCCAACGAGCGGTTGCTGAGAGAGACTCAAATGAGATTTGTTACCTGAATAATCTGTGAGCGTCAGCTGTAGCTCGAAGGACATGTGGTTTGTTTTCCTGACGCTGATCCCAGTCACCAGATTCTCTCAGCGAAGGAGCCTCGTGAGTGGAGGAAGCCAATGGGCCGACCACGTGCCTCATGGTTGCAGCAGGTTGATCGGTATCTCAAGGAGATGGGGATGGGCCAGGTATATGCCTGGGGGATGGCCAGACGGAGGCCCCTGGAGTGGACGCAGTGACGCGCTGCTCCAGCGCATGCTCCCATACCTGACCTGACCGGATCGGATCTGCTGGATTAAATAAGGGTCGAAGGCTGGAGCACAATCTGAAAATGTTAACAAATGACCGATTTCTTATAACCAAGCGTATAATAATTGTATTTATTTGATGAAGGCTATGCTTCCATCTTCTCCATATTTACACAAGAACAAGTGAAATTGCCAAAGCATGAAAATGAACTTTTTCTTCTGTTCCAACAATGATATCAGAGTGAAGAAAAGATCGAGGAATATGCCCAAAGTGCAACTTGATTGAGTGCAACGAAAATCATCTTAGAGCTGGTGAAAGCTCCTACAGCACGAGCAGTGGGCGTGGCAACCGCAGCTTGGTTCTCCGTGGGGAAATCCCCAGAGTTTAGAAGGCAAAATAAATCAGAGGATTAGAATGAGTAAAGCAAACTGGGAGTTCAAGAGAGAATTGAAAAATGTTTTCAGTGGCAACAAAGCAATGCATCCCCACTCCACGGCAGGATGGTTGAGAGGTATGCACACTCGCTCAAAGCTATCTCGCCGGGGTTTGAATCTCAACCCAGCTATAAATTGTCATCCCGGTGTTTCACAGGCAGGATGATTAATCGATGTGTATGCCGTCCCGCAGATGGATGTTAAACTGGGCATCACATCTGCTGGAATTAATTGGTGGACATTAAAGATCCATTTGTGGTGTCCTTCACGAAGAGTATGGAAGCTATCCCCAGCATTCTGGGAATATTCCAAATTGCTGCTCTAGCCTAAAGGGGCACTGCAAAAGGAGCACTGCCATACACTCAGTCGATGATGCTACTCGCAGCCTTGTGCTGCACCGGGGGGGGGGGGGGGGAGATAATAAGACCGGACACCTATGTATAGTATATTATTGTAATAATATGTTCATTCATTTACTCTGAAAAATTTATACTCAATTGGTAAAATTTTAAAAACAAGCAATTTTGATTCGTCCACCTATACATGCATACAGTAGTTGCTTAGAGTGCGCTTTCCGATTGTCTAAAAAAACAGATTTCGAATATCTTTTTTACATGGTCAACTATATGTGGACTGCTCTGGAGTTGGAACACTAAACAATTTACTTGCTCTGGCCCGTGATGGAAAAACATTCAATATTGTCTACACAAAAGCATTACAATAATATTGTTACGGATCTGGAAACCAAATGCATTAAACATACAGATGTCCCAAAAGTCAGTTATGTCATGAAGTATGTGTGTAGTCAGATCCCCTTCCTTTTGTCCAGTGGGAGAATCAAAGGCATGCATTGCGATTTCTTTTAGTAAGGTTATTACATCTAACAAGCCATCTAACAACCATCCCATCTGCATGACCCCTCGGCCCATTACGATCCACGGTACCATCGCGCTTGCAGCCCTCGGTTCGCAGGCCACAGCACACCTTTGACTGAGATGGATTCCCGAGGATGTTCGAGGCAGTTTCACCACCACCTTTCTCGAACACGTGCAGAGGGGAGGTTCGGCTTTCTCCAAACAAGGCCGAAACCCCGCCCAGGAAAGGTATGCCGTGGAACCCTGTCCAACCAAAGGCGGACAGCGAGGTGTGTTCACCAAGGCCCCTCCCCACTGAGGGAGGTCCATAAATCCCTGAGCACTCTCTTCGAGCGGAGTTTTGGTGGGTTTTTGCTGACACGAAAGGGTTTTTGCTGTCACGAGGGTTGAGCAGAAGGTCATCGAGGCGGCGAACGTGTCTCTGCTGGCCCTCTATAAGGAAGGAAAGAGCGACCCTGACTCCCCTCCATGAACCCCGGCCATTCACCACCCGAGCTCTGCCACGAACCGCAAGTCGCACACGTGCGACTGGGGACCAAACCAGCGACCATTGTCAGGTGCCACAGCATGGAGTACCCCCTTTCTCCGACGGCCAGTTACCCATCCGAACTCTGACCCTCAGCTTGTCTCTCTACTCGGCTGTGAGGGTCCAATAAAGAACTCTGGGTTTCTTTTCATTTGTGCGTGTGTCTGCGTGTGGGCCCGTCTCTAAGTCGAACTGAATAAGTGTTTTTGGAACATTGTAAATACTGCTTGCATATTCGTGTTAAGTCTTGCCTTTGTCTTTTACTGTAAATAAAACTTGTGAGAAATGTCCCCAGTTCGTTTCCGTCGTTTCTTGAATTGGTTCAGCATGGTTCGGATCTGAGTTTAGGCGGGGTTTTATCCCCGGTAATCTGTTCATCCCAGCCGGCACGGCTTTGGCAGTTTCCGCTCGGCAACACCCGAACCGGAGTTGGTAGTCGGAACTCTAACGCAGTCGGTAGAGTGACTCGTTTCGAGCAAGACGTGCCGAAGACGTGGTTTCCCCGGTAATAAAAATCGCATAGTTAATTAGGTAAATTGGTTCTAGACAAATAGACCCTACGCTACGCAGTTGAAATATTGGCGACCACGGTCAGTTAAACGACCCGCCGGCTCACGGAGTTATCCGAGCGACGGCCTACAATTCCGGGGAGTTTGGTGGGAGACGACGCAAGCTTTCACCACCTCGTGGTCGTTCTCGCCACTGACCCCCGGCCCACAACAATATGTTCAATTTTGTTGACATTTCTGTTCAATATTTTGCAACTTGATAGATAAAAGTTGGAAAGAGGGAGGGAAGGGGTGGAGTGGGGAAGAGGGAGGGAAGGGCTGGAGTGGGGAAGAGTGAGGGAAGGGCTGGAGTGGGGAAGAGGGAGGGAAGGGGTGGAGTGGGGAAGAGGGAGGGAAAGGGGTGGAGTGGGGAAGAGGGAGGGAAAGGGGTGGAGTTGGGAAGAGGGAGGGAAAGGGGTGGAGTTGGGAAGAGGGAGGGAAAGGGGTGGAGTTGGGAAGAGGGAGGGAAAGGGGTGGAGTTGGGAAGAGGGAGGGAAAGGGGTGGAGTTGGGAAGAGGGAGGGAAACGGGTGGAGTTGGGAAGAGGGAGGGAAAGGGGTGGAGTTGGGAAGAGGGAGGGAAAGGGGTGGAGTTGGGAAGAGGGAGGAAAGGGGTGGAGTTGGGAAGAGGGAGGGAAAGGGGTGGAGTTGGGAAGAGGGAGGGAAAGGGGTGGAGTTGGGAAGAGGGAGGGAAAGGGGTGGAGTTGGGAAGAGGGAGGGAAAGGGGTGGAGTTGGGAAGAGGGAGGGAAAGGGGTGGAGTTGGGAAGAGGGAGGGAAAGGGGTGGAGTTGGGAAGAGGGAGGGAAAGGGGTGGAGTTGGGAAGAGGGAGGGAAAGGGGTGGAGTTGGGAAGAGGGAGGGAAAGGGGTGGAGTTGGGAAGAGGGAAGGAAAGGGGTGGAGTTGGGAAGAGGGAGGGAAAGGGGTGGAGTTGGGAAGAGGGAGGGAAAGGGGTGGAGTTGGGAAGAGGGAGGGAAAGGGGTGGAGTTGGGAAGAGGGAGGGAAAGGGGTGGAGTTGGGAAGAGGGAGGGAAAGGGGTGGAGTTGGGAAGAGGGAGGGAAAGGGGTGGAGTTGGGAAGAGGGAGGGAAAGGGGTGGAGTTGGGAAGAGGGAGGGAAAGGGGTGGAGTTTGGAAGAGGGAGGGAAAGGGGTGGAGTTGGGAAGAGGGAGGGAAAGGGGTGGAGTTGGGAAGAGGGAGGGAAAGGGGTGGAGTTGGGAAGAGGGAGGGAAAGGGGTGGAGTTGGGAGAGGGAGGGAAAGGGGTGGAGTTGGGAGAGGGAGGGAAAGGGGTGGAGTTGGGAGAGGGAGTGAAAGGGGTGGAGTTGGGAGAGGGAGGGAAAGGGGTGGAGTTGGGAAGAGGGAGGGAAAGGGTGGAGTTGGGTAGAGGGAGGGAAAGGGGTGGATGAGAGAGAGGGAGGGGTGGGGTTGGAAGGAGGCAGAGGAAGGGTTGGGGAGGGAGGGGAAGTGTAGAAGAGGGAGCAACACGGATCCCTTTGTTCGTTGGATAATGTATTAAAATATAATGTAAGAAATTTTAACCAAGGGCTATATTTGATGTTTTTTTTCCAAAACAAACACCAATGCATTTTTAAGCATGCCAAATAATAAATCAAGAACTGGGAAAAGCAATTTTTCTTGGAAGGTGCAAAAATGGATTTCAGTACATTTGAAGAAGGCACAGAATAGCCTATATTATTTTTTTTTCAAATAAGAAGACAAAAAAATAAAGCAGGGGAAATTCTGGAAGGCTTCAAATGGTTAAACTCAGATACAAGACAAGATAATCAAGATTATACAATGTGAAGCACTTCTTCATCTTCAAGCTGCAATTTTTTTTTGGTCCTCTGTCCAACCAGTGAGTACAATCTGACCATCATTCAAATGGTCCATCCTTGACCCTGACAACCTAAAGATTGGTTTTACAGCTTGAAGATAACATTGTGCCATCAAAAAAAACCCGTTTTCTCGGCCAAACAAATGACGTATTGGTCATTCGAAAGATAGTCAGCGGCCCTGCTGGCAAAGAACATCACTGTTTTACTTTCACGTCATAACAATAAAGGCGACTTACACAATTTGTCAATGACAACAATCTCAAAAGCAACCAGCTGTGGCCTAGTCAGATGCACATTGATAAATTAGATCAAGGCTTGAAGCCCCACGTTATCATTTTGAAATGCGTACATTTAGACCTGACTGTTCGAAAATAAAAGCATGCAACGCTCTTGTACTAGTATAGAGTAATACCCATTTTTGACAAGCATAGCACGTACAAATGTGTGACGTATTTAAAATGGAAAAAAAATCAATGTAAATGTTGAAATTCTATTGAAGTGCAGTGAGTTATCACACTCAATTATCCTAGGTGATGAGGATCATCAAATAAATTAACTCGTCCCGTGCTCTTCCAGTCGAAGAAAGCTGCATAAAGCTACACAAATAAGCCCTTTGCCGTTTCAAACTCTACCCGCGTTCCTCCACAGCTGTGGACATTCACAAGTAGGACAGACGTCAGAACCCCAATGCCACACGTCCCCCTCAGCCTGGTTTCATCACTTGTTGACGAGTCATCAGCGACAACGTAGACAAATGCTGCATTGTCTACTCTGTCGCTGATGACTCGCCAACAAGTGATGAAACCGGTCCGGCGGCTATGTAGCATTGGGATTCTCATGTATGTACTATTTGTGAATGTCTGCAGCTGTAGAGGAACACATGTCCGGTTTGAAACAGCAGAGTGCTTACCGGATGTAACTTTATGCAGCTTTCTCTGCAAGAAGAGCATGGGAGGAATGTGTTTAATCGAAAACTGCTTGGACAATTCACCTCAAATTTTGTAAACGGGCTCGGGTTACCAGGGTCAGGTCAAGGCACTAAATAAATACCCCCCACCCCCACAAAGGGACAGTGCAAGTGGTTTAACCACTGACCTCTGGCTGAGGGAGGGGGTATTGAGGGTTTAGATCGGGAGCCCGGGGCCCTGAGCTCAAACGAACGAGGTACTAATATCTGAGCACAGCGGCATGAATGGAGTATCAAAAGACATATAGAAGGTTATTTCTGCCGGGTACCACCCTCTGCGTAAGGACCCTGGTGACCCTCCAAAGGGGTCCTTAAAATTGGCTAGATCAAACATTGGAAGTACCAGTTGGTATCACTTCCATATGATGCATATGACCAACCTTACAACAAAACCACATGTGACAGACATGCCTACGACTGCAAAAGGCCCCCCAGAAGCCCCAACGATGGCCCCAAACATTATTTTCCAAGTTCGGAGATGTTATATTAGGAGAGGTCAGGGAACATTAGAACTGTTATAACTTCCAAAGATTTCCGAGTTCGGAGACGTTAGGAGAAGTTAGGAAACATTAGAACTATTTATGTCTTCGTATATTTCCGAGTGTTTCAGTACAATATGAGCCTGTAGTTTTTCTGAGTTTACTGGTTCATAGTGTGATACCAGTAGGCTTATAAGTATTTTGTAGTTCTTTTGTTAAATTGTTAAACATAAATGTTTCCTATGGTAATGGTGTGCCAGCATAATGTGCAAAATTATGCCAATTGTGTATTTTTGGTCTACTGTAATGCTTTGCCCTTTTTAGAGCTCACTTTTTGGGGTTCTTGTGGGGCCAATGCAGCAGACAATTTGTCTGGAAATGGACATTTTACACTCTGTGGGATGTATATATGAATTTAAACCTGGTTTTATCTAGTACCTCCAATGTTTGAGCTAGACCAGTTGTAAAGGGTCCCTGGTTGGGCCAATGCAGCAGACAATTTGTCTGGTAATGGACATTTTACCCTCTGTGGGATGTATATACGATTTTAAAACTGGTTTTATCGAGTACCTCCAATGCTTGAGCTAGCCCCTTTTTTGGGGGCCCTTGTTGGGGCTTCTGGGGGGGCTTTTGCAGTAGTAGGCATGTTTGTCACATGTGGTTTTGTTGTAAGGTTGGTCATATGCATCATATGGAAGTAATACCAACTAGTACTTCCAATGCTTGATCAAGCCAATTTTAAGGACCCCTTTGGAGGGTCACCAGGATCCTTACGTAGAGGGTGGTACCCGGCAGAAATAACTTTCTATATGTCTTTTGATACTCCATTCATGCCCCTGTGCTCAGATATTAGTACCTCGTTCGTTTGAGCTCAGTGCCCCGGGCTCCCGGTCTACTTTGGAAATAACACCAATTCTGAAAAGTTTGTGGAGAAAAGTGGAGAAAAGAAAAGAAAAATTTGAAAATAACACCAATTCTGAAAAAAACCAATAACACCAAAAATATCCATGTTTGTGGAGCTTTGTTGGTATCTTTTTAAACACTATAATTTTTGGCGAAAACTACCTCCTGTTGTAATGAAAGTTAGCAATGAAAATTATCAAACTTCATAAGAAAAGACGCTAATTCTGTCTTTTTCATATATATATATATATATATATATATATATATATATATATATATATATATATATATATATATATATATATATATATATATATATATATATATATATATATATATTTTGGCCTGTCTGTTTATCTGTTGTATTATAACTTGAGAATGGATGAACAGATCTAAATAAATCGAACTACGGTGGATTCAGGGAACTCCCAGGAAGGTTTGTGACGAAAGAATATACTTTAAAAAAAAATGGGTACGTGGGTACACATGGCGAAACTGTAAACACCAACATGCGACGCTGGTTATCCCTGCATTCGGAATCCTTTTTCTTCTTGCCCTTTTGATTAACCATCACTGCAAAAATTGGTATTTCCGTCAGCGAAGCGACGGGTCTTATATTCCAGTATCTGTACGTATGCACGCACGCACGCATGCACGCATGCACGCATGCACGCACACACTTCAACTTTCTCTCCTGCAGTCGTGGCCAAAAATATTAGTACCCTTGCACTTTTTTCAAATAATTCACAATTTTCTCTAAAAATAAGTTGAAATTAACACAAGTATTTGGTCTCCACAATTCTTTATTTCATTGTTAATATTGTGACGTCCACGGGACTTGAACAGTCCCGCCAACGAAGAATGAGCCGAAACGATGGAGGCGGTTTATTTATTTATAACCCAAAGATGGC
Source organism: Eptatretus burgeri (assembly GCF_056783735.1). Lineage (NCBI taxonomy): Eukaryota > Metazoa > Chordata > Myxini > Myxiniformes > Myxinidae > Eptatretus > Eptatretus burgeri. The sequence continues at coordinate 26,056,150 of NC_140975.1, read as the reverse complement.
GGTTTTAATCGCTCTACCGCAAACGGGACGAGGAAGGTGGCACGAGTCGCTTTTCACTGAGTTGATAACGTTTATTTCTCTAACCAGAAATAACAAGACTCGGCAAGAAGAGGGATCCGGGGCGATTCGACGGGATAGTGGTGTGGGTTCGGGCGTGGGGAAAACACAAACAATTCCAATGGATATACCAATCTCAAACCCTCTAAGGCGCCAGGTACACGCGCACACACACACACACACACACACACACACACACACACACACACACACACACACACACACACACAACGTAGCTGGTCCTGGTGGTCAGGCTGGCCCATGGTGTAAACGCAACAGTCCCTGGATGGCCGTCGGACGAGCTGGCGTTGCGCTCGTCAGGGGCAGGAGACACCGTGGCGCTGTCGACCTCTTGGTGTCGGCGCAAGTCCGCTCACAGCCGCCAGGGAGCCAGTTCTGGCACCAAGTTGCGAGCAGGAGAGGGAGGCAGGTCCGCCCGCCGTTCGACCCCGTGCTCCGAGCCAGCAGAACCCCAGAGCCAACCGAGGTGAGGCGCGAGGCACAGCAAGGCCACGAGACACGATGAAACCAGGATCGAATCAGCACAACAACGCAGCACGCTCCTAGCACAACAGCCTCCACCAGAACGGTTTTTCTGTACCAATCTTCTTCCTCCTCCCGTTTTCCCCGAACAGAACCTTTTTATCCTCGAGTCCTCGTCACTTCCAACCGAGCCGGTTTATTGGCCCTCCGCCGTCGCCTTCCGCCAATCGTGATCACGGGGCGGAACCATCCGCAGCACTGTCCTGTGACGTCACGGCAAGCCTCCAGGGAATACTAAAAGGGGTTTACGCAGACACACTTACCCTATCCCGTATCCCTATCTAATTACGTGACAATTATCATTTCCCCCTTGAAGAAATGGACATTTACTAGACAACTTATCACCACTGAATTGCTACTTATTACATCGAGATCCGGGTAAACTCGAACAGCATGGCATACCTAATTAAACATCCTAATTACCCTTTGAATGCATACCCCCCCCTCAAACGTAACACTGCCCCCTCCTCTGGTACCGCAGCTCCTGCAAGGTATATCACAGGCGCTACCGTACCAGCCTTAACACTTACTGACTCACACCTAATTAACCTAACAAAATAAAGTAGGAGGGGCAATGGGCAGCGAGTCGCAGCTAACTTACCTATCCTGCTTAATGTACTACCCCTTTATGGCCTTATCCTCGCCGAAACAATCATTCATTTTTTTATTTTATTTTATCACATGAGAGCACTGAGCGAAGTTGCACTCCATCCTCTGGATCATCGCTCTTGCCCAACACTCTTCCAGTGATCTGGGGAGGGAAAACAAAAGGTTCCACAAAAACACAACACTTATACTTTACATTCCTACTCTAAGCCTTAATGACACTATTCACAGGATATTTACACTTGAACGTGTTCCCCAGTGGATGCTAATAGACCCAGCGTTACCTGGGGAGCCAATTTTCAAATTTGCTTGCCCCAAAATTATGCGGATCTCATGCCCTTGCTGCACATGTCAAGTTGTGCGGGATCGAGTGGGACTCACACATCTTCACAACACTCACACCATGGTCATCATCACATTTCTAGGTCATGGTCCCCATTTTAATGATGCAGGCTGAATCCCGTCATGGCCGTGGGGTGGGTTCCCACAAGATGATGGGGGCATCTCAGGTGCAACCATGCCCACAGGTAAGCTTTAGTCCAACCCGGACGTTTCTCCGCCCCGCTCCCTTTGATTCCCAACCCCCTGGTAGCCATCAGCTCTAACCCCGTACAACACACTGGAAGGGGTCTCACTGGCTCCACTGGCCTTCCTGGGTCGCCAAGGTCAGACCCGCCTTGGTCGCCCAACCAGACCCTCTCCCAGTTGCCTCCAGACACTGTCACCATTTGCCACCAGGGGTGAATCTCCTTGAAGGGGGTCACAATTCCCGCTGACCGTGAGCTTCAGCAATCCCTGCGGACAAGCACATCATCCCCACCCACAAAACCCACATGACTCCCCCACCCCATCGGCCTTACATGTGACACCTGCATTTCTAACACTTCACCGACCATGACCTTCCCTGTTACCACACCATGTCCAATAAAAAATCAACGTGTGCACCATACATTTCACTTCTTCACTTGAAACAACTCACACAGCACTTCTCCTCACCCGATCCACGCACCAGCCATTGGACAGCCACTCATGCCCACTTTGTTACCAATTACCCATTATCCCTATTGTCACTCTAAAACCCAGCAGAACTTACAAACCCATGCCAATTTTCCCACAATTCACTTTTTTTTTTTCACCAAAGGAGGCACTTCGCCACAATCTCAGCAGCCGAGCATGGCCCTATATGCTCAGCCCGATCTTGTCTCCCCGACTCCCGACAGTGATTTCCGGACTCGACCTATGTAAGGGCACCTCGGATAGACCTGGCGGTTCAGCAGGAGGATTCATCCTCTCCGGGCTTGAAAGTCTATTGGAGGGTCCCTCCCTCGCCGGGTACCGGCAATATCGTTGCACGTGTCCTCTTCGCCCGCACCGGAAACAAGTCCCCATAAGTCCTCCCGTTTTCCCCGAACAGAACCTTTTTATCCTCCCGTGCTCGTCACTTCCAATCGAGCCGGTTTATTGGCCCTCCACCGTCGCCTTCCGCCAATCGTAATCACGGGGCGGAACCATCCGCAGCACTGTCCTGTGACGTCACGGCAAGCCTCCAGGGAATACTAAAAGGGGTTTACGCAGACACACTTACCCTATCCCGTATCCCTATCTAATTACGTGACAATTATCATTTCCCCCTTGAAGAAATGGACATTTACTAGACAACTTATCACCACTGAATTGCTACTTATTACATCGAGATCCTGGTACACTCGAACAGCATGGCATACCTAATTAAACATCCCAATTACCCTTTGAATGCATACCCCCCCCCTCAAACGTAACAATATTATGGAACCTATGTTTTTGATTCAGAACTGAAAATATCCTTTTAAATCAGAAAATAAAAAGAAATGGCATCGACATAATTATTGCCACCTGAGACTAAATATTTAGTAGCGCAACCTTTGGACAAAATAACTACAGTCAAGCACTTCCTATAGCCATGAATGAGCTACCTATAGCCATGCATGAGCTTCCTATAGCTCTCGACTGGTAGTTTGGCCCACTCTTCTTGTGCAAACTGCTCCAGTTCTCCAAGATTTGAAGGATGCCTTCTCCCAACTGCTGCTTTCAGATCTCCCCACAGGTGTTCAGTGGGATTTCAATCTGGACTCATTGCTGGCCACTTCAGAACAGTCCAGCATTTTGTCTTGAACCAATCCTGGGTGCTTTTTGAAGTTTGTTTGGGTCATTGTCTTGCTGCAAGACCACCGCCCCCCCCCCCCCCCAAGCAGTTGTATACCCCGAGTTCCCTGCCCAATCCCTCTGCCTTCCACAGATCTCCTAATGTCTCTGTTCCCCACTGTTTTGTCCTTCCCTCTCCCACCCCCTTTGTTGTGCATTGTGTGTGAGCTCTCATACGAGCCTTGACAATGCATATGTATGTGTATGTATGTATGTATGTATGTATGTATGTATGTATGTATATATATATATATATATATATATATATATATATATATATATATATATATATATATATATATATATATATATATATATATATATATATATATATTGTGACGTCCACGGGACTTGAACAGTCCCGCCAATGTAGAATGAGCCGAAACGATGGAGGCGGTTTATTTCTTTATGACCCAAACATGGCGGTTCTAATCGCTCTACCACAAACGGGACGAGGAAGGTGGCACGAGTCACTTTTCACTGAGTTGATGATGTTTATTTGTTTTTATTATTGACCAGAAATAACAAGACTCGGCAAGAAGAGGGATCCGGCGCGATTCGACGGGATGGTGTGGGATCGGGCGTGGGGAAAAACACAGACAATTCCAATGAATATAGAGATCTCAAACCTTCTAAGGCGCCAAGCGCACACACACACACACACACACACACACACACACACACACACACACACACACACACACACACACACACACACACACACACACACACACACACACAAAACGTAGCTATCTCTGGTGGTCAGGCTGAACCGTGGTGTGGACGCAACTGTCCCTGGATCAGCGTCGGACGAGCTGGCCTTGCTCTCGTCACGGGGGCAGGAGAAACCGTGGTGCTGTCGACCTCCTGGTCTTGGCCCAAGTCCGCTCACAGCCGCCAGGGAACCAGTTCTGGCGCCAAGTTGTGAGCAGGAGAGGGAGGCAGATCCGCCCGCCGTTCGACCCCGTACTCTGAGTCAGCAGAACCCCAGAGCCAACCAAGGTGAGGCACGAGGCTCAGCAAGGCTCCAAGACACGATCAAGAACACGATCGAATCAGCACAACAACAAGGACGCTCTCCGCGCAACAGCCTCCCCACCAAAAAAAAAAACGATCTTTTGGTTGTAATCTTCTTCCTCTCCCTTTTCGACCCCGAACAGAACCTTTTTATCCTCCTGCCCTCGTCACTTCCAATCGAGCCGTTTATTGGCCCACCGCCGTCGCCTTCTGCCAATCGTGATCACGGGGCGGAGCCATCCGCTGCACTGTCCTGTGACGTCACGGCCAGTCTCCAGAGAATACCAAAAGGGGTTTACGCAGACACACTTACCCTATCCCGTGTCCCTATCTAATTACGTGACAATTATCATTTACCCCTTGAAGAAATGAACATTTACTAGACAACTTATCACCACTGAATTGCTATTTATTACATCGAGATCCTGGTAAACTCGAACAGCATGGCATTCCTAATTAAACATCCTAATTACCCTTTGAATGCATACCCCCCCCCTCAAACGTCACACTGCCCCCTCCTCTGGTACCACAGCTCCTGCAAGGTATATCACAGGCGCTACCGTACCAGCCTTAACACTTACTGACTCACACCTAATTAACCTAATGAAATAAAGTAGGAAGGGCAATGGGCAGCGAGTCGCAGCTAACTTACCTATCCTGCTTAATGTACTACCCCCTTATGGCCTTATCCTCGCCTAAACAATCATTCGTTTTTTTTTTTGTTTTTTTATTTTATTTTATCACATGAGAGCACTGAGCGAAGTTGCACTCCATCCTCCGGATCATCGCTCTTGCCCAGCACTCTTCCAGTGATCTGGGGAGGGGAAACAAAAGGTTCCACAAAAACACAACACTTATACTTTACATTCCTACTCTAAGCCTTAACGACACTATTCACAGGATATTTACACTTGACCGCCTCCCCCAGTGGATGCTAATAGACCCAGCGTTACCTGGGGAGCTAATTTTCAAATTTGCTTGCCCCAAAATTATGCGGACATCATGCCCTTGCTGCTCATGTCAAGTTGTGCGGGATCGAGTGGGACTCACACATCTTCACAACACTCACACCATGGTCATCATCACATTTCTAGGTCATGGTCCTCATTTTAATCATGCAGGCTGAATCCCGTCATGGCCGTGGGGAGGGTTACCACAAGATGATGGGGGCATCTCAGGTGCAACCATGCCCACAGGTAAGCTTTAGTCCAACCCGGACGTTTCTCTGCCCCGCTCCCTTTGATTCCCTCCCCCCTGGTAGCCATCAGCTCTAATCCCGCACAACACTCTGGAAGGGGTCTCACTGGCTCCTCTGGCCTTCCTGGGTCGCCAAGGTCCTACCCGCCTTGGTCGCCCAACCAGACCCTCTCCCAGTTGCCTCCAGACACTGTCACCATTAGCCACCAGGTGGTGAATCTCCTTGAAGGGGGTCGCAATTCACGCTCACCGTGAGCTTCAGCAATCCCTGTGGACAAGCACATCATCCCCACCCACAAAACCCACATGACTCCCCCACCCCATCGGCCTTACATGTGACACCTGCATTTCTAACACTTCACCGACCATGACCTTCCCTGTTACCACACCATGTCCAATAAAAAAAATCAATGTGTGCACCATACATTTCACTTCTTTACTTAAAACAACTCACACAGCACTTCTCACCCGATCCACGCACCAGCCATTGGACAGCCACTCGTGCCCGCTTTGTTTCCAATTACCCACTGTCCCGATTGTCACTCTAAAACTCAGCAGAACTTACAAACCCATGCCAATTTTCCCACAATTCATTTTTTTTTCACCAAAGGAGGGCACTTCGCCACAATCTCAGCAGCCGAGCATGGCCGTATATACTCAGCCCAATCTAGTCTCCCCAACCCCCGACAGTGATCTCCGGACCCGACCTATGAAAGGGCATCTCGGATAGACCTGGCGGTTCAGCAGGAGGATTCACCCTCTCCGAGTCTAACAGTCTATTGGAGGGTCCCTCCATCGCCGGGTACCGGCAATATCGTTGCATGTGTCCTCCGCCCGCACCGGAAACAACTCCCCATAAAAGGCCCCCGTGGGTATCGGTGTAATGTCTCTTCCGGTTCCGGATCCCCTCGGCCATAATCGAATTGCTCTATTGGCTGGGCTGGACCCCGCCGCTTTGGCACACCAACTACCGAATTACCCCTTATCAAACTTAACAGTTTCTGGCAAATTTCCTGAAACATTTGGGTAATGCCAATTTCTCCCAGCCCCCTCCCTGATCCTGGATCTCCGCCTGTCGGATCGTCACCGATGGCCTCTCTGGAACCCGACCCGGCCGACTCCACGAGGCCAGCCTGGCCGCGCACTCGGCCGCTCGGTGAACGGTGGGTGGATCCTGTAACTCCACTAGCGCTCAGACCTCAGGGTCAGGAAGAGCAGCTAAAAATTTCTCTAGTGCCAGTCTGTCCCATGCCTCCACTGTAAGGTCCCGATACGCGATCCTGACTGATTGGTAAATGTCCTGTGCCAGCTACTGCACTGTCTCACCCGGCTTTAATCTGCGGTGCTGGAGCTGGGCCCGCACCAGATCACAGTTTACTGCAAACCCAAACCGACGGCTCAACGCCTCGCAGATGTGGGAGCTGGTCAACATCCCCTCCGCGATCACGTTTAACACATCTGCGGCTGGTCCCCGCAACGTTGCCACCAAATTCCCTGTACGTTCCCGCTCATTCCACCCGTTTAGTCGGGAAATGCACTCAAATTGCGTCAGAAAAGCTTCAACGCTCCCTGACCCGTCGAAATTTACCAGGGGGATCACTTTTACGGTGGCCCGCTTCTCAGTTTCTCCCTTGTCCGAATCCATCCCAGGGATCAAACACCCTTGTGGCTGCGTATACAATTTCGGAGCCCACTGTGGCCAAAGATGTTTTGTGGTGAGGGTCTCATGGGTCAATTTTGCCTCCTGTTCCAAATGTTGAATGGACCGATTCACCTCTTCCCGCAGGATCTTCTGGGCCCGCACAACCTCCTCAAAGGCTCCGTCGCGAGTTTGTTGTTGCTCCTCAACCAACCCGGACACTCGACTTACAAAAGACGGCTCTACCAGGCCTTTATCCAAGACTTCATCTTGGCTCATAATTTTATCTTGTTCGTCCAAACGAGCCTTCAATACTTTTCCCTCCTCCGCCAAATTCATCCCTTGCTTCCTCAACTCTCCCCACTCTTCTACTTGCAGCTGCATACGAGCATCCACACAGGCAGGATGACGTTCCAGGCTTTCATCCACTTTATCAACCCGAATGTTCGTTGCATCAATTTTATCTACCAATTTTTTTTGTATATTTTCCCCCTCCAATGTAATTTCTACCTTTGTTTCCTTCAATCTAGCCTCGAATTTGCTTTGTATTTCTCCCAATTTAACATCCACACACTCCTGCATCTCAGTTTTCATTTTCTCCATCTTTTCCCCCAATTCATCCCTCATTAAATCAATCCGTGCACCCAACTGTACCCCCATTACCCCCAATTGATCTGTCATTTCTGCCCTCTGTGTCACGAATTGATTTGCCATTTGTACCGTCATGTCCCCTATTAAACGTTCCAACAGTGTCTGGATCGACATCGCACCGGTTTCTGGCGCTGCCGGCCCCGTTACGGGCGATGAAGCACGGTCCACGCTCAGAATGGGTGAGGTTCCAACCCTACCCCCGTCTCTCCCCTCTTCCCCCGACTCGCTGCCAGACACGTGGCCTTCCTCCTCAAACATCTGCACATCCGCCATGGTGCAGAAGTCCCGTTTGCCGCCAATTAATTTAAATTTGAAAAATCCCGCCAAAATTTTCCCGCGCTCGCGCGCTTTTCTGCAGTAATTTTATATTCCAATTCGTGGCGAGATTTTAATCCTGGTATATAATTTAGAGGGGTTCGAACATCCCACTTCTGACACCAATGTGACGTCCACGGGACTTGAACAGTCCCGCCAACATAGAATGAGCCGAAACGATGGAGGCGGTTTATTTCTTTATAACCCAAACATGGCGGTTCTAATCGCTCTACCGCAAACGGGACGAGGAAGGTGGCACGAGTCACTTTTCACTGAGTTGATGATGTTTATTTGTTTTTATTATTGACCAGAAATAACAAGACTCGGCAAGAAGAGGGATCCGGGGCGATTCGACGGGATGGTGTGGGATTGGGCGTGGGGAAAAACACAGACAATTCCAATGAATATAGAGATCTCAAACCTTCTAAGGCGCCAAACACACACACACACACACACACACACACACACACACACACACACACACACACACACACACACACACACACACACACACACACACACACACACAACGTAGCTCTCTCTGGTGGTCAGGCTGGACCGTGGTGTGGACGCAACTGTGCCTGGATCGGCGTCGGACGAGCTGGCCTTGCTCTCGTCAGGGGGGCAGGAGAAACCGTGGTGCTGTCGACCTCCTGGTCTTGGCCCAAGTCCGCTCACAGCCGCCAGGGAACCAGTTTTGGCGCCAAGTTGCGAGCAGGAGAGGGAGGCAGGTCCGCCCGCCGTTCGACCCCGTACTCCGAGTCAGCAGAACCCCAGAGCCAACCAAGGTGAGGCACGAGGCTCAGCAAGGCTCCAAGACACGATCAAGAACACGATCGAATCAGCACAACAACAAGGACGCTCTCCGCGCAACAGCCTCCCCACCAAAAAAAAAAACGATCTTTTGGTTGTAATCTTCTTCCTCTCCCTTTTCGACCCCGAACAGAACCTTTTTATCCTCCTGCCCTCGTCACTTCCAATCGAGCCATTTATTGGCCCACCGCCGTCGCCTTCTGCCAATCGTGATCACGGGGCGGAGCCATCCGCTGCACTGTCCTGTGACGTCACGGCCAGTCTCCAGAGAATACCAAAAGGGGTTTACGCAGACACACTTACCCTATCCCGTGTCCCTATCTAATTACGTGACAATTATCATTTCCCCACTTGAAGAAATGAACATTTACTAGACAACTTATCACCACTAAATTGCTACTTATTACATCGAGATCCTGGTAAACTCGAACAGCATGGCATTCCTAATTAAACATCCTAATTACCCTTTGAATGCATACCCCCCCCTCAAACGTAACAATATATATATATATATATATATATATATATATATATATATATATATATATATATATATATATATATATATATATATATATATATATATATATATATATATATATTGTTACGGCTGTGGAAATTCGCATTACACCATAAAGGGCCCTCAGGTGAGATATCTTCATAGGTACATGTGTAGTTAGCCCAAACCCGTTGTATAGAGGGAATTTATGCGATTCATCCGGGCTGCGACGCTTTGAGTTAGCCATTTTTTCTTTCTCTATTGTTATTTTCGACCATTAAGCCGCCAACAACGCAAACAGCCACTACCCTTACCTTCACAACTCCATCCCGCAAACATCGCTTCACCGCCGTTCCCAAACGACACCATAACCATCAAACCACCACCGAAAACCCTCCACCACCTTCGCCTCTCTCCTTCACAGCCAACAACTACACCACCTGTGAACACTGAACGTCGGGCTGCCTTGGGCCCGTTCGGCAATTGGTGCCGAACGCACCGAGTCACGAGCGCGAATAGCGGCCTTTCCGAGGGGAAATTTGGATCAGAAACGCTTCACGCCCACTTCTCCTCCATCCAATTGGCGAGCGCGGGGCGGTTTGGCCCCGCCTCCAAGCATGTGTGTGTGAAGTCCGTATATGCAAATTTAGGATTAGGAGAGGTTCACGCCGATTTTTGCCCGACCAATGGCTGACCTGGGGGGAGGCTGTGTGGCCCCGCCTCCAGTCGCGTTCGGATCCTAAAATTTGCATATTGGCTGCTCCTGCCGCCGATAAAACAGCGAGCGCAAGTCGTCAAAAGAGAGTTGGGTTTTGGAGTTGCTTGGGGAGTGTCGTCAAGAGGTTGCTCCTGGGGGAGAAGGAGCGTGCGTTGGCTGAGTGGAGTCGAGTGGGCACGGTGGAACTGCAAGCCTGGGAGCTTGGGTCCGAGGCAGGAAGGACAGCGATCGGCGACGAGGTTGCGGTGTGGGGGATCGCTCATCTCGTCGCGGGACCCAAGCCAGCCAGCCACTCCCTCCCCCAGGGCATCAACAATTCCCCCTTTCCCCCACACCGAGATAGTGCAAAAGGGGGCCCCGTTCCCACCCCACCCCAAACCTCGTGCCAACGAAACCCGCCAAGGGGCACGGAGTCGGGACACAGCGGCGCGGCCACATTTTGCGGCTTGCCCGCCAACGCGTCATGAGGACGCGGGTAAGACCTCCCCGGTCTTGCGGACCTGGCCGCTCCTCCAGGTCACGCGCACATTTGGCCTACGGGCCCGTCTGCCTCCTTGTCTGTGAGAGTGGCTTCTTTCCTTTGCTTTTGTGTGAATGTGTGTTGGCGCCGTCTGTGAAGTAAAACTGTATAAGTGTTGCCGTGTGTGCGCGTAGTTGGTTTTAACTGCTTTTCTTCTTGCATTTGCTTTTTGTGTATGGCTGTATATACGTGCTTTCCGTGTACCGGGAAATAAAATACTTGCTTGTTGAACTGTGCCCGTTTCGCTTTGTCTTTTCTCCATTGACTCTCCATCCTGCTTCACGTAAAGGGTTTGTAGCAGGTGCAAGATCCCGGTAATTAATCTGAACCGTCCAGGTCGACGATAACACTGCTCGGTTATCCCAATAGTACGCAACGGGCCGCCCGAGCGGCTCGTGTCCGGAGTCGACCTGCGGCGAGGTATGATCGCCCGGTCGACCATTCACGCCCAAATTCGCGTGAAGTTAGCCCAAACCCGTTGTTTAGAGGGAATTTATGTGATTCATTTGGGCTGCGACGCTTTGAGATAGCCGTTTTTCTGTTCTATCTTTATTTTGAACCAACCACGTCTCAACCACCATAACCATCAAACCACCACCAAAAACCCTCCACCACCCTCACCTCTCTCCTTCTACGGCCATTCCCGCACCACCTGTGAACACTGAGCGTCGGGCTGTCTTGGGCTCGTTTAAGATACGCACCGAGCCGCGAGTGCAAATAGCAGCCTTTCCGAGGGAGAATTCGGATCAAGAATGCTACACGCCCACTTCTGAACCGTTCAATTAGCAAGCGCGGAGCGGCTTGGCCCTGCCTCCAGGGGCGTCTGTGTGAAATCCATATATGCAAATTCTAGGATCAGGGGAGGTTCACGCCCACTTTTCCTCCGTCCAATTGGTGAGTGTGGCTCCGCCCCCAAGGTCATTCTCATCCGGAAATTTGCATATTGTTTCTCCTGCCGGCCTATAAAACGGCGAGCACCAGGCGAATCGTGGCAGAGAGTGAGAGTTTTGGTAAGAGAGTCATCGGGCAGAGTGTGGCAGCAGCAGAGTGTGGCAGAGAGTGGAGTCAGGTGGCGAAGGCACCGAGTTGGGTTCTGCAGTCGGCTGAGGAGAGTTGGGGGAAGAGGCCAAGGAGCTCAGGTCCGAGGGAGAAGGACGGCGGTCGGCGACGAGGTCGCGGTGGGAGATCGCTCGTCGCGGGACCTAAGCCAGCCAGCCATTCTCCCTCCCCCAGAGCATTAACAATTCCCCCTTTTCCCCCACGCTGAGATAGTGCAACAAAGGGGGCCCCGTTCACACCCCACTCCAAACGTCGTGCCAACGAAACCCGCGAAGAAGTGGAGTCGCGTGTGCGCGGTGGAACTGCAAGCCTGGGAGCTCGGGTCCGAGGCAGGAAGGACGGCGATCGGCGACGAGGTTGCGGTGTGGGGGATCGCTCATCTCGTCGCGGGACCCAAGCCAGCCAGCCACTCCCTCCCCCAGGGCATCAACAATTCCCCCTTTCCCGCACGCTGAGATAGTGCAAAAGGGGGCCCCGTTCCCACCCCACCCCAAACGTCGTGCCAACGAATCCCGCCAAGGGGCACGGAGTCGGGGCACAGCCACCCGGCCACGTCTGCGGCTCGTCCGCCAACGCGTCACGAGGACGCGGGTAGGACCCACCCGGTCTCGCGGACCTGGACGCTCCTTCAGGTCCCGCGAACATATTGGCCTACAGGCCCGTCTGCCCCCTTGTCTATGAGGGTGGCTTCTTTCCTTTGCTTTTGAGTAAATGTGTGTTGGCGCCGTGTCTTGTAAAGTAGAACTGTATAAGTGTTGCCGTGTGTACGCGTATTCGGTAGTAACTCTGCGTTATTGTTTCTTTTGTTTTACTGATATCGGTGCATTTGACTGTTTGGCTGTATATGTGTGCTCTCCGTGTGTCGCATAATAAATGTGAACTGTGTGAACTGTTTTCCCGTTTTGCTTTGTCTTTTCTTTATTGACCCTCCATCCTGCTTCACGTAAAGGGTTTGTAGTGGGCTTAAAACGCCCGATAATTAATCGGAACCGTCGAGGCCGACGATAACACCGCTCGGTTATCCTGATAGCACGGAACGGACCGCTTAAGCGGTTCGTGTCCGGAGTCGGCTTGCGGCGAGGTACGATCGCCCGGTCGACCATCCGCGCAGGTACTTAGGTAGATCGAATTTGGTGAGCAACCCTATCCTGCGCGGGTGGGCAATTGGCACGGTCGTGGTGGGGTTAAACCCCGACCTGTGACTAGCTCCCGGCGTTGTTTCGAGAGGGTCACGACAGAATTGTCCATTCCGGTGGGCGAGGCGGCTGCCATTCGAGTCGAGCGGCCGATCGCACGCTGGCGGGCGCGAATTCGCAACAATATATACAGCTCTGGAGAAAAAGAGACCACTGCAAAATTATCAGTTTTTCTGGTTTTACTATTTATAGGTACATATTTGAGTAATATGAACATTTTTGTTATATTCTATATACTACTGACAACATTTATCCCAAATTCCGAATAAAAATATTGTCATTTGGAGCATATATTTGCAGAAAATTACAACTGGTCAAAATAACAACAAAGATTCAGTGTTTTCAGACCTCAAATAATACAAACAAAACAAGTTCATATTCATTTTTAAACAACACAATACTAATGTTTTAACTGAGGAAGCGTTCAGAAATCAATACTTTGAGGAATCACCCTGATTTTCAATCACAGCTTTCATGCGTCTTGGCATGCTCTCCACCAGTCTTTCACATTGCTGTTGGGTGACTTTATGCCACTCCTGGCACAAAAATTCAAGCAGCTCGGCTTTGTTTGATGACTTGTGACCATCCATCTTCCTCTTGATCATATTCCAGAGGTTTTCAATGGGGTTCAGGTCTGGAGATTGGGCTGGCCATGACAGGGTCTTGATCTGATGGTCCTCCCTCCACACCTTGATTGACCTGGCTGTGTGGCATGGAGCATTGTCCTGCTGGAAAAAACCAATCCTCAGAGTTGGGTAACATTATCAGAGCAGAAGGAAGCAAGTGTTCTTCCAGGACAACCTTTTACGTGGCTTGATTCCTGAGTCCTTCAGAAAGACAAATCTGCCCGATTCCAGCCTTGCTGAAGCACCCCCAGATCATCACTGATCCTCCACCAAATTTCACAGTGGGTGCGAGACACTGTGGCTTGTAGGCCTCTCCAGGTCTCCGTCTAACCATAAGACGACCAGGTGTTGGGCAAAGCTGAAAATTGGACTCATCAGAGAAGATGACCTTACTCCAGTCCTCTACGGTCCCATTCTTATGGTCTTTTGCAAACCTCAGCCTGGCTCTTCTTTGCTTCTCATTGAATTTTCTTGCTTTGCACGACTTCAGCCCTGCCCCAAGGAGCCTTTTTCGAACCACCCTCACTGTGCACCTCACCCCAGCTGCCGTTTGCCATTCTTTTTGTAGGTCACTTGATGTCATCCTACGGTTGTTGAGTGACATTCGAATGAGTTGGCGGTCATCCTGGTCAGTGGAAAGTAGTTTTCGCCCTCTGCCAGTCTGTAGCTTTGTTGTCCCCAATGTCTGCTGCTTGACCTTGTGAACCGCCGTCTTTGAAATTTTAAGGATGGAAGCAACGTGACGCTCACTGTATCCCTCTGCCAGTAAAGCCGGGATTGAACCTTTCTTTTGCTCACTCAAAACTTTTCTTTTCAACTCTTTTGGCATGGTCAAGTTATTTTTTTTGATTCTAATGACTTTTGAGGTACTCCGAGCACTGTTTTTGCCATCCAGCTGGTCCTATTGCAAGAGGATAGTGATGACCACAGCAGTGGTTTTTATACTTTTCCTTGTTAAATAAGATTCGGTTCAGGTGATCACCTAATCAGTACCTCACTAAGTAGAATGAGGTGTGCCTGTGTTGGAATTCAACAGACACTGGAATGGAATGGCTGGCATACATGTAGAGATGCTGATGTAAAAAATGTTTGGAGTGGTATCAAATTTTTTTCCAGAGCTGTGTATATATATATATATATGTATATATATATATATATATATATATATATATATATATATACATATATATACATATATATACATATATATACATATATATACATATATATATACATATACATATATATATATATATATATATATATACATACATATATATATATACATATACATATATATATATATATATATATATACATATACATATATATATATATATATATATATATATATATTATATATATATACCTCCGTCCCTTCCCCTCTGCCCTCGCCCCCTTGGGTATGCGGAAACAGTGACTCAGAAGAATGATGGAGCACATACAGATACAATGACAAATTAATTATTGTAAGTACTGTACAATATAACCTGTATATTAAAAGAGTTCAAGAACAATGCTTCACTGGGAAGGGGTAAAGTGACTTTCAGGCCACCCTGTATTTTTCTATATATATTGTTGTGGTTGAGGAAATTCGCAAACCACCATTCAGGTCCCGTAGGTGAGATATCTCTGTAAGTACATGTGTAGTTAGCCCAAACCCGTTGTTTAGAGGGAATAAATGTGATTCATTCGGGCTGCGACCCTTTAAGATAGCCGTTTTTCTGTTCTATCTTTATTTTGAACCAACCACGTCTCAACCGCCATCACACAACAACCACCAACCGCAACGCTGCTTCACAACAACGCCAACAGCCACAACCTTTACCGTCACGGCTCGCTCCCGTAAACATCGCATCACCGCCATTCCAAGCGTCGCCATGGCCATCACCGCCACTTTAGGCCCCCAACCACCTTCACCTCTCCTCCTTCTGCGGCCATTCCCGCGCCGCTTGTGAACGCCGAGCGTCAGGCTGTCCTGGCCTCGTGCGGGACGCGCGCTGAGCCGCGGGTACAAAGAGCGGCCTTTCCGAGGGGAAGTCGGATCAGGAATGATTCACGCCCACTTCCGATCCGTCCAATCATTAAGCGCGGGGCAATTTGGCCCCGCCTCCAGGCGCGTCGGAGTAGAATCGATATATGCAAATTCGAGGATCAGGGGAGGTTCACGCCCACTTTTCTCCATCCAATGAGCGAGCGTGGCTCCGCCCCCGAGTTCATCCTGATCCGGAAATTTGCATATGGTTTCTCCTGCCGTACTATAAAGCGCCGAGCGCGGGGCGAATTCAGTCAGTTTCTGTTTCGGGCTCGGGCGAGTTGGAGAGGAGTGGCGGCGGCGAGGTGTGGCGGCGGCGAGGTGTGGCGGCGGCGAGGTGTGGCGGCGGCGAGGTGTGGCGGCGGCGAGGTGTGGCGGCGGCGAGGTGTGGCGGCGGCGAGGTGTGGCGGCGGCGAGGTGTGGCGGCGGCGAGGTGTGGCGGCGGCGAAGTGTGGCGGCGGCGAAGTGTGGCGGCGGCGAGGTGTGGCGGCGGCGAGGTGTGGCGGCGGCGAGGTGTGGCGGCGGCGAGGTGTGGCGGCGGCGAGGTGTGGCGGCGGCGAGGTGTGGCGGCGGCGAGGTGTGGCGGCGGCGAAGTGTGGCGGCGGCGAAGTGTGGCGGCGGCGAAGTGTGGCGGCAGCAGAGTGTGGCAGCAGCAGTCAAGACGGGTCTGGAGGAGAGTCGGTCTGTCGGGGTTCGGAGTCTGTCGGGGAGCTGCAGAGAGGGGAAGCCGGAAACGCGGTCGAGGTCGCTCGTCGCGGGACCCAAGTAAGCCAGCTATCCTCTTTCCCCAGAGCATCAACAACCCCCCGTTTCCCCCCGTGCTGAGATAGTGCGAAAAGGGGGCCCCGTTCCCACCCCATTCCAAGCAGTGCCGACGAAACCCGCGGAGGAGCGCGGAGTCGGGGCACCGCCGCGACATTTGCGGCTCATTACAAGACGGGTAGGCTCCACGCGGTCTCGCGCCCCAGGCCCCGTCTGCCCCCTTGTATTTGAGGGTGGCCCTTTTCTTTTGATTTTGAGTATATGTGTTGTCGGCGCAGTCTGTAAAGTAAAACTGTGTAAGTGTTGCCGTGTGCTCGCGTAGTCGGTAATCGATCTGCATTGTTGTGTTCCTTTTGTTACATTTGCTTTTGGTGCATAATTGTTGTAATTGTATATGTGTGCTTTCCATTTGCCGCGGAATAAATGTGCATCATGTTGAACTGTTTTTCCCGTTTCGCTTCGTCTTTTCTTTGATTGAATCTCCATCTTACTTCACGTAAAGGGTTGGTAGTGGGCTAAATACGCCCGATAATTAATCGGAACCGTCGAGGTTGACGATAACACCGCTCGGTTATCCCGATAGTACGGAACGGGTCGCTTAATACTTACTTAATACTTAAAAGTGGCCCGTGTCCGAAGTCGACCTGCGGCGAGGTGCGATCGTCCGGTCTACCCTCCGTGTGGGTACTTAGGTAGGTCGAATTTGGCGTACAACCCTATCCCACGCGGGGGGCCGATTGGCACGATCGTGGTGAGGCCGAAAGGCCCACCAGTGACTAGTTCCCGGCGTTAGTCCGAGAGGGTCACGACGGAATTGTCCGTCCGGTGGGCGACGTGCCGCGATTCGAGTTACGTGGCCGCTCGCACGCCGGCGGGTGTGAATTCGCAACAATACATATATATATATATATATATATATATATATATATATATATATATATATATATATATATATATATATATATATATATATATATATATATATATATATATATATATATATATATATATATATATGAGCCTGGTGTTGGCGAAGTGGTTTGGGCAGCGGCTTGGGATCCAGAAGTTCCTGAGTTCAAGTCCCGTTGGGCCACTGAATTAATACACCAGTGGGTTGACTCAGCCTGTCATCCTTCCGAGGTCGGCGAAATGAGTACCAGTGTACTGGGCTGGTGTATACCCCGGTTAAAATAGGTGTACCATATCCCTGTGTCGTAAGAGGCGACCAGGGTTGCGTCAGGAAGGGCATCCGGCGTAAAACATGTGCCAAATCACTATGCGGATCATACGGATGATCCGCTGTGACGACCCCGAACGGGAGCAGCCGAAAGAAGAAGATAGATATATATATATATATATATATATATATATATATATATATATATATATATATATATATATATATATATAGAGACAGAGACATATATATATATATATATACATATATATACATATACATATACATATACACACACACACACACACACACACACCATGTAACCTATGATTACAGAGTTATCAATAAAATATTCTCCATGGGGAGTCCCTCTTTTGTTTTAAAGTTTCGCACCGATTGGACAAGTGGTTGCAGAGAAACATTTTTAAAGCGAAAATAAATAGACGTGGACACACACAGACAGCCAAACAAACAGGGACGTTACAAACGTCCCGCACCCCCTTCGGGGTGAGACTAACAATGCCGATTGGAGCATAATATATTGTGCGTGCGTGGTAAGGAGTGATTTGTAGGCCCATATGTATCAAAGGTACAGTGTGAATTCATATTCAAGATTTTTCTTTAACACCATGATTCATCACCAATTTTATTTGCTGTTATGGCTCACCCAGCAAGGAAAAGAACTGGAAAAGACTGAAAAACATCTGAGAGAAAAAGGTACATCTGTGCACAACTAAAGACTTGGAGAACTTTCCCACTTCACCGACATGGCTGAGACACTGCAGCTGTCCGTAATGCAGACTACTGACGACATGCAAGCTCCGGAAACCTGTGGATGGGTGCGCTGCCCAAACCCTCGACCATCACTACCACTGTGAACCTTGCGAAAGTGCCTCCTCTGAACATGCCAAGCTTTTTGATTTATTCAAGGGATAGTCTGCAATTGGGAAGACGATGCTGTCTTTAACCAGAAAGTAATTAGAAGATTAACCAGAAAGTAATGGTTACCAAGTCTTCGAGAAAGAACATCTTCACACCATCAAAATCCACAAAGGTTGTGCCAGCTATATTTACGTGGGAGTCAGATGTACGAGGTAGACATTACATGAGAGCCAGATGTTCCCTGAAGAGATGCCATATCTGTTTAGGTGCTTAGCCGCGATTGTAAATGCACAAGGTAAGGTCCAAAATCAACTTTTAAATGATGATATTTACAATTTATCATGTTGGGGGGAGGTGTGGAAGGGGGAGATGTGAGGGCTGTTATAAACATATGGTTTGTTTGGTTCCTGGGCCACAAGAAATGATACTACATTATTTACATCTGCAGTAATACCTCGCTTAGCACTCAGGATATGTTCCTGGAAAAGACAGCGTCAAATGAAAATGCGCGCAAAGGGGTCATTCCTGAAATTTATTTATTTGTCCACAAAAAAAAAATTGGAAAATTGCACTATCAAACAAAGCTCACAATCTTAGAATAAAATAAAATATTGTACAATTCATTTCCAAATTTAATTAAAGTAATAAATGATGACAAAAGCCACAATCAAACCATGATGGAGATGCGTTACCGACAGCAATATTTTTTTACTTATGTATGAGGGGTATATGAGGACATCATTGGGGTATCAATAATAATACAGATACAAAAGATGAGTGGTTAAGCTTGGTTCCCAATCGAACCAAGTCTAACCGGCTCTCCATATTCTCTGACAAACTGCTCCTTGAACAAGCTAACTTTGTCTAGTTAACAAAGTGGGGGACTGAGCAGAAGCTTTCATCTTGTCTGCACTTTTACCACCTGCACGCACAAAGCGAAATGCACGGTTAAAGCAATTGGTTCACTTTGTCTGTCTGTGTCCACAAACATCAGTTTATGATTGAAAAACAACTAGATTTCTGTTGAATGTTATATTTTGAACATGAATCGGAACATGACTTGGAAGCCAAATCTGCCATTTAATAGACCGTTGGCTCTGAATTTGTCCCGGTCACACATGCGCAGAGGAGAGAGAATATTTTTCCTCTTTCTGCTTGCCTGGCAGTCAAACAAAAATTGAAAATCATTCCAAACAGAAAACTTACTGTTTTTAAGAACATCATAAAGGACAAACAACAGGCATGAAATAACTAATGTAACTTGTTTAATAAATTGGTGTAAATGATGCTGTATCAACGGCAGTTAGCTTCCCCAAAAAAAGTTTTTTTTTTCCGACCGTTAAAATATTTATTTTATTTTATTATATACTTGAACATTGAAGAACACAATCGTCTTTTTGCACTTTTGAAACCCTTCCGTTTAGCAGTATTTGGACATGTTACATAAGGTGGTATGTAAGACTGCTACAATAGCACTAAACTTCCAGAATTTTTTTGAAACAATCTTTAAAATCATTATTTTATTTAAATTGAAATGTATACTTAAACAGTGTGGGGTAACGTGTTCTATGAACTCTCGAGTTGAGAATTATTCTCCTGGTCGAGGCAAGCCAAGTTTAATGCAAGATGCACTTCCACCTGATTTACTGAGAGTGTGAGCATACAAAAAATGGCGGGGAGTTGTTTTACTAGGCAAGTGAGACGTGTTGTCAACAATTCATTTTTATATTTCAGTTGAAACTTTCTCCAGGACAAAGAGTTGTTTTACGGGGTAATACTAAGTGAGGTGTTACTGTAATGCTAAAAGGAGAAGGGTGTGTATGCGTGTGTGCCACTGCTCGCTTGTATGAACAGGACATACAGTAGTAGGAACTAGACACCTCATCCACGGATATTTCACGTATTTCCTGTATTTTTGAGAGTCTGATTTGCATCCATGCCTGGTGTTGGCTTAATGGTTAGGGTGGCGGGCTTGGGATCCTAGGGTCCTGAGTTCAAATCCCGCTCAGCTGTTGAATACCAGGTGGGGTTAACTCGACCTGTCATCCTTCTGAGGTCAGCAAAATGAGTGCCAGCATGCTGGTACACTGTGTCGGAGTGGCGACCCGTCCAGGATTGTACCCAATAGCCAAGGAGACTGCTTAGGCAGCACCAATGCTCTGCACAGAGTATGGTCACAATGGATGGATGGATGGATGGATGGATGGATTTGCATCCAGGAACAACAATTATGGTTAACCATTTTGAAATTGCTACTCCGTTGAAATGCTGAAAATTTTGTTTTTAAAGACTATTCGACAGAGATTTCGCCCCAGCAATGGCAGGTTCAAGGCACCCCATCTAGCAGAAAGAGGGGAGTCACTAAAAACACACAGCACATGAGCGAAAGACCTCATTAGCATTCATACATCATTTCGAAAATCCCATATTAGGCAAAGACGAAGGGAAATGGAGCTTTACATTGCAAGTTGCATCATCCACTTTAACAATTCACACGGAGACATCTTTCCTTGGAATAGTTATGTCACTATTCAGTGCATGCATTCTTAGCTTTCTGCACGGATAGGAACGGAGATCGAGGGACAGCTCAAGCACTCACCAGCTGTCATGTACTGCTCAAACTTGTATCCCCAGTAACACATCTGCTTCTGGCGAAGTGAGCGCATTTCACGTTCGCGCCGAGCAGCCTCAGTTTCCACCTCACTCATGTAGCGTGTTCCACGAAAGAGCGTGGCTGCAAGCTGCCAACCCTCACGCCGCTCATACGGCGTACCCAGCACCTTGGTCAGATGACCACGCCACGTCACAAAGTCTGTGTTGAGGCTGCATGTGCAGAGAGGGGCCCATTGGTGTGACAACAGGAACAGAATTTCCCAGATATTTAAGCATGTACATTTGTCTGAGATATGTGGAGACCAATAACTCAAAGTAGTTATGGAAACAGAATTCTTGCTTTCCAAACTAAACCTGCAATTATTTATTCACTGAGAACATCTGATGGAGATTCCAACACCAATGCAGTCTGCTGGTTGTATCATAACCGGGGCACTGCTAAGCTTCTCAAGCAGTGCCCCTTTCTCGACTTTGGAGGCTATGGACGTAACTGGAAGTTTTTGATTCAGCCAAGATACGGCGTTACAGCACCCAGGGGCATAACCTTTGTGAGAAAGTATCGTAGGATATTCAATGCCCTCGTAATTGAGCAGTGCCCTGCCCTTGCACTACAAGTTTTGGGCAAGAGTAATAGTAATTTTGGAAAACGGAGCAATCCAACGAAAGCAAAAAAGCAAAGGAATAAAAGTTGAATTAACGAGCTAAATATACATTTAAAGGGTAAAGAATACCTTCTCTTAGGGCCCTGTCACACCTTGACGTTTTAGCCAGCGTATGGCAAGGTATCAAAATGTACGTAAAACGCTGGCGAACGCTGAACTATTGGTGTTTTTTTTCCAGTTTTGGACGTATTCATAACGAGTTGGACGTATGCACAACGTGTTAGTAACGTACACAGAACGTTTCGATAACATATAGATAACTTATATCAACGAATGCTGAGCGTGTTGGCGGCGTTCACAACCTATGCCCAACGATAGTCTAACTTATGCATAGCGCGGCAGCGTATCGCCGACAATCACGTGGTATAGGCTATTAATAGGCTGTGGCTCGACGATTCAAATCATAACCGCACTAGACATAGAAGTGTCAAGCCACTGTCAAACCTTGACGTTTTAACCAGCGTATGCAGACATATGAAAAATTTGCCGAATACGTTATGGGTAAGTTTTGTACACGTTAATAGCACGCTGAAGCACGCTGGTATACGTCGTAGTACGCAGAGTACGTCGACAAATTTTCAGCATGTTGAAAATTTTTCGACGTACTCAGCGTATGACACACATTCCGCATACACTGGCCATAAGTTGTAGGCACGTTACGCGATCGTTGACACACGTTACTTGTAAGTTACTCATAAGTCGAAACACGTCGAGGTAATGGTTAGCGTCAGTGTTCCAGACTCGCTGTTTTTTTTTTTTCTTCAGTGTGACGGTGATGTTGACACTTCGATTTCTAGTGCGGTTATAATTTAAATCGTTGAGTGGCAGCCTATTAATTATATTATATTATAACCGCACTACAAATCGAAGTATCAACATCACCGTCATACCGAAGAGAAAAAGAGAGAAAAAAAAACACCAGGGAGTCTGGAACACTGACGCTAACCATTACCTCGATGCGTTTCGACTTATGAGTAACTTACAAGTAACGTGTGTCAACGATCGCGTAACGTGCCTACAACTTATGGCCAGCGTTATGCGGAACGTGTGAGTCATACGCCGGCATACGTCGAAAAATTTCAAGCATGGAAAATTTGTCTAACAGCTCAGCGTACTATGACGTATGCCAGCGTACGATGATGTATGCCAGCGTGCTCTTAACGTATACAAAACTTGCCCATACGTATTCAACGTGTGCCAGCGTTTTAGACAAATTTTTCATACGCCGGCATATGCTGGCTAAATCATCAAGGTGTGACAGGGCCTTCAATGCAATTATGGATCAAAATGATCAAACATCAGAAAACAGAGGTTTTTTTTAAATGCATTTGCAATGGCTTATTGGGGCAACTGTACTCGCACGTCACACCAAGGTGGCCAGCCTACGACCTTTTCGGGATCATTCCTCTTCGGGTTGTGTACAACTTCTGGACGATACGGTGGTAGATCTTAGAAAAACCGATGTCCACCACATGAACAGGACCGAACCTTCTCAAAGCAGACCTACATCCCAATAGTCATTGGAGATTTATATAGTATTATCCTATTGACAGGTCATGGAGAAATAGAACATGACCGAGCAGATTCTTTCCATATCACACATGTCGTATAGTACAGGACTTGTTAGAGAATTGTCAAATAAACTGGAAAACCTTGTCCCACAAAACAAAAAGCAAGCATTTCCTACAACAAACTGGGGTGTTTGCCCATCAAATGCCAACATCTACTATTGTTGATAAACCAGAGCTCCTCCTTCTTCAAACATCCCCAATTCCCACCACCTTCTTGTGGGGTTGACCAGGGAAACTCCCCTTCCCTCCAAATCTTTTATGAACCGGCTTGCCAGGCCTGACGTTCCACTGAAAGGAGACTTTGGCATAAATTTGCAATTCCGTCTGGGTCACGCAGGTGACAACTCGTTTTCTCTTCGCAAAGGATCTTTAACGTCCACCACCTAATCCTAGCGCACTTCCCTCCGATGGACGGTGCACGCACACGCACACGCACGCACACGCACATCCATGTATCGCCCTGCATGTAAAACAACAGGAGGACTTTATAGCCCGGTGAGGATTCGACATGACTGAAAATAAGCCAGGAATAGGAAGCACACCTTGGCAGGGGTAGGGAGGCCGCCTGCCCGGGTAGGGCAAAGCGAGACCGGTGACGGGACAACCATGATACGATGTGGTCCAAACGCTCGGCACGCTGCGCGTCCATCTGAATGTAGGCTCCGGGAACACTCCAGCCCACATCGAGGTCTATAGGACCCTGCCAACCGCGGCTACGACCGCCGATCGCGGGATCCCCCGTCCTGCAATCGCCCGCGGTCGCCGCGCCGGCACCTCCGTTAGTCTCGACTCCGGGGGTCTCACGGGGGTCATCGCCGCCACGCGGGGGGGCGAAGTATCGAAGGAGCCTGCCGTCGTCGTGGAACGTCCTCTGGGAGTCCAAGGAGAAACAGCCGAGCTCTGCCGGTTGTCTGTAGTTGGGACAAGCACCGGTGTAGCCTTCGGGCGCGGTCGACAGCGAGCGAACTCCAGGCTCCCCGACTCCCGCGACTTCTTCGACTCCCACGACGACGACTTTATCAACCTTTTCCATGCTGGCTCGCTTCACCCCACTGCCCTCTGAATCCGAAAGCCTCTTCCTTTCCCGTCTCTCGCTTGCCGCCAGTCGCGCCAAACCCGTCTCAGAATGCATTCCAGGGTTCCCCGGTGCGATGCGCACTGCTTCCCCGGGTGCGCGTCCAGGCAACGCCGTCGGCTTGCAGAGTTGACTAGGCCGCGCTGCTCTCCAAAGCCATCTCCAATGGGGATCCGGCTGAGGTGGCACTTCTCGCTCGCTCGTTGTGAAAATAGCAATATTAAGGTCCGGCAGCGATCCGTAAAATGAACAAACTGACGATAAATGGCTGTGAACCCGTCAGGCCTGAAGCTGGGAGTCTCGCTCGACTCGCAGAGGAGGCGCTCTTCCGGTCCGCGTTTTTACAAAACATTAATGTTGCTTGATCTTTTTAATTTTAAAATACATTCTCATGGGAAATACCACGGTGGAGAGTTCAGAAATTAAATAACTCCTCAGGGAAACATGAATGGTATTTCGAAGTGACGTCTTTCCGGAGAAAGCCCCGCCCACTCAGCTCCACCCCCCTGCCCACTCAGCTCCACCCCCCGCCCACTCAGCTCCACCCCCCGCCCACTCAGCTCCACCCCCCGCCCACTCAGCTCCGCCCCCCGCCCACTCAGCTCCACCCCCCAATCTCCTGGTGGAAACTTCCCCAAAAATGTCATTTCAGCAAAGGTTCTGTGCATTACGTCATACATCATCGATTCCTGATAGTCTCATTAAGAACATCCAGCTTATAGGAAGAATTACCCCGATAGCAGGACTGAACTAACAGCGTTGCACATCATATCAAACATCGATGTCCGCATCGTGCGACAACAGCAGCTGTCATGGTCACATGGACCAAATAATGGTCTTTTCTGTTAAAAAGTTTCCTTGCATTTTAATTTATAATAATCATTAGGCAGTTAATTATGGATTACACTATCTCGTGAGCTGGACCATTTTGGCAGGAATTAAGTAATTGTGATGACGCTGCCCATACCAAACATGACAAGACGACCGATGCCATTGCTGCCAACAATGCCAAGTGCAAGTTTGGTTAAAATGCTATATACTGGAGACGCTGGTCGGGTTGGGTTGGATGAAATGATGAAGCATGTCGGTATTTAGAAATACCTAATGAGTAGGTTAAGGAGGGAGGGCACCGAGTATGACACAGTGTCCATAAAGTCCTTGTGCAACTTTGAACTTTTAGAACCTTTGATGTCCACATGATAGAAACAAACTATAAATGGTGCATGAAAGCATAGTTTATCAACTTTTATTATCGTTAATGTTGTTATTGGTGTTGCTCAATCCAAACTTTTTCTGATAAGGTAACTTCAACATTCGTGGTCAAGTGACTCCCCCCACACCCCCCCCCCCCGCACAATTAGCAAATTTTGTTCCTGAACTACGACTATTACAGTACTCACATATCACCTTGTACCAGCAAGACTAGGCCTCCAATGTGCGACGATTCTCGAATGTCATCTTCCAAGACAAGTGCATCGGAAGATGTGGACAAATTGCTTGGCCACCTCGTGCACCTGACCTGTCCTCATTGGACTACATTTCCATAGGGTGATGTAAAATTGTTGTTTACTCATCAAAACCACATTCTTTGGATGAACTTAGGACTCCGACAACAAATGCAATCCAGGTATGTATGTATGTATGTATGTATGTGTGTGTATGTATTAGACCGGTGGTGGGAGGGGGAGAATCACCACTGGAAGCGGGACAAATTTTCATCCAACTTTTCTAGATCAGTTTTTTGTGTAGATGACGAATATGAAAGGTGATCAGCCAGGTTCGGGGGCGTTTCCGAGATATTGCGGGTCAAATGTCAACTGGGGTCAAATTTAGCCAATTATGAGTTTTTACTATAAAACTGATTCTGAAAGCTAAAATGCAGTATTTTTATGACTCATTTATGCTTTCAAGTGTCTAATCTTTATTTTTTTTTTAAAACACAACTCACATCTTTTTATGGGTGACCTTAACTCAAAGGTCAAAGGTCAACAAATAACAACCGATGCAAAAACTGATATGATGCTGACACCGAAATAACTTGGTTGCTCAAAACAGTAATCATCTAATGTTTCATCTAAGCTAAACTAAAGGTGCGGGCCATCCTATGTCTGTTCTTTCTGCCCCACCGTTGTAGCGTGCCACAAGGGCACCCACTTGCCCCCAAAAGTTTTTTTTAATTTAGTTTTTGTTTCTATTTAGATTTCATTATCCTATGTAGTTTCTAACCACACACACACACACACACACACACACACACACACACACACACACACACACACACACACACACACACACACACACACACACACACACACACACACACACACACACACACACGCATTTAAAGGCCATTTTCCCCACTAAAGCAGGGGTTAGCCTTGCGGGCCCCATGACAATCTTCTCCACTTTACCCTGTTTTCTGCATCTCCCTTCTTAATCCCCTTGCCCACATTTCCTCTTCCACCACATTTAGCCAAGTTTTTCTCGGTCTTTCCCGTCCTCAACTTCCGACTAGACTCATTTCCAACACTCCTCTCACCCAGTCACTTTCATCCTTCCTCAACACATGACCCAACCATCTCAACCTGTTTCTCTTCACAACCTCCATCACAGACTCTATTCCCATCATCTTCCGCAAGTCATCATTTGTCTTCCTCTCTCTCAACGATACTCCACACATCCACCGAACCATTCGCATTTCCACCCTTTCCAGCCTTTGTTGCTGCTCCATGTTCAGTACCCATGTCTCACTCCCATAAATCATCGTACTCCTCACACATGTAGCATACACCTTTCCCTTCAGCTTCAACGACACTCCCCTCTTTGTCAGCACGCCACTCAGTTCCCGAAACTTCTTCCATGCACATCTCACTCTAGCAACCGTCGAAGAGTCTGATCCACCTTCTCCATTCAGCATGTCTCCGAGATAGCAAAATGTTTTCACCCCTTCCAGCTTCACACCATCTCCAAGATCCAACTCAACAATTCCTTCATCTGCTGCTCCCTCTATGCACACCTTACACTTGAATGTAGCTGCCACACTGGTTAATGACCCTCTCACCCCACTACATTTTCGATGAACCCATTCAGCACACATTGTACACTGAATGGAGTTCACTCCGACACCCTTCCTGCACACAGCACACGGCCACTTCCCAGTCCTTTCCACCTCACCACATGCTTTACCACTTGCCATCACCTTCGTCTTTCCGATATTCACCTTCAAACCTTTTGCCTCCATACATTCCTTCCACTTGTTCATCTTCTCCTTCAGTCCATCCATACTCTCTGCAATCAACACCAGATCATCTGCATACAGCAGCTCCCACGGTAAACCCTCCTTTACCCTCCGAGCCAGCACCTCCATCACAACTACAAATAGAAGTGGACTTAGTACCGACCCCTGGTGCACTCCTACCCTCACCTCAAACTCACCACTGTTCCCATCCTTCGTCCTTACAGCTGTGCGTGCTCTCTCGTACATGGCCATCACTACTCTGATCAACCATTCCTCCACTCCTAACTTCCTCAATGCCCATGCCATTACTTCACGTGGAACCCTATCAAATGCTTTCTCCAGATCAACAAACCCAAAAAACAACTTCTTCCTCTTCTCCATGTACTTCTCCTGCAACTGCCTTACAATAAAAAAAAAATTGCATCTGTCATTCCTCTTCCTGGCATAAATCCAAACTGCATTTCATCAATCTTTACCTTCTTCCTTATCCTCTTCTCCAACACCCTTTCCAATACCTTCATTCCATGCTCCAATAACTTTATTGCTCTATAGGAGCCACAGTCCAGAGGGTCACCTTTCCCCTTGTACAGAGGGACGAGGGTACTCAGTTCCCAATCCACTGGAATGCGGCCTTCTTTCACCACCAGATTACAGATCTCTGTCATTCTCTTCACACCCCAACTTCCCGCTGCCTTCAACATATCTCCCACAACTCCCGTCGGCCCTCCTGCTTTTCTACTCTTCATTGCTCTTATAGCTTCCTCAACTTCCTTCTCAGTTATCTTCTCTGCTGGTCCTAAAACTGGGTTACTCTCGATGTTTCTATCCCATTCATTTTCTACATTCAACAGCCTTTCCATATATCTCTTCCATCTTCCTTTAATTCCATCTGAATCCACAACAATGTCCCACTTCATCCTTCAGGCAACTCACCCCCGTCACATCAAATCTCTCTCTCGCTATCTGCTTTGCGATCCTGAATACCCTCCTCCTCTCTTACCCTCCTCTGAATCCAAGCGTTCTCCAAACATTTTCCTATGGGCCTCCTGCGCCTTTGCAACCTCTTTCTTTGCAGCCTTCTTGGCTTCCTTATAACTTTCATGTACAGCCTCTTCTTCCACCGTATCCTTTGCCTTTTGCCATTCCTTGAACTTCTTCCTCTTCTCTTCAATCGTCTTTCCAACTTCATCATCCCACCACCATGTTTCCGAGTGCCTCGGTGGTCCTTTTGTCCATCCACATACCTCACCAACGGCTCCCAATAGACTATCTTTCATTGACATCCAACCACTTTCAAGCTCAACCACATCATCTTCAACCATACTCAGCCTCTCTCTTCATGCTTCCTTCACTGTCGCCTCTTTCAACCTCCACACCTTCATCCTCGGTTGGTACTTCCCCCGCCGAATTCTCCGCGCACCTTTCACCCTTATATCGCAGACAACCAGGTGGTGCTGCGAAACAGTCTCCTCCCCTGGGATCACCTTTGTGTCCCGGAGGTTTCCCCTATCTCGCTGACGCACCATCAGGTAGTCAATGGTTGTCATCAACCCACCTGACGTGTATGTAATAAGCTTATTATTCGCTTTCTGGAATTGAGTATTACAGAGCAACAAATCAGCTCCATCAGCAAACTCCAAGATCCTTTCACCTTCTCCATTTCTCACACCATATCCATAACCCCCATGGACTCCCTCAAAACCGTCTGGACTCCTTCCCACATGTCCATTCAAGTCTCCTCCAACCACAACAACTTCCTCATCTTTCACATTTTCCATCAACTTCTCCATCGCACACCAGAACATGTTCTTCTCTTCATCGCTTCGACCGACCTGCGGGGAATATCCCGAGATGACGTTCACCAAGAGATTTCCGATCACGATTCTCACCATCATCAACCTTTCACTCACTCTAGTCACACTCACTACACTGTCTACAAACTCCTCAGAAAACATTACACCAACACCATGCACGCCTTCCGGGCACCCTTGCCACATAAACTTGTACTTCTGCCCCTGCCTTCCCTTCACCATTCTCACACCACTTCCCTTCCACCGTGTCTCCTGCACACAACATATGTCCACTCTTCTTCTGACCAATGTTTCAACCACTTCTCCAGATCTCCCTGTCATTGTCCCTACATTCCATGTACCAAACCTCAGAAACCGATCTCCACGTGGGGCATCTGACGATTGGTCATCATAAATGGAAAAATTTCCTCCCTTGCTTCGATCGGGTTCCCCACCTTGAGTTTTAACGAGAGGGGGTGAGGACCCCCATGGGGTACTTTGGGCTGTACGCTGCCCATCAGTTGTACTCATCATGGTTTCCTTTTGAGGCGATGTTTTTATGGCCGGATGCCCTTCCTGACGCCAACCCTTTTAGTCGCCTTTTACGACACGCAGGGATACGGTGTACCTATTCTGACCGGGGTACACACCGGGTATGTAGTTTCAAACCACTATAGTAATAAAAATTCATGCATTGTCTATTGATTTTTATTCAGACATTGCCTTTAAAATATATATATCACACATTTTTCTTTAAAATATCTGAAAATCTTTTTCTTTACGCATAAATGCCCTTTTGTCTGAACTGCCCCTGCTCCTCATAGATTCGAGATGAAACATTAAGATGCTTGGGTATGTAATACCCCTAAAACATGTTTCAATCAGGTACAGTCAGATTAATCAACAGTTATTACGTTTAAGAAATCTAGCTAAAGACAGTGGAAGTAGTATACCTACGTCACTGGATACAATCACCAAATATAGATGTTAGTCGGACATTTCATCACAATCACTGTCTTCATTGTAGTCTGATAACTCGTCTTCACTATCTTCATCAGAAATATTACACAGAAGTTCCACAACATCCACAGGATATGGTATATCAACCCAATGGATTGATAAATCTTCAGTCCACCCATGGTTTACTGGAGTGTCCAAAATTGCTGGGGTCTGTGAGCCAGATGCCACATCCTGGCTACATAGTTACTTTGAGCTGAATGCAATGCCAGTGCTGACTCACATGGGGGTAATGCACACAGATTAGCTACCTTGCCGTCACGAAATCGATTCCAGAAAATAGTAGATCTGGCTTCATTCATACCTTTGCATCTCCTTTGATTGTAGATTGCACAAGTACATATTTGAAGTCCATCAAACACTACGCTGGAAAGTTGTTGCTCGTTACCCAGTTCTGCGAATACTTTCTGCTTATTTTCATCATCTTTTATCAGTATCCACCAAGTTTTCTTCCCTTTTTGGAAAAATGAAGAAACGTAGTCATTTCCCGAAAAGGCATGGATACCAAGCAATGCACGTTTCTGGAGTTCAGTGAGTTGACATTGACTCAGATCAAGGAATCGCCGACCTTTGCCACTCCCGTGATCTATGATGATGTTTAAATTTTCACGTTCATTGGCCGGTAAAATGATTGGAATGTCTGTATCCCCAGAACTTGAACGCACTACACAGACCGTGGGACCACCAGAGTTTTCATCTAGTGCATGTTGGGTGAGGTAGCAGATCTTTGTATCAGCCTCTATGTGGTCAGTAGCCAGGGCTGGTATTTCCTCTGAGCAGTGTGACGTTATCTTCATGCAGAGATTCCCCCTTGCATAGTACACAACTCCGTCTCCAATGAGACTTTTCCTCTTCACAGAGAACCTGTTCAATCAGCTCCATCATTCTCTCTTTGTTCCCTCCATTGCACATAAACTGTCCAAATGCAGCCGGAATTCTGATATCAGGTGTGCACAGAATGTTCTCATCTGATTGCCCTCTTGCAGTTTGTTCAGCCTGTTTTATGGAATGTGCATTGTATGTGTCACACGCGAAATATACCACTTTGTAACGTGTGGGTATGTCAGCCATAATTCTCCTGGCTAACAACCGAAACGTATCTGGTACATTGACCAACGAACGTAAATACGCAATAAGGTCAATCATGTAAACTGCATTTTCTGGGACATCAGAGGCTGTGTTCGGTAAATTCAGTGATGTGAGTGCAGCTTCCATCATCTTACTTTTTGGTGTTGTCCGACGACTGCCATCTGCTGTCGCAATAGGTAGAGGTACTGTTGCTAAAGGATACTTCAATGCTTTATCCAAATCGATGGACATGTTTTCTTTACATGACTTTGCTGCCAGTAATCCAAGAATATCTCTCTGTACTGTTACATCTTTGGTCTTTCCTGCTGCAGATTTTACTGTTGTCTTCTTCAGGTTGTCTTGAAAGCTTCTCCATGGAACTCTTGATATCAGATTAAAAAAGCGTGTGGTTTCACCATTCTTTTCGGTATCGAGTCGGGAGTTGAACGCATTGTGGAGTTCTCATCCTCATTGTTGTGTTGGCAAAAGGTGGGCAGCGACGTCATCCGGTAATGGTTTGCCTGAAACTATGTTGAGCAGTTTGTTAGGATCAATTTCATGTGCGAATGGATTGATAAAATCTGACTTGATAACTTGCATAGTCTTTTTTACATGATCATCTGATTTTTGGATCTCGTGTGGTCTTATGCACTTCCTTGGGTTGTGACTCATGTCATCGAGCTTGGTAAGTTCCAGCAGAGAAGAAACCAAAGCAGACGAAAATGGGCGATTCAGCACCCACTTTCTGTATGCTGTTTCCTGATGAGTGAAGTTCTTGATGCCACCTGGTGTCTTTGAATTTTTCATAAAAGTCTGCTCTCCAGCTGCATCAGTTGACTGTCTGATACCAGTATTGTTCCTACAGACAGACAGACTTTTCTTCAGAAGATCATCCTTGGCACCAGGATGCGTATCATCAAGTGTCATGAGTTGACGACAATAGAAGGTTCCATATCTAGCGTAGTTATGTTTGTTCATAGCAAAACAAAATGGCAATGAGTCTGTCCAGCATTTCAGTCGAAGGTCATACTCATTCAGGTTTATCGAGTAATGGAGTTTATGTTGACAATCAACAGCTTCAATGTAGATTGCCCAGAACTGTGGAGTCTTGCCATAGTCTCTTCGAAGACACTGATATTTTGTCTGCTGGTATTGGTGTTCAACACTAGAGAAGCCAACTTCTTCTGAAAGTTCCTAAGCAGCATCTGTGGGGATTTTATTGTGAACAATGTCCACAAGTCCATTCAATAAGTCTGGCATATAAGCTTCTAGGAACAGACGGTGCAGCGCTTCACTGAAGCTTTCGTGAATTGCCCATGATCTATTATAATGTTTTCCACTGAGCACGCCTTTGATTGTACCAGATGTACTTAACCCTACCTGATACACAACTTCTTCAAATCCGCTACCTGATACAAATTTACCAATAGTGCCAAATAATTCCATGAAGGCATGCATATCACCAAGGTGAATGATGACGTTGTCAAAGTCCTTCGCATTGTTCCATATGACATGATAGAATTTGGCAGCAGCCCCTACATCAGTTGTTATATGAGCGTATCGCATATTGGCCTGAGCTGCCATCAGCTGAGATTGTTTAATACATTCCAGTACAGTTGGATACTCTGTAATGGGACTGATGATTGGTGGCAGAAATGTAATCAGTGTTGGTTGAGAAGATGGATATTCATGCTGCTGAATAACCCAACCAACAAAACAGGATACTGACTGTGTTATCAGGCTGTAATGTTGTCGCAGTAGTTTCCATGTGAATATCTCACTAGTGCTTATTTCACCCTGATCCCCATCAAAGACGGTGTTGACTGTAGAAAATCCAGGTGGGTTCTTGTGTGGATTTATATTTCTCTGATCAAGCACAGCTAGAGTTCCTTCCATGGTCCGTCGCCGTTATGTTTGAATTTCAGGTGTTGGTCACAACACTGATTGTGTGTCCCTCTCTTGGAATCCGATTCCATGTGTAGTATGAATGCTTCCTGCAGCATTTTCCTTCTTTCAGTCAAAATTATCCCACCAAAAGAACGTTTGAACAGTGTCGCTCACAGAAGATGGAATTAAAGGTAGACAATATCCCCTGTCTGCCATCTGTTGGGCTAGTTCAGCTTGTGCTGTTTCAATCAGACGAACTTGGTTATAACTGATTGAATGTCCCAATCGTCCAAGAACAGACTGCAGCTTTCTGTCCAGTCATGTTGTGTAGTTCCATTCCTCGCAATGTATGTTTCTGTGTCAGAAACTTTCCATTGGAATAGGCATAGATCAAATCTTGTGAAAACGATTCGGCAAGCTTTCACGATTCATCACTAGCTGTGTGATGTGAGGATTGCAAATGTATCAGTTTCGTGAGAAAGTTGATCAAACATTTGGGGGATCTGCGATTTTGTGCTCCTAATGAATCGCGAGTTGGAGGCCACGGTAGATCTTCAGCACTTTCTATCATTTCTTTTATGGCTGTCTGCAGTATATTTGCTGCCTCTGCAAGAATAAAATCATTGCTTTCTTTCACATACACAGATAGGGAACTATTCGATAGTACTTTCTGACTGATAACCATGAGTGGGTGATGATAAGACACACTGACAAAAAAATAAACCAATGTCACCCGCAGGGTGACCCGTATCTTGCCAAAAGGTGACCACGTGTGACTGACTTCTTTAAGGTCACACTGAGGTGAACAGAGCTGCTATCCACCAGGAGCGACTCCTTGAGGAATATCTGCATACGAGAGATTTCGATGAGAATCGTTCTACAGAGTAACCATGAAAAATATGCTTTTGCCTCATAACGTCACCAAATGACGTCATAATGTCTCAAGCTTGACATATCTAGAAAGCACTCATCGAGATGTTCAATTTGAGGTACTACACGATATGGTTCCTAAAACTTGAAAATTTGACCTTGGGGTCAAATATGTTTGACCTCAGGCACTAACCATGAAGGTCAAGGCCAATCGCCACCAAAAATTAATCAGCTGAGCGCCAGACCATGAACTATATTCCCATGAAGTTTAAAGACAATCCGATCAAAATTACTCAAAAAATAAGGGTTTCGTCGACTCCCCTGATTTGCGACAAAGTGACCTTGACCTTTGACCTTGACCTTCAAAATTTTATGCGCTGAAAGGTACCTCTATAGGCCTCTGATATGCGAAGTTACAAAAATTTCCAATGAAAAATGTGCTCTGCAGAGTGATTTATACGTGATTACAGACAAACAAACAAACAAACAAAAAAAAACATACAAGCTGACTAACATATCTTGCAAAAACTTCGTTTTGGCAAGATAACAATTCTCCAGAAAAGTGGTCCTCTAGTTTTTTCTTCACTTTGGCTGGTAACCTAGTATCATCGCCATAGAGTCCATATATTTCTGTCAAGAGCTTCATAGATGCCAACTGTTTACAGCCAATTACATGATTTTGAACGAATGAATATAGTTCATTGGAGTTTGTTTGACACTGGTGTTGATAATTATCTTGTGAGGTGGCAGTGGATGGTTTTGAGCATATCCGTGTATAATCTTTGTAACACTTTCTATGCATCATAAATTCCTTTGCTATGAGATCTTGGCCCTCTATTGCCAACGTCATCCCATAATCATTTTTCAGGCTTGCAGCTTGCATGATTCTCTCACATGCCGATTTCGTTTGGATTACTGCTATTTGCTGTTTTTTCCCCGTCAACTTTTATGGGTTTCGCTGTACTACAGTTTGTATTCATACATTTCTTAGGGAACATACCCCTGCTATCACTCGATCCTACATTTCTATTTTTCCTCGCAATTGGTCTTTCATCCGATTTTGCCTCTCTTTTACGTTTTGCATTTCTAATTGATAAACCCTTTGTGAATTTTTGGTAACAGTTCATGTGGACACAATGAATTCTAGGGTCTAGAACATCCAGTATGGCTTCAGCCTGAAGCGTATGTGCATTGTCACCACCGAATTCATTTCTGGCATCCTTTGCCCGGTGTAAGCGTTGAAACGTTTCATTTCTCAGACCAGTCAATTTGCCACAGTTCAGGTGATCGTAATGGACAACACAGCTCCTCTTCCTTTTTTCAGTCATATTGGATGATTTCACTGGTTTCATCCTGAAAAGAAAGAAAACCATTTTTGCTTATGTTCAATTAGAAGGCTGTTGGCTCCAGTGCTACCATTTCTGTGGATTTTACCACAAATGTATGGATTTTGGATCAGCATAGGGATTTATGGATTTTTTAGAAAAAAATGGGAATTTTTATGGATTTTACACTGATCAATGGATTTTTCCATGGAAATGGGAGTTTTTTTGGATTTGGAGTCCTTCTACGATGTCAATCATCTTGTCACTGTTGTGGACAGACAAGATGCGCAAAAAGGATGCGAAATTTTGAAGACGTCAGCAATTCACAAAAGAAAAATTGGAAATCGGACGAATTTCAACCATAATTAAAGGTCAGAGAAAATACGCGCTTATTAAGGCCCTGTCACACCTTGACGATTTAGCCAACGTATGCCTGACGTGTGCAAAATTGGGCTAAAACGCCGGCACACGTCGAATACGTTATGGGTAAGTTTGTATACGTTAAGAGCATGCTGGCATACGTCGTAGTATGCTGGCATACGTCATAGTACGCTGGCAAACGTCGTAGTTCGCCGAGCTGTTAGACAAATTTTCCATGCTTGAAATTTCCCGACGTATGCCAGCGTATGACTCACACGTTCCGCATAATGCTGGCCATGGGTTGTAGGCATGTTACACGATCGTTGACACACGTCGACACACGTTACTTGTAAGTTAGTCATAAGTCGAAACACGTCGAGGTAATGTTTAGCGTACCCGAAACTTATTTCTAACCTATGAGTAACGTGTTGTAGGCACGTTACGCGATCGTTGACACACGTCGACACACGTTACTTGTAAGATACTCATAAGTTGAAACACGTCAATGAAATGGTTAGCATCAGTGTT
Organism: Eptatretus burgeri; assembly: GCF_056783735.1. Taxonomy (NCBI): domain Eukaryota; kingdom Metazoa; phylum Chordata; class Myxini; order Myxiniformes; family Myxinidae; genus Eptatretus; species Eptatretus burgeri. The sequence continues at coordinate 26,019,653 of NC_140975.1, read as the reverse complement.
CCAGACTCCCTGTTTTTTTTTTGTTTTGTTTTTTCTTCGGTATGACGGTCATGTTGACACTTCGATTTCTAGTGCGGTTATAATATAATATAAGTAAAAGGCTGCCGCTCAACGATTTAAATCATAACCGTTATACCGAAGAAAAAAAAAATTTTTTTAAACAAAAAACAGGGAGTCTGGAACACTGACGCTAACCATTACCTTGACGTGTTTCGACTTATGAGTAACGTACAAGTACCGTATGTCGACGTGTGTCAACGATCGCGTAGCGTGCCTGCAACTTATGCCAGCGAATGCGGAATGTGTGTCATACGTCAAGTACATCGAGAAATTTTCAACATGCTGAAAATTTCTCGACGTACTCGGCGTACAATGACGTATGCCAGCGTACTACAACGTATGCCAGCATGCTCTTAACTTATACAAAACTTACCCATAACGTATTCGACATGTGCCAGCTTGGTTCGGCAAATTTTTCATACGTCGGCATACACTGGCTAAAACGTCAAGGTCTGACAGCAGCTTCACACTTCGATGTCTAGTGTGGTTATGATTTGATTCGTTGAGCCGCAGCCTATTAATAGCCTACACCACGTGATCGGCGACGATACGCTGCCGCACGTTACGCATAAGTTAGACTATCGTTGGGCATAGGTTGTGAACGCCGACAACATGCTCAGCATTCGTTGGTATAAGTTATCTATATGTGATTAAAACGTTCTGTGTACGTTACTAATACGTTATGCATACGTCCAACACGTTATCATACGCCCAAAAATTAAAAAACAACAACAATAGTTCAGCGTATGCCAGCATTTTAAATACAGTTTGAGACCTTGCCATACGCTGGCTAAAACGTCAAGGTGTGACAGCGACTTTAGGAACAGAAAAGTGCATTAAACTGGTAAAATATGTACTGATCTAGTTAAAATATGCAATATGTGGATTTTTGGGAACATTTTTGGATTTTGGACCGAAAGTATATGGATTTTCGAAAAAATTTAGTAGCAACACTGGTCGGCTCTGATAGTTCTGCTGTGTGCCGTTTTAACATGATGCCTGTGAGCTCAAACGACATTCAATTCAAACATCACGAAAATGAAATTTATTGAACGCTAACTGCATCAATTCCGTTCCGGGGTGACAGACAATAAAAAATATGATCGAGGTAATGAAAATATGCAACTGAATTGTAGATTTATGGGATAATTTACAAGAAAAACTTTACTTACCTAAATTGCAGATGGCGCCGATCTTCACTTCAAAATAAATGTCGCAAGGTCTCACATTACAGTTTCAGCTGAACCTTGCAAAAAAGGAATTTCGTTCCGGGGGTGACAAGAGAAAAAATACATTAGTAACAATACATTTAAAGTTACATAACTTTCCGATAAATTACTGCAGCACCTTGTAATTTAATAACAAAAAAACACGTTGTTGTAGTGGAAAGATGAGAGAAAATTGGCGGCATATTATCGAAAAGTAGAATAACATATTGGCTTTAAACCTGTTACATTGGCATAGTAACAGCCGATGATAGTAAAAAGTTGCTTCAGGGGCCCCTCTGGGATTGGGGGCCTGAAAGCTTTAGCTTCATTAGTTTCATACTAGATACGCCACTGGCTGCAAAAGATGGAAATTACTCATTGTCATTTTCATCAATTTATTCTTTTCAGTTTTAGCGGTTTTACACAGACTTCAAGCTATTTTACCAGTTTGAAATTGTTTGCAATTTAAAGAAAAATCAATATTTTTGAAAACGTTCTGGGGGCAAGGAGGTGCCCCTTGGGGACCCCACAGGGACACATGGGTGGGAAAATGGGCAGGGGTGCCCGTTCCTCTATTTTAGCTTAGATGAAACATTGATCACAATTTTCAGCAACATAGACCAGTTTTAGGAATTTTATCTGTTTTTTCACGAGTTGTTATTTGTTGACCTTTGAACTTTTCGTTAAGGTCAGCCCTAAAATGATTTGATTTTCTGTTTTGATAAAGATTAGACACTTGAAAGTATAAACAAGCCATAAATACAGAGTATTTTAGCTTTCAGAATCAGTTTTATAGTAAAAACTCATAATTGGCTATATTTGACCCTGGTTGACATTTGACCCGCAATATCTCAGAAAAGCCCCCGAACCTGGCTGATCACCTTTCATATTCGTAATTGACATAAAAAACTGGTCTAGAAAAGTTGGATGAAAATTTGTCCCTCTTCCGGTGGTGATTCCCCCTTCCTTCCACCCGACTATATGTATGTATGTACAGGTGGTGGGCAAAAATTGGAAACACCAATGTAAAGTCACTTCATTACATAGGACATTGGACCACCACGTCCAGCAACTACGACCTGTATGTGCCGTGGCATAGAGTCCACCAGCGTATGGAATTCTGCAGGAGGGATGCGGCACCATTCTTCCACGAGAAAGTCAATCAACTCAAACCTGTTTGATGGAGGTGGAAAATGCTGCCTCTGGCATCATTCCAGTATATCCCATAATACTCAAATGGGTTCACATCTGGTGACTAAGTCGACAATGACATATGGATAGCATCAGTGTCATGCTCATCAAACAATTGGGGGACCACAATGCTCTGTGGATGGGGGCATTGTCATCCTGGAAGACACCCCTTCCAGCAGGAAAGAAATGCTGCAACATGGGGTGAAGATGATCACTCAGTAACATTAAGTAGCAATTGGCATGAACCTTGCTTTGTAAGGGAATGACAGAATCCAAACCATGCCAGGAAAATGCGCCCCACACAATTACGGAACCATCAGAACCCTTCACTGATGGAACCAAGCACTCAGAGTTGTAGAGTTCTTTTGGTTGGCACCACAATGCACTCATCCGTTTGTCAAGAACATGGTGAAGGATGATTCATCTGACCATATCACATTTCTCCACTGCTCATAGTCCATTGGCTGTGCTCTTTGCACCACTGGACTCAAAAATGTGCATTGCTGGGTGTGATGAGCGGTTTGTGCACTGCAACCCGACTGTGGTATCACACTCTGTAGAGTTCTCAGTGGAACATTTTTTATGAAAATGGCTGCTTGCTCCCCATGTTAATATTTACAGTCAATTTATCTGAAGTTGATCGCCTGCTTTGCCTTGCACTTCAAATTAATGCTGAGATATCACAATCCTAGAGTATGCTCTTCCACCCACTGTTGCCCTTTGCTGATGTCTTTCCCTCGGAGGTCGATGCCGACATCACGTGAGATACCATTGCTCATGAAACATCAGCAAGTTGAACCGTCTTTGTCACTGAAGTTCCTGCGAAACATGCCCCCAACAATCACCCCTCTTTAAAAGTCACTGAGGTCTCCTCTTGCAGCCATGCTATAATTACAGGCAACCAGGCCTGTGCAGCATTCATATGCAAGACCCTCAACATGCTGGGATGTTATTTGCTTCATTAACACATGGGCCACACTTGTGTGGAAGCCCTCATTTTCAATATACTTTTGTATCCCTCATTTAACCAGGTGTTTCCATTTTTTGTCAACTTCCTGCATACAGGGCCAGGTTGGGGTGGGGCACCTGGCACGCACACCCGCTAAACCCTTCCCCTCCCGTCAAAAGCAATCGTTTTTTTTTTGTATATATATTGAGGTGCATATAACCGAAGATGTGGTCTCGGAATGTGGGATCACCCGATATTCCTCAGACCACAGCTGATGTTGACCACAGCATTAAAATGGAACTGCTTTGTACCATTCAGTTTGTTCCCATGGTGGATACTTGATGATTAACAAATTACAGGAATCATATATCTTCGGAAATGTTTCGTTACTCCTAACCATTCATGAACCAAGAAGTGGCATGGTATCCCAAGTATCACATAATCCAGAGTCCCTATCATTCTGTTTGAATTCCACACTCAGGCTGTGTTCTCAGAACTCAAAAACATGCTTTTTGACCGTGGGAAATTCACCAGGGTAAACAAGAAGCATCAAATGTGTTGGAGAAAAAAATCTTTGTAATGAGTGATTCACATAGTCGAGATGATGAAGTCAAATTTTCAGCTGATAGAAAAACCATAATTCTGATTGAAGGTTACTTCCATGTCGAACCTTGTTCAATGCGTCAGAGACATTGATTTGTTTTCATCATTACGTCATTTGTTTCATAATATGCAATGTCTGTTTTTCATTCAATTGGATTTTTATGATGAGACAATAATTAAAACTAGAATGGCCACTCAGTGGAGCGCATACCTCCACCAGGCTGATTAGTTTACGTTTTGTATCCCACTGATAAACCGGATATGGATTAATTTTTACCACTGGTGGTTATACCTATATATTTCATTGAAATAGACATGTAGCAATATATTATATGAGGTTTTAAGCTGGTAGGGGGTTAACGGGCCAAAAATATACCCAAACTTTGGCAATTTTGACCAAAATGAAACAAATTTTCTGGCATGTGTGACGAACAGTACATGGTATAACAGTGTCAGACGGTTAAAATGAGACTAACCCCAGCTTGTTATACATCCGGTAGGGTATTTCCTTTAACAGACCCTTTTTTAATTTTTGTCCACAGTATTATCAGGCCTTAAGCTGACCAAGAAGATTCTTTTTTTACTAGTATCACTATCGAGTATCACTAGTAGTATCACACATATCGCTAGTAAATGTAAATAGGCCTTTTTTGTTGCTGTTGGCATAATTTATTTAATTGGTGCAGCCTAACTGATACGGAAGCAACGATTACTGTTTCTGTGTTATGATAAAAGGATACTGATAGTCCTTTCTCTATTTCAGGAATTAAGATGGACCTCACCCAAGAACCACCGGAGAAAAGGAGACGAAAAAGCAGCAATGACAACTGTGTGATATGTCATCACCCCTTGGATGCAGACTGTCCATTTGTAAAATAAAACCCCAACACTGGAGGGAATCAAAGCTGTTATTCATGCTGCAGAAATCCGTCAAGATGATGTACACGAAAGGCTTTCTGAAATCAAAAATTACATTTTAAATCGAACTATTACATGGAACACTCCAATCACATTTGGTCTTGGTGTTGAAATGCACCATGACCATAGCAGTAAGGAACTTATCGAACTTTTGAGTTCTGTTGGATATTCGATAAACTCTGACGATGTCAGAAAATTCATAACGTCAGTAGCTGTTGATGAGCTTGTCCAAGCCATTTCAAGTTCAGATTCCAAATGAGATTTCAAAGTTTGACTTGGAAATCCTTGCATCAATCGTTGATGCAGCCATCAACGTTAGATACCACACAAAATGCAGAGCTTGGTATATGTCTGCAAGTAACCTAAAGTACATACGAAATGAGCCTGGACCTAGTGCAACAGTTAGCACAGCTAGTGATATGGCCGATAGTGGTCCAACATGATTTCGGCGAACTGAAACATTTACGTTTAATATAACAACTGACTGTTTCATCTGTGAGACATGGAACACGAGGAAAGAAAAGTTGACAAATATTACTACCGGCACTGGGGCTTCAACCCGTGAACACATTATCGCAGCAGCTTTGGAAAGACTCAATGACAAAATTCACATGCATATATTGTCATATCCAGACTTGTTTGCATATGATGCCAAATTACCACAAGTCATGTTGCCGTCAGTCCATTTTACAAATAAATATCAAGGCTGACCGGACCAAGGCTGAAGCACAGAAGTCTCCAAATGATTACAATAAAGCTGTTTTGTGTTTGAGTGAGGAAATCGAGAACACCATACTCTCAAGAAGCAGAAATCTTGTAACATTGTCCTCCCTACATGAACAATTCATTGAGATACTCTATGAAGGTAGGCTTTCTGGAACTAACGAACAGCCAAGTGACTATCCCTCATGAAAGCTTGAGAAGCTGAAGAAACGCATTATTGATAAACTGTTATTCATAGCCCAAGCTGGCAAATCCGATCTAGTTTGTTCCAGTAAGGTGAGTGTTGGTGATGTCCTGAAGATAGTCACAGGACTAAACATCCAAATCAATGATTCTGGTGAATGTGAATATTCTAAAACGAGTAAAGATTCAAGTGAACTGGATAGTGCCATCATCCTTCATCGAGCTGCTGGTATGCTTCACAGTTCAATGGCTGGAATTACCTTTCAAACCCAAGATGCTTCAAGCAGAGATTTGAACATACAGCAGTGCAAGGCATTTGTCCCAGAGACATTGCATGACTTTATAGCATTGTGTGTCTCAAAAGAAGGCTTTGATAAAGCTAAGCATAGTGTCCCAAGTGATGCTGACATGAAGGTATTTGGTATCTGCCACAGTATCATTGCTTTGTCTTGTAGGACACAGACTCCAATCACATTTGGTCTTGGTGTTGAAATGCACCATGACCATAGCAGTAAGGAACTTATCGAACTTTTGAGTTCTGTTGGATATTCGATAAACTATGACGATGTCAGAAAATTCATAACGTCAGTAGCTGTTGATGAGCTTGTCCAAGCCATTTGAAGTTCAGATTCCAAATGAGATTTCAAAGTTTGACTCGGAAATCCTTGCATCAATTGTTGATGCAGCCATCAATAACTGACCAAAATGAGGAGACATTTTGAGGAGACATGAGGACCAAAATGAATAGACAAAATTAGAAGATGCAGCCATTCATAACTTTGACCAAAAAGTGCACTGTGTCAACATTTGCGAACATGAAGAAAGCCCTCCAAAATGACAAGGCGAAAGCTGATAATTTTGACACAGAGGTGTTGTTTCGACGGCTTCTGGCAGTCTCCAAGAGTCATGATGTGGACCTGAGGAAAGTCCTCCAGTATGATCTGGCCGCAGTACCACCAGCACTCTTCCATGATGATGGAATGATGAGAAAGACCAACAAAGCTGGCCTTGCCCAGAGGTTTGAATCAAATTGTCTGGAGATTTTAGTAGAGTTGCCACAGATACCAGCATCCACTTCGTCCACTTATGTCTTATATCATCGATGGCATGGTAATGGTTCAATCACTGAACAAGAACCAGTTCAGAACATTCACTGATTTCGCAGAAGTGGTTCAGAAACGATCAGTTCGTCTTCTTAGGAACCCATCCTTGGAGTTGAGCTGTGTGACCATTGTCTTTGATCGCTATGATAATGGGTCGTCAATCTAGACAACAGAAAGAGAGCGACAAGGTTCTTCTGGTTCACAGTTACCTACTTATCAGATCGAGGGGAGCAGACAAGTTCCAAACAACCACAAGTTTTTGAAAGGAGTAATCAACAAGGCAAGCCTTGCAAATTATATCTCAAGTTACATCTTGGAGTATGCAGTTAAATATATTCCACATGGGAAATCCATCATCTTGGTGGAAGGATTCAGTGAGGGAAAGCTTATGAAGGCTATTACCCCATCTGGTGTGCCATCCCTTGAAAGTCTTTATAGTAACCAAGACGAAGCAGACACTCAGATGATCTTGCATGCTTGCAGTCTGTCAAAGGACCATGATTGGATCAAAATGCGTTGCGATGATTCCGATGTCTTAGTCTTACTAGTCTACGACTTCAACAGAGGACAATTAACTGACCATGTGTATATGTATGCTGGACATTCCAGAAAGGAGTGCTACATTCCAGTACATCTGATTGCAAACGAACTTGGCCTGACAGTTTGTGAGTGTCTCCTTGCTGTCCATGCCCTGACAGGATGTGATACAACATGCTCATTGAACAGAATAGGCAAGAAGACTGCCTATTCTGAACTGGTGAAGAATGTAGGCATTCTATCAAAGTTAAAGACTTTCCATGAGGATAACCTAGAAGACAGTGTCACTGTAGCTCACACATATGCACTACTCTTGTACGGAAAGAAGGGGAAAGACATTAATACCCTTGAAGAGTTGTGCTACATTATGGCTGCGACGACAGACAAGTCAGAATCAATGCTTCCCCCTACGGAGGATTCCTTCAAACAGCATGTCCTTCATACCAAATATCAAACATGGATTTGGTGTGAGAGTCACATCACCAACCAAGAAGTGATCGAACCAGTTGGCCATGGCTGGTCTGCTTGTGATGATGGAGGCATCACTCAGACGATGTTCACTCAGGCACCAACTCCAGTTGAGGTTCAAGACCTGACTCATCTCTACTGTGCTAATAAAGACTGTTTGAGTGGGAGGAAGTGTCCTTGCCTGATTGATGTACTCAAGTGCATAGATGTTTGTTCTTGTACAGACTGTGAAAATCAGAATAACAAACCTGGAGGAGATGAGGAAATGGAGGTGAACACATAGACAGCTACATGTAAGCACAGTTCTACACGTTATTGCAAACAGGGGGTTAATTATCCATTGTTGTACACATTTCCCCATGCTTAAACAGATTTTTAGATCCTCGTGGAAGATCTCTAAGTCTTACTCACGTTGTTGTTCTTGTGGACTTTTTTGTTTCACAGCATCCAGTTTTCATCGAAACTTCCTGAAACTTGGCGTATATATGTAAAGATAACCTGCGCAGACAGTAACCATCTCCGATTTTGAAAATTCCTCCTAGAAAAAAAGTTATGACGTCAAAATATCTCCGCTAATGGAAATCGCCTAAAAAATTATCTCCCAAACTCGGCAAGCTTTTTGAATTCTGTTTGTGGGAATCGAACAGGGCATTAGCAGAGATGAATTACCACACATATGATACATCACTATGACGTCATATCTATTTTTATGACGTCATTCCTATTTCTTGACATTTATGTTGCATTTGTTTCACAGCCTACAGTTTTCATCGAAACTTCCTGAAACTTGGCATATATATATATATATATATATATATATATATATATATATATATATATATATATATATATATATATATGTAAAAATACCCTGCACAGACAGTAACCATCTCCGATTTAGAAAATTCCTCTGAGAAAAAAAGTTATGACATCAAAATATCTCCGCTAATGGAAATCGCCTAAAAATTATCTCAAACTAGGCAAGCTTTTTGAATTCTGTTTACAGGAATCGAACAGGGCATTAGCAGAGATGAATTACCGCACATATGATACGTAACTATGACGTCATATCAATTTTTATGACGTCATTCCTATTTTTTGACATTTTTTGTTTCACAACCCAGAGTTTTCATCAGATCTTCGTGAAACTTGCCATGTATATGCAGAAAGCCCACGCGCAGGCAGGAACCATCTCCGATTATGGAAATTCTTCCTAAAAAAAAAGTTGACGTCATAATATCGCCGCTAATGGAAATCGCCTGTACCATTATCTCCGAAACTCGGCAAGCTGTTTGAATTTTGTTTGCGGGAATCAAGCCGGGCATTAGCACAGATAATTTATCGCAAAGCTGATACACCACAATGACGTCATATTCGTTTTTATGACGTCATTGTTAAGAGGACGAGGATCTCAGCTCATTCGAGCTTGTTATATCAATAAGACATCCAGACTCATAAACCCAATCAGGTCTGGCATTGTTATTACCATGTATTGTTGGTCACATGCAAGAAAATGTTTCATTTTGGTCGAATTTGCCCAAAATTGCCAAATGTTGTGGATATTTTTGGCCACTTTAACACCCTACCAGCTTAAAACCTCATATAATATATTACTACATGTCTGTTTCAATGAAATACATGGGTATAACCACCAATAGAAAAACTTAACACGGCTGATTTCATGAAATAAGCAAATAATTGAAAAGGTAATTTTTTTACAAGCTTCTGCAAACAAGGGGTTAATTCAGCATGTTGTACACAGTTGCTGTAACTACAACATCACTTTTCAAAAACTAGAAATCCAAACAGTTAAAACGAGACCAGTCCCAGCTTGTTATACAGCACCTCCGGTCGGGGTATCTTCTTAAATAGAGCCCTTTTTCAGCTTCGGCCACAGTACTACTCGGCTTGATCTGGATTTGGATCTGAACTAAAATTTAATTGGCTTGGTCTTGTCACCTATCCAACTCTTCCACCAAGTTTAATTCGAATCCATCCATAACTTTTTGAGATATCGTGCTATAGATCGTTTTAGCCCGATCACTCAATGGTGAAAAATAACTTTTAAAATTCTCAGATCCGGATCCGGATTTGGATCTTCACCAAAATTGAATCAATTCGTCCGTGTCACACACCCAACGTGTCCACCAAGTTTCGTCCGAATCCGTCCATAACTTTTTGAGATATCGTGCTATTTATCGTTTTCAGCCTTATCCCTCAAAGGTGAAGAATCACTTAAAAGATTCTTGCAGTCAGATCCGGATTCGGAACTTCACCAAAATCTAATCAGTTCGTCCTTGTCACACACCCAACCTGCCCACCAAATTTCATCCAAATCTGTGCACAACTTTTTGAGATATCCTGCACACAAACAAAGAAACAGACAGACAGGGTTGAAAACACAACCTTCTTCAGCTTTGGTAATAACTCTGAGTAAAAAAACAAAAAGTCTGTATCTTCAACCTATGCCCTCGAGTTTTAAGCACAAACATCAACTTCAAGGTTCACTTTTTTATATATATATATTTTTCTATACATTGTCGAGGCTCGAATGAGAGCTAACACACAGCAAACACAACAGGGGGGGGGAGCAGGAGACAAGAGGGGTGGGAGAGGAAAGGACAAAACAGTGGGGAACAGAAACATTAGGAGATCTGTGGTAGGGAAAGGGATGAGGCAGGGTACACAGCGTAAACAAGATGGCCACTACAAGGACTTTTAGGACCTGACACGACAGGGAACTTTCAGGAAGGAAAGCAGGGAAATTGAAGGTGGGTTTGGGGTGGATTAATGGGGGTAGAAAAGATCGAGGTTTTGGATGGGGGAAGAGAAGAGATGGTGGTAAACAGCTGTTTTGAAAACCTGGAGGGAAGAATGGGATTGAAGAGAGTGTGGGAGTTTATTCCAAAGGCAGGAAAAAAGAGGAATGACAGAGTGAAGGTGAGCAGTGATTCGTGATTTTGGTAGTTTCTCCAGAAGGGGGTTGTTGGCGGACCTTGAGCGCCGTGCAGAAATATGGGGGGAACATATCACAGAGAGCAAGGGGGGGCAAGACCTGAGAGGAGACGGTAGAAGACAGAAAGACCACCGACCTGCCAGCGGTGAGAGAGTGAGGCCCAAAGATTCAGCCTCACCACAGGAGATACCAATGATCATAAAAGCCTTGGTTTCCACAGCATGAATTTAAGCGAGGTATGAGGCAGGAGCACCACCCCAGAGGGAGGAGCACTAAATCAGACTGTAGATGAAAGCTTTATAAGTGCTTAGAAACTCAGGTGTGCCAAGGAAGGACTTTACATGACATAGGATGCCCAGTCGGCAACTGGCTTTGGAGGCCAGTTTGGAAATGTGGCTTTCCCAGGAAAGATCAAGGCAGATAGTGAGACCCAGAAGCTTGAATGATATACTTGTATGAATACTTGTATCTAATCTGTCAATCTCCTTCCCTCCATCCATTGGGACCATACTCTGTGCAGAGCGTTGATACTGCCTGAGTAGTGTCCTTGGCTGTTGGACATAATCCTGGATGGGTCGCCACTCCGACACAGTAAACCAGCATGCTGGTACTCATTTAGTCTACCTCGGAAGGATGACAGGCAGTCAACCCCACCTGGTATTAATTTAACAGCCGAGTGGGATTTGAACTCAGGATCCTAGGATCCCAAGCCCACCACCCTAACCATTAAACCAATACCAAGCATCAATCTCCTTGAACATCTTAAAAACCTCATACTTTTTGAAGACAGAGATCTAAGGTCATGAAGGAATTAAATGGCAGAAGGCACTTCTTCAATCTGTTCAGTTGCAATCTTCCCTCCAGGGTGTCTGTACATCCTCTCCCCATGTCATCCCCCACCCATGCTCATGATCTTTTCTACCATCATTAACCATCCCCAAGCATACACCTTCCTTTCCATCGTTTTCCCCCCCTCCACTCTCACACAACTCACTTTTTTACATTCATTTGTTCAATTCCCGTTTCAACCCTGGTCTTCCCTTCCTCTTCTTTCAGCCCATTCTTGCTTTGTTTGAGATTGTATCCAGCTTGTTAACCCCCCCCCTCCCTTTTGGCCTTCCCCTTCCCTCATTCTTCCAGTCATCAATTCTTCCTCCAAGTGTCCCTCTACCCTGCTGTTGTTGTTTCCCTACGTTCCCCTCTATTATCATATTCTCTTCTGTGTTTGAGCTCTCCCACTTTGTACACACACAAAAAAAAAATGCTCAAAGAGCAAATAAACTATTTGGTGTCGAAACTTAGCTTTTGTCGAATAATGTATGTACATTAAAATATGTGCATCCTGGCCGAGGTGCTGACATGACACAATTACAGGGACAATTAAACAAAAGCAAAGTTTGTACACACCAGAATAATACATTAACTTGTTCAGTGCCATCCGAGTCCATAAAGCATGCGATAAGGAACGACAATGCGATCGTAAACAGGAGCAAGAAGCACTTTAATGGAGGCTGCTGCTATTCCTCATTTTTCCAAATCCATCCCATCAATCCTTTTCGTTTGGATTCACTTTCCCATCAATTGCCCAAATGATTGGATGCCCATGCACAGTGTTCCTGCATGTTGTTTTCATTAGTTTGTTTTCTCCATTCTGAAATATCCTCCAAGTGTGCGTACACACAAATATCAAATCAATGTTCTATTGGAATTTATTAATCTGCTTACCATCAGGAAATTGAAGACGATTCGGTGCTTCTGGGTTTTATTGGATCACTGCTGGAAATGGATGACATTGAAGTGGGAGGCGTCATGGTCACGAAATTGAAAATGTCGGGACGGGATGCTGTCCGGTGGAAATCTTATTCCGATGGAATGTATGATCTCTGTAAAATCTGAATCTGCTGGAAAGGACTTAAAAGGTTTAAAAAAATAATCGCTTCCACCAATGTGGGTCTTGTAATCTTGAATGGGTCGACATTGAAAGGTTAAATAGGAAACCAGATTTGACCCTGAATGTGTCCAACGTCCCTGGCAATTACAGCCAAGATTGCCATCACAGTTAGATATCATTGTAAGAAATTATTCCTCACACTTGGCTGGACCCGTTTGGTGTTCTCATGGTTCTGGGATCCCTGGTTCAAAACCCCTGTACACTTGTTTTGTCACTTGATGTCCAAATGTCCTTGCAATCAAACTGAAGTCATCTCAAATGTAAAGCTATTTGGAATGTATACTATAAAGTCAGATTCAGTATCCGATTGACATGCACCTTCCCTGAGTTACCCCCACAACTTCCAACTTCTAGGCCTGACATCTTCCCACTCTCAGCTACTAAACCAGTGGGATGGCAGGATGGCCAATAAGTATGCACATTCGTCTCCAAGCTGTCGAGCCTGGGTTCGAATCTCGACCCAGCTATAAACTGCCATCCTGGTGTTTCACAGGCAGGGTGAATTATCAATGTGTGTGCTGTTCCTTGGATGGACGTTAAACCGGGTGTCCCATCTGCCGCCATTAGTTGCTGGACGTTAAATATCCCACGGTGTCTTTTGTGAAGAGTGGGTGAGCTATCACTGGAACCCTGAGCAAATTACAATTACCTGCCCCAACTACTGCTGGGAAGGCAATGGCAAACCACATAGTATAATACTTGCCAAGAAACTGCTTTGGCAGCACCGGAGCTCTGTAACAGAGTATGGTATATCAGAATTAGACAGTAGTAGTAGTAATTGTTTCATTAAATGGTTGATTTTTTAAAATGAAAACTTTGAAGATTGAACTCTTGAATGTTTTTTTTTTCCCCCCCCAAACAATCACTTAATTGTACAGTATTGTGAAAAACATCCATGTGGAAAAAAAAAAATATATATATATATATCCATAAGCAGATTCCTTTTTGCAGAATCTGGAATCTGGAGCACACGTACACAGCACATTGCAGTATCATGTGCAGTACAAACCGAAACACATTGGTACTGCAGATGTGCTGAAAGTAATAGGTATTTGATGGGGAAAGGAAAGAAATTGTATTCGAGTTCATAAATCCCTCAAACCCCAGGTGAGCTCGCATCAGATTAACACTGGTTCTCCTCGATTCCACCCAGTGCGTTTTTCATGTTTTATCGCTCAAGCCCACCAGCCAGAATTACCTGCAAACCTTAGCAGACTCCATCTTCTGGCAAAAAGTCCTTTTTCGTCTTTCCTTTTGTAAAGTCAAGCCAGATTACATTTGTGACTTGCTACAGGTACCATGTAAACCTGCACTAACCTGTTCCATGGTCGGGTTGTCGGCGACTAAACCGTCTCCCCCACCATGTTTTCTGGTGAGGAGGGTGTTTGGATATGGACACCCAGCAGGATTAAAAACAAAACCTGTCAAAGGGCGGAGGAGCTCCTTGTGAGCCAACGGCCATCCATATCTAGTGCCCAAATGTGTATGTGGGTGTGCCGCCTGCAGTTGGGTTACTTTCTTTTAGGAGGTTGAATGCAGGATTTGCACTCTAGCATTAAAAAAAAAGTCGGGCCCTAAGGGGGTCTACAGGGGTTTCCCCCCAAAATAGGTATTTGCTTTCTTCTCAGAAACTACACATGCAATTCTGATGAAACTTCACCACAAACTTCATCACCCGTGATGGACTAAGGTTTGTTCAAGGCGTGAAGAAACAATCCATAGGTAATTACTTTCTTCTCCGTTACATATTTTGTGGGTCAATCATGCCGACCATTGGTTCCCTGGTTATCTTATCCAGCTGCTACCAGATGAGCACCCAGGGGTATTGCCCTTATGTTTTAAGTATATTGATCTTAATTCTACTGCTGTTGAGTAATCCACAGATATTTTATTTGTTAAGATCTAACCAATCATTACCCTTCCCGGAGGAGAGGGTATTACATTTGGGTCCATTTGCTTGTTTGTCTGTTTGTTTGTTTATCCGCAGAGAACTTTAATGTTTTTCTCCGCAACCGCTTGGAGGATTGAAACAAAATTTTCAACACAGGAGTGACTACTCATGTGGAATGTTTTATTGATAATTATGACGTCATAGGTCACGTGATGTGGCAGCCATGTTGTAAAAATGGAAAACTTTGGACCTCTGAAACCGCACCAAGAAAAAAATTTCAAATTTGCCACATTGCAAGTACTCCTCATGGGGAATAAGTATGATTGTGACATCATAGGTTCCTCCGTTATGACGTCAGAATTGTATATGTAAAATGCTACATCTGATCAGTATGAAATTTTTTGAGGGTCATCTTAGGATAAAACGGTTCACAGAAAAAAAAATTGATGACGTCATCCATTATGTGATTCAGCAGCCATATTGTATTTTTTTTTTTTTAAACCTTCAAAAATCTTCTTCTCTGAAGTGGCTGAACAGAGATGCAAAACATTACACATATGATCTCCTTTCCATGAGGAACAAAATTTTCACACAAATGACATCATAGGTCACATGGTTTGGCAGCCATGTTGGATTTACCCTAAAACTCATAAAAATCTTCTTCTCCAGAATGGCTGGACAAATCGAGGGGAAGTTTCACACAAATGTTCCCCAAGCCTTGGGTGTACAAATTTGGTGAAGAATAATTGATAGATCACATGGTTTGGGAGCCATATTGGATTGAAGAAAAATATCAAATGTTTTCTCTGGAACCGATTAACCAATTGACGTGAAACTTCACAATTATGATCTAGTAGTGATGCGGAATACATGTTTCAAATTTCAACTTTATCGGACGCATGGTCTGGCAGTCAGAATTATTTTTTAAAAATTGATCTTGGTTCTTTTTGATTTTTTTTTCTTTCTGAATAAGGCTCACTTGGCTGTGCCTGGATGGCTTTGAGGGTAGAGGGGCAACAGCTGAAACCCGAATCCTATCCAGGTTCCTTCTGATGACTTCATCTTTGCGTTTTGCTTGTTTGGGTTCTTTCTGACTACTCCAATGTACCTACTGTACCTATTTGGTCTTACATTTGATTTGAATTGAATATATTTTAATCCCATTCTAAACTCAAATTGAATAATAATTTAAAAAACGTCATGGGTCAGAGTCAAGTGTCCGATCAAAACGGGGTTGCATCAAAGCGGGACGTCTCGATACTCGGTCATCACTGCCAGCAGTTATAAAGTGGCAGTTCTAATTATTTCTCTTATTAATTACGTAACACTCCAGTACACAAACTCCACTCAAAATACACGACACAAAACTGCACAAACACCACACAAAACAAGTTCTGGCGAGGGTCTGCAATCTCTGATAGCTCTTTTTCTTGTTTACTCTCTGTTGTGGTGTGTCTGTAACTGGACATTTACGTGCAAAATTATGTACTGTGTCTCTGAGAGTCTCGTAGTATGACTGTTTTTCTACGAAGAAGCGTTTATATACAAGGTAGATTCCCTTTGGAGAGAAGAGGTTGTGGGGGATTGGGGGGGGGAGATATATAACCCTGCCTGTTGTAAAGTACTGACTATTCCTGAAATATAATATAATTTAAAGGATTGCTGTGAATGATGTTAATTTCACGACTTCATTTAAATTGTTAACCTCAAAGCATAGTTCCCTTACCTAAAATAAAAACCTTAACCTGTAAGTAATTGAATGGTTTCATGACCACACGGATCATCAGCTTGGCACAATTGTTCCTCAAGGTTTCTATCCTTTCAGCCCAGAACCTCTCCAAACGGCGGATCCACAACCTAAATCAGTAGATCCACAACCTCAGTTGTGTCCAGGCAGTCAGTCAACCCATCAATTCAACATTACAAATCAGACTCTACTCACTGGAGGATTTAATGTGTTTATCAATTGGTTCTCTAATTCTTTCCATCAGTCCTATCATTGTAAGTTTAACACACACACACACACACACACACACACACACACACACACACACACACACACACACACACACACACACACACACACACACACACACACACACACACACACACACACACACACACACACACACACACACACACACTTGCAAAACCCCATCTCCCGCTGCATGGGTTACGGACCAATGAGAATCATTATGGGGTGAAATGAAATTATAAAGTTGTTGTTTCTTTGTTTGTTCCGATTTTTGGAAATGAGGAAGGGAAATAGGATAGGATAGGATAGGAAAGGATAGGATAGTGTTGAGGAAATGAAAGCAGAGTACCTGGGAATACACCCAAGACTAATTTGTGAAAGCAAACTTTCCATCGGATGACGAAGGTGATTTGGTGATCTGCTCAAGGTCCCAGTGATAATAACTCACCTACACTTTACCAATGACACCATGTTATCTTCAACATCCACCAGTGACCAGTACTGCCAAAGGGGTCCACAGGGTTATGGTCATTCCAATGAACGGCGCCCACATTGATGAATCGCCATACATGTGAAACACCAGGGTGACCGTTTGGAGCTGGGTCGGGATTCAAATCGAGGCTATAGACAGCTCAAAGGCGAATGTGCGACCTCTAAGATATCTTTCCATACCAGCAATTTGATGAATCCATCGAGAAATGCAAGCGATTTCCAGCCAGCCCTTTGTCTGATGATTTTTGTAAACAGGCATAAATAAATGTGTGGCACATTCGATTCGCATGGTGAGCTCTGTTTTCATCTAATGAGACTAACTGGAGGTTATGAGTTTGACCAGAGTATGGAAGGAAACGGGAAATTGAGTGAATTAGCAAAATGTCCAAATGAGAGAAGTGGGGATGAAGTGGGGATGATGGGGTGGTACAAGCTGGACTGGAACGACGACCCTTTTGCCAGCTCGGCCAGGGTAGAGATTTTCTCCAGGATTTTGCTGTCTGGGATTGCGATTCATGTACCGTGGGGTTAAATCCAAAGCTTAAGTGCACAAAACAAGAAATTTTTTTGTGTATATGGCCGAGGCTCTAGGAAGAGCTAAAGCAGAATGGAATGGAACAAAATGGAAAGGGGAAAACACCAACAGTGGAGCAGAAGTGAGAGTGATATCAAGGGGAGGGGAAGGACACATGTGGGTGAACAAACTGTACACAAGCTGAATGAAACACAGCAAGAAGGGGAAGGGGAAAACGGGGATGAAACCGAAAAGGAACAAACCAGCCAGTAACGAACAAACGAAAAGGGGTGAAGGAGAAAATCACAATAACCTGGAAAAAAAGGGGGGAGTGCTTGCATGGGAACGGGGTCATTTGAGGTAGAAGAGATAATGAGTGTGGATGGGGATGACCTGAGGTAGTGGTGAACAGTTGGCTTGAAGCCCTGGAGGGAAGAATGGAAGTGAACAGATTGGGGAAGTTGGTTCCACAGGTGAGAGAAAAGAAATGAGTGGAGGTGAGCTATCATGTGCAGCCTGTGGCTGCTGGTTGCATCATTTTCTGAGGGGGTGTAGCTGTGCTGCTGATGCAGTGCCCCTATGACCAGTACACTGGCACTCATTTCTGTGGTGTCGTGGCCGAGGTGCAAACAGGCAGACACGAGCCGGAGGGTAACACAACTCCGCTTTATTGCCTCGAGCGAGAGGGTAGGCGTAGGATGCCCGTAACTCCGCTTTAGTACACACTCGCTGCACCCTACAGGCACACGACATACAAGACACTGCTAATGATACCACATGCTGCTAACTGGTGCTACAAGTCCCAAGTGGGCGAGTCGGGACATATGAAGCCATAACCACGTGACCACCACCATCCGTGACTCGGGGCTCCGCCCATACAATACATGCTCCGCCCATACACCACACTCCTCCCCCCTCTAAAATGACAATTATAATGACAAGCATAATTGGCAAAGAACACTATGATACAAAAAGCAAAGAGGAACAAAATGACATCAATCATGTAAAATCTTCCAAGTACCACGTCGCTTGATCTAACCCTGGGGTGATGGTCGGGCTGAGAATCAAACCCAGATGAGGTGGCTCAAAAGAAAGTGTACTTCATCTGCACAACCTGTTACAATAATGACGCACCACGAATAATGCCGTTGTTTTAATCTGGCACATAATTCACTCTTCCATTCCCATCACATCATATACCGTGTTGGTGCGAGTGAGTTGAATTCCAAATTCAGTGGACTGGGTGCTTGAGTACTGAGTTGCACGACGAAGTTAATGGCGCTAGCAGACCATAATAACAAAGGCCGTTTTAAAGATATAAAGAGGGAAGTTTGGGAGCACAGTATAACCATGCAGCAGAGGCGCCACCAGACGGCCCACTTACAAGCCTTCTGGCTTGGTCGAGGTGACACGCTTAGACAAACCTCCTGCGCCCCTGGCCGACAAGCCTGCTCGTCCCCCACGGACAGAAACAGGTAAACACGCTGAGTCCGCCAGACATGAGGGCGCCGTCGCTGGCGGGAGCAGCCGGGAGGTCGGCCTTGGGAAGATAACACCAGGCCCCCGCGAGATGAATGGAAGGGGTGACGCTGAACAGCGCCGTAGTCCCATGTGCAAGTCGAACCGGCAATTAGCCGGCTGCAGTACCAGCAATCCCATAACAAAACCAGGCATCAAATCCAGTCGAGATCTCAATGCACGTCCGAACGGACGATCAGCGTAGACTGGATGCACAGCAATGTCAGAAAGCAGCAGAAACATCGTTCGCGCAGATGCAAACTTCTCTTTACGTACAGCGCGTTCCCCCAGTATAATTTTAAAACATGAGGTTGCAGAGAACTGCGGACTGTCATCGAAGACCGGGATCTGGAAGACCTCTTTATTCGCAACGATTGTCCGCAAGTTCTTCACATGAAAGAAAGCATTGATCCCAATCAAACACATTTTGCTCACACGCGGACTGTCGGCATTTGCTTTTATAACGCCATGCTTAATCACTCATGCTGCGAGAATCAGACATACAACCATTAACAAATCATGAAAACACGCTGCGAGCAAGGCTCTTGGTTGTAACGACGTCGAGGCGACTTGCGTGCAGGTCCTCATCTGAACGTCGAAGAGGACACTGTCGATGGTCGCGCATCGCAAACTTCTTGGATGCGACCGGTTCGCTCCAATCCCCCGTTGAAATCGCCTGAACGACACAGGCGTGCACTGCATCATGAGCCGACTCCACCGTGACCTGCTTGGGGGTGACCGGCCCATCCTGGACCTGGCCCAGTGCCAACACATCAACCCGGTTGGCTGATCAAGATGAAGGTGGACCCTCCGTGCAACGCAAGCGCGAGAGCCCGTCGCAGCTGGCATGCTCCCCGTTGCTCCGGAACCGTATATCTTAGTTGCAGGAAGCAATGAACGGACACCAATGTTGTATCGCCGCGGCCCCTGCCACCAGGACCTCGCCCTCGGGTCTCGAGCGAGGCCCGGGCCCAAACGGAGGTACGGGGCCCGAAGGAGACACAGGCGCACCTGGAGGTACGAACTCTGAAAGAGGCACTCCTCCCACCGACCCTCTAATCGGCTCGGCACGGGACGCCCAAGGTGAATGACTGGCGCCGTCCAGTCTATCCTGAGGCTAGTCAGCCAGTCTCGGCCCAAAAGCGCCGGCTCCTTCCCTCGCACCACGAACAGCGAGAGCTCGACCTGCTGACCTTGATGGGCGACCAAGACGTGTGCCCTGCTAACCGCTGGTAGCGCTTCGCCGGTATACGTGTGCAATGCGAGGGTAGACCTGAAAAGGCATAGACCGGGGAGCGCACGAGCGGTGCGCTCGCTTATGATCGACACCGCCGCTCCGGTATCAACTTGAAACACGATCGGCGTTCCATCCACAAAACCTTGCACAGGTTGCAGGTCTCAACCTGGGACGTAAAAGCGTACGTCATGCACAAAACATCGTATCGGCTGCAGGTCTCGCCCCATGTCGCTGGGGTCGCCTCATACCGGGTGTAGGTCTCGCCCCGCGTCGCTGGGGTTGCCTCGTACATCGCCATCCGCGCTGCAGATGTCCCTGAGTGTTCAGATCGTCATCCGACCGGCCGCGTTGCAACGCCTGGCCACGGCCCGCACCGAAGACTGTGCGTGCAGTCGTGGGCGCCTGGTACATCGCGCGGACCTCTGGATCACCTGTCATGCTCTGGCCAGCGAGGGCTCGGACATCCCTCAGAGTCTGTTCGACGGCCGACGCCGTTTCGACTGCCGAGTTGAATGTAATGTCCTCGTCCTTTAGCCGTGGAATTGCGGAAACCATTTCCGACTCTTGCAACCCAGAAATAAAACGATCTTCGAGCCTGGCCTGCCATTCACTCGAGGTGAATTTGCAGGCGACGGTGAGATGTCTCACCCGCTCAGCGAAACTCGCGATGTGCTCCCCTGGGCGCCCCGCCAGGTGACCGAACTCGTACCGCGCAAGCTGCGATGATTTTCCCGGCGCCGTGTGCGCCTGGTAATCCAATTGCTCCGGAAACAATTCAAAGTCATTGCCGACGAAAACAGGCACTCCGCACGCGTCGATCCGAAACATCCTCGTCGCCAAACTGTGGTGTCGTGGCCGAGGTGCGAGCAGGAAGACACGAGCCGGGGGGGGGGGGTAACACAATTTCAACAACCTCAGAAGAATGACAGGCTGAGTCAACTCCACCTGGTGTGGATTCAACAGCCGACTTGGGCTCAAATTCAATAGCCGACAGGGGCTCAAACTCAAGACCCAAATATCTTAAGTCAGCCACCTTACCTGTTAGGCTGACACCAGGCTTGGAAGTGAGCAGTGAGCCTGGATTTTGGGAGCTTAACAATAAGAGGGTTATTGGAAGACCATGTGCACCCTGCAGACATCTGGGAGGAACAGAACCAAGACAGGGCAAATAGTGCAAGCCCAAATAGGAGCCGGAAGAATACAGAGAGGCCACCGTTCTCTCTGTGATGCGAAAGTAACAGGACAAATCACTCATTTTCGTTTTGGGAGATCCCAATGATTTTGACGGCCTTGCTTTCCATGGCATCAAGAAGGGCGAGGTGTGCCAGCCCAAAGCAGAAAGTCGTACTCCATCAAGCTGCAAATGAAGGCCTTGAAGGTTTGGCAGTGCAGCAAAGGCTGCTGCCTGTCTGAAGGATTAGATGAAAGAGAGTGGCATCTATATGTGGGAGAATTGCTTATTCAGTTGCTGGGTTGCCCAGATAGCTCAAATGACAGAACACTGGTAGGGTTTTCCAGAGGACCTGGTTTCAATTCCTGGCCTGGGCATGTAATATGCTTCATACATATACATATACATATAATCCTTGGAGGTTGTCAAACGTTCAGATTTGCTAGGGAAATACCTTGCATAACAGAGGATTGCCAGTCTCTAGCTGGCTTTGGAGGTTCTCTTGGAAATATGGTCTGCCCAACAAAGATCGTGACAGATGGTGAGACTCAAACGTTTGAGTGACTTAATCTCTTCAAGAGGTTTGTTGGGAAAATAGATAGCAGGGTGTGCCAGATGGTCCTTTCGGAGGGACAGGGCGAATGTGTGGAATTTGTCAGGATTGAGACATATTCCAAGCTTCTAATTATTTTGAGGTCTACAGAGATGGAAGAGGCTGCTGCCTGTCTGAAGGATGAGTGATGTCATGGCAGAGGGTGGAATCAAGCAGGGAATTGTTTGGATTTTTGTCCTTTCCTGGTCAACAGGCCTGAACCCGTTCCAGTGATGGAGTTGCAGTTTATGTCAACACCTCAATTTACCACTGTCCATGTACCTTTGGCTGTGCTTTCTCTTCCACAACCACCCTCTGCTTGTCTGTGTGCTGTACCGTTCATCGAAAGGGGATGACTCCATTTAAATCTCCCTCTCAGCCAACATGGACCTTCTCATAACCAACCACCCATCCCAAATCTCTCTCATATGCTGTGATTTTGACTGTCACCATTCCAATTGGCTGGGTGTTGGTACCTCTTCACCTATCCATGGCATTGCAGCAAAGGACTTCTGGGATTCTATGGGCCTCACCCAATCAATTAGATTTCTGAACGAGATTTCTCCCAATGGCACATCCTCCCTTCTGGATTGAGTAATGAATTTTTCTGTAAAAGTCTTCTGTTCCTCTTCTGCTCCAGTAGGTTCATCTCATCATGTACTTGTAAGAGTCAACATCTTTCTGGCTATTGTTAGAGAGCTGCCTCAGCACCGTAGAGTCTGGCAATTTACTTCAGCTGACTGACAGGGACTGAAAGATGCTCTCTCACGTGGCTTGGGCCCAGTATTGTTCCTCATTTTCATCAATGATCTTTCTGATTCGCTGGAAAATCCTGCCTATCTCTTTGCTGATGATTCCACCCTCTGCTGCATCATTTCTCATCCTTCAGACAGACAGGCAGAAGCCTCTCTCCTCACTGCATACCTTGAATGAATCAGGAACTGGTCCAACAATTAGAATATGTCTTTAAACACGGACAAATCCCAAACACTCACCCTGTCTCTCTGAAAGGACCATCTGGCAAACCCTCCCATCTACTTCTGAAAACAAACCATTTGAAGAAGTAAAATCACTCAAACTTTTGGGTCTTTTTTTTTTTTTTTTTTTTTGTATACCTTGGTCGAGGCTCGTATGAGAGCTAACACACAACTCACAGCAAGGAGGCATGAGACAAGAGGGGTGGGAGTGGAAGGGACAAAACATTGGGGAACATACACAGGTGAACTGTGGAAGGGAGAGGGATGGGGATGGGACGGGGAACATGGCGAGGAGAAGATGGACATTACAGGGACTTTCAGGAAGGAAAGCAGGAGAATTGAAGGAAGTGGGCTTGGGTGGATTATCGGGGGTAGAAAAGATCGAGGATTTGGATGGGGGAAGATAAGAGGTGGTGGTGAACAGCTGTTTTGAAAGCCTGGAGGGAAGAATGGGAAAGAATAGAGTGGGGAAGTTTATTCCAAAGGCGGGAAAAAAGAGGAATGAAAGAGTGAAGATGAGCAGTGATTCGTGATTTTGGTAGTTTTACCAGAAGGGGGTTGTTGGCGGACCTTGAGCGCCCTGTGGAAATGTGGTTGGGACAAATCGCAGAGAGAGCAGGGGGGACAAGGCTGGAGAGGAGTCGGTAGAAGACAGAAAGACCACCGACCAACCTGCGGTGATTGAGTGAGAGGCCCAAAGACTCAGCTTCATTGCGGGAGATGCCGATGATCTTAAAAGCCCTGGTTTCGACAGCGTGAAGTCGAGAAAGGTGGGAGGCAGGAGCACCAGCCCAGAGGGGAGAGCAGTACTCCATCAGGCTACGGACAAAAGCTTTGTAAGTAGTCAGGAGCTCAAGAGGGCCGAGGAAGGACTTAGCACGACGGAGGATTCCCAGTCGGCGACTGGCTTTTGAGGCAAGGTTGGAAATGTGACTTTCCCAGGAAAGGTCATGGCAGATAGTGAGACCCAGAAGCTTGAAAGAAAAGACTTCTTCCAGAGGATTGTTGAGAAAGTGGATGGGGGGGTTTTGTAAACGGTCCTTTCGAAGAGACATAGTGAGAGTGTGAGATTTGTGTGGATTGAAAAACATGTTCCACGTGTTGGACCAGTTTGTGATTTTATCCAGATCTGCAGTGAGCGAAGAAGCTGCTGCTTGCCGGTCTGAGGGATGACAGATGGTACGGCAGAGGGTGGAGTCATCGGCAAAGAGAAATAGAGGATTTTCCAGAGAGTCCGAGAGATCATTGATGAAAACCAGAAAAGAACAGGGCCCAGAACGCTACCTTGAGGAACTCCAGCCTGCACAGGAAGAGGGGATGAAAGAACTCCATTTAGGGCCACACGTTGACTGCGACAGGAGAGGAAGTCTGCGAGCCATGAGTGGAGATGGCCTTGAATACCATGGGAAGAGAGTTTGGTGAGTAGGGCAGGGTGCCAGACTGTGTCAAAAGCACGTGATATGTCCAGGGATACGGCTCGGATTTCCTGTCTGGCATTGAGGACCTCCATCCATTGATGGGAGAGCAGTAGCAGCATATCCAGGGTAGAGTGACCTGGTCTGAAACCAAATTGATGATTGGAAATCAAGCCATTGGAGAAGAGGAAGGATTTCATGTCTGAAGCGATGATGGATTCCATAACCTTGCTGATGATTGGGAGAAGGCTGATTGGTCTGTAGTTACAGGGATCTGTTTTTGCACCTTTTTAATGCAAGGCAGTGATGTTAGCAGATTTCCAAGCAGATGGCAGATGACCTTGGGAAAATGAGAGGGTGAATAGAACAGAGAGAGGGTGAGCAAGAGCAGAAGAGCAGGCTTTGAGGACACGTGGGCTGATGCCGTCTGGACCGGTTGCAGAATCTGACTCGAGGTTTGAAAGCAAGCTCTCCACCTTGTCAGGAGAAAAGGATACAGAGTCCAGGGACAGTTGGGTGCGACTGGGTAAAGTGGGTAGAGATAGTGATGGGTTTGGGACACAAGATTTAGCTGCAAACACCGAGTTTAGACATTCAGCTTTATCACGTGTGGAATCAGCAGTGCGGCCATTTGAGGTAGGGGAGGGGATGGAGGCGGAACAAACACCAGAAACAGATTTGATTAAACGCCACCAGGATTTTGAGGAGGGAGAGAGCTTTGAGAGTTCAGACTTGAGATGAGAAAGATGTTGTTTTCTGGCTCTCCTGAGGGTAGATACACACTTGTTCCGAGCTTTGTGGAAAGAACTGAGATTGCCCTCAGTTGGGTTTGCTTTCCATGAGGCAAAGGCAAGTTGTTTCAGGACAACTGCCTCACCACAAGCTTCAGTAAACCAAGGGCGGGAGGAAGGGTAAGACAACTGAACACGAGAGGGGATAAATCTGTGCATGAGGGAGAGCAAGTTTCTTTGAAAGAATTCCCAGGATGAGTTGATGTTTGAGAAAGTAGTGATAGGAGACCAGTCTGTAAGTTTGATGGCTGCTCGGAGACCCTGCCAGTCGGCTTGAGTGAAATGCCAGACTCCGCGGCGGTGAGGTGGTTCTCTGATGACAGCCAGAGAGATGTCCACTTTAACAAGGACGTGGTCAGAAGAACCAATTGGAGCGAAGGAAGAGCAGCAGATATTGTCAGGGAAATTTGTCAAAATCAGATCCAGAAGAGATGGAGTACCATTGGTTGAGATCCGGGTCGGGAAGTTGACCGATTGAGTCAGTCCCAATGAGTCACAGAAAGCTTTTGCTGATGTCCCATGGCAGGTGAGAGAGGTACCCACACCTAGCCAACTGGCGTGATGACAATTGAAGTCGCCACATAAGAGGAAGAGAGAGTTTGGATGAGAAGATAGAAGATGGTCCATGTTTTCGGAGAGTGAGGTGTAGATGGAGTCATCACTGTTCGGTGGACGGTACAGTACACATATAAACATGAGGTGGGAGTGGAGGGGAAGCCGAAGCCAGAGGTATTCCTGGGGGTGTGGGGGAGTGAGAGCAGTGCAGGGAGAGTGAGGAATAGAGTCTTTGATGAAGAGAGCAACACCTCCACCAGGACGAGGCTCAGGTCTGTCATACCGTAAGAGGGAGTAACCAGGGAGAGATACTTGAGAGTCAGACACGTCATGGGAGAGGAAAGTTTCTGTTAGGCAGATAATGTCTGGTTTGTCAGTGGCAACCTGCATGGAAAGATCTGAAAGGTTTGAGCGAAGGCCCCGGATATTTGAGGTCCACACTTTTAATGAAGAGGTAGGGGAGGAGGCTTTGGGTGCAGGAGGGTTGCTGAAGGAGTGTGGGGTATTGCAGAATAGCGAGGGGAGGGGGCCGAATGAGGAGGAGAGAAGGCTCTGTGGTGCTGGGGGAGAGGGGGGACAAGAGACAAGGAAGATGGCAGTTGAGGATTTGAGGAGGTGGAGTGAAGAGATGGAGGTGAGAGGGCAGTGGAGGGAGGCAGGTTGGTGGATGAGAGGGGGGGCAACTTAGAGAAGGAAGAGTGAGGGGGATGAAAGGTGGGAGAAAGGTGAGAGGGGGAATTTTTGAAAGAGGTGAGAGGGAGGCTTGGAGGGAGAAGAGTGGGATGGTTGCTTTGAGAGTGAGAGTGAGCGGTGAGCGGCGGTGAGTTGGCACTGAAGTTGGAAAAAAGAATGGTTGATGGAAAGCGAGCATCCATGGCAAACTGTGGTTTTTAAAAGTTTTAGGTCAGAGATGCGATTTAACACAATTCTTGATGGATGCAATGAAGGCGAATTCAGAGCATGGAGAGAAGAAGCGTTGTAATAGTTGGATTTTTAGCAAGGAATGAAGGAGAGGTCGAAATGAGAGCAGTCTGTTAAAATAGCAGAAGAGAAGTGCATTGTGAAACAGTAAAGAGTACCACATGTGTGAGAGAGGAAGATGAAGCATTATAAGATCGTTTTTGTTGTTAATATTAATGTATGAGAGAGTTCAACAGATTAGGTCATGGAAGTGTAAAAAAAAAAAAGAAATCGAGGAAGACGAGGAGGAAGTTAAGAGGAAGAAGAAGTAGCAGAATCAGGAGAAGGTGAGCGTGTTGTTGTTGTTGTTGGGTATAAATATATATATATATATATATATATATATATATATATATATATATATATATATATATATATATATTTTTTTTTTTTTTTTTTTTTTTGAGATAAGAAAGAGATTAGTTGGGAGAATGGGGATGTTTGGAAAGTGGGGAGGATGAAAATTGAAGGTAATGGGGAGGATAGAAATTGAAGGTAATGGGGAGAAAACAAACAAACAAACAAAAAAAACGATCGAACACCGAATGGAACCGGTAGGCCTCAAACCTAGGACTAGGCCTCAAACACCAAGTAAGAACGTCGACATAAATACTCACAAAATAGCACGATTTTTGAAACAAAACCGAACTAGGAACACACATTAACATGTAGGTGAGAAAATTAAACAGTTAAAACGGGACAAATAACAACCGGAACTTAACTTTGAGAATGTCAGCAGGGAGCCCCGAAGGAGACCTCTTGCCGCTCAAAACCGGAACCAGAAGTCCATCTCATCATCAGCCACAATCTTTCATTGGTAGATCATGTTTCCAAGATGGTGTCAAAACCCAGCCATCAACTGCGTATCCTCCTCCATCATGCAGGATCTTTCCTTGGCCAATTCAAACTTTTAACAACATTGAAGGCCTTCATTCGCAGCTTGATGGAGTACTGCTCTTTATGGAGTACTGATCTCCCAGTTGGGCTCGCGCCATGCCTCACACCTTAGCTCAGGTCAGGTGGGGTATGGGAGCATGCGCCGAAGCAGCGCGTCACCATATCCACTTTCTGCCAGTACTCCAGAGGCCTCCGTCTGGCCACCCCCCAGACAGATGCCTGGCCCATCCCTATTTCCTTGAGATGCTGATCAACCTGCTGCAACCATGAGGCATGTGGGTGGCCCATTGGCCTCCTCCGCTCATGAGACTCCCTCGCTGAGAGAATCTGGTGAGCAGGATCAGCATCAGGAAAATGAGCCACGTGTCCATATAGCTGCAGCTGACGCTCACGGACTATGCAGGTCACAAATCTCATATTATTCTCTCTCAGCAACTGCTTGTTGGACACAAAGTATGACCAATGGTAGCCAAGGATTCTTCAAAGAGACATGGTACCAAATGAATTAAGTCTATCTCAGATCCCTGGTCAGAGTCCAAGTCTCACATCCGTAGCGTAACATTGGAAGCACCAAGGACCTAAAGACTCGGATTTTCGTCCTCCTGCACAGGTACCGACAGCGCCACACCCCATGATCTATTGAATCGATGACTCCCCAGGCCCAACCCAGACATCAACTGCCCTCTGGCTCACAGCCAGCAGACATGAATATCATCACCAAGGTAATTCAATCTCTCGGTGACTTCAACATCCTCATCACAAACAGGTACAGACAAGATAGCAGCATCCAAGTTGTCATTGAAAGCCTGGCTCTTAGCTTTGACCCAGGAATCCCATAATCCCAACGGCTCCGACTCCTCATTCAGCATCTCAAAGGCTCCGAAAAAGATATCCAGAGTCTCCACAAAGATGACTTCATCATCTGTGACATCAAGGTCAGAGATCTTGACATTCCCAAATGATGCACCGCAGTTTGATGTCTCTGACATCCTCCCCAGAATCCATTCCATACAGTGCTGAAAAATGTGGGGGCCAGTACACACCTCTGATGAACTCCAGTAACAACTGGAAATAAGTCAGATATGGTATCACCACATCTCACAGCACTTTTAGTACCAGAGTATAGTTCAGACATCAGATTGATCAGTTTTGGTGGCACCCCATGAAGACCAACAATCCTCCAGAGGGCAGCCCGATTTACTGAATTAAACGCTTTGCAGAGATCAACATAGGTTGCAAGCAGCCCCTGCTGAAACTCTCATCTGCATTCGGTGAGGAGCCGAATAGCAGGGATACAGTCAATCGTTGACCTCTTTGGTGTGAAGACTGACTGCTCTGGGTGCTGGTGCTCAACCTGATGCTGGCGAACCCCATTAAGAATTATTCGAGCAAAGACCTTGCCCAGCACTGAGAGCAGCGTCACCCCTCGGTAGTTGTTGCAGTCTTGGCGATCACCTTTCCCTTTCCAGAGAGGGACAACAAGGCCCCTCTTCCAGTCACTTGCGATGATGCCTGTGTTCCAGGCAGAGCATAGAACTGCATGCAAGCACATGAGTACAACATTACTACCAGCCTTGAGAAGTTCAGTATGGATGCCACAGATCTCAGGAGCTTTACCCATTTCTAATTGGTTCACAGCAGCCTGTGTTTGCACAAATGAAGGTGGATCACAGTTGATTGGAGGGTCAGCGAACAGGGAGAGTAACAGCCCTGACATCCAATCCAACTCAACAGCAGGTGGGTCTGCCTGGTTACAGCCGCTTAAAGTAACCAACCCAGTGGGCCTTCACTTTGGACTCGACTGTCAAGAGCCCACCACCCTCCGCTCTAACTGCAGGTCACCGAGGGGACGTGCTTGGAGCAAAGCAATGCACAAATTTCCCTGTAAGCAGGATGAGAATCACTTGACCACTGGTGATGCTCTACCCCCTCAAAGACTTCTCACACACAGGCCTCCTTGTCCGCCCTCAGTGCACGTACAGTTTTATGCCTCAACTCCCTGAACAGTTCAGCTCTGCCATCAAGCCTGGCCCTGCGACTCTGGTCAATGGTATCCAGTTTCCCTTGAGAGACAAAATTCTTCTTTGCCCATTGGTGCGTATGCAGACATTCACCGGCAACATCAAGGATGGTGGTCTTGAAGGCACAACTCCACAACTCTTCAGGATTCCCCAAAGCACTCAGACCCTCCAAAATCCCACTCAGCCTGTTTTAAAACTCCTCAACTACCCTCTCATCCTTGAGCTTGCCAACATCCAGCCTGGGGTGGTACCATTCTCCCGGATTTACGGTGCAACGACAGAGTTGCTACAACAAGCCTGTGGTCGGTATTGAGGAACTGAGCATTGCGGTTGATCCTGCAGTTCTGGATCATCCTCCAGTGACCATCCAAAAGCACATGGTTATTCTCCATTTCCACACCACCAGCATTGGAATACCAAGTTCAGTGATGAGCCTGTGGGTGCTGAAACCATGAACCAGCCAACCAAAGTCCACGACTTCTTGCAAAGTCAAGCAACTTATTGCTATTCAGGTTCACAGTTCCAGACCCATGGGGATCAACACATGTCTCATAACCATCCCTATCAGTGCCAGTCGATGCAATTAAATCCCCCAAGACGAGAGTATCTCGCCTGGGGCACTGATCAACCAGACTCGAGTGTGGCATAGAATGTGTCCTTCATGGTGAGATCACTCGCCTCAGTCGGAACATATATAGAGACCAGGGAAACGATACCCAAAGAGTGATGAATCCTTAGTCTCATAATATGCTCGTTAACCAGTGTTACCTCAATTATCATTGGAGTCAGATTATTGGACACAGCTACAGCAACTCCTTGGGCATGGTAACCATCAGAGTGACCAGTCAAATCGTCGGTGTAACCACCCGCCATGATCTCTCCACTATCTGGTCTCCAAACTTCAGAGAGTGCTGCAATACCGATGTTCAAATGCTTGAGCTCTGATAACAGAGACAGGTGATCATCCTCTCTTCGGGATCGGACATTCCAGGCACCCACCGGAAGGGACCGCCTCAGGTTAACCCAAGAAGACCGCCGTCTGGTGGACGACACCTCAGCACCACTCCGCCACACACCACTACAATCTGACCCAGGAAGTTTACCCCCGCTTTTCCTCCTGTTATCAAGGAATGGGGGTCCCGAAGGCTTTGCCCCAATCCTGTTATCCAGTGAGCTGCCCTGCAAAGGGCAGTGGCACAGGAGGTACTCCCACAGAGTCCTCCCATGGAGCTCACACCTTGCTCTTCTTGATTCCATGAAAAGCAATGCCCTCAAAATCATTGGAATGTCCTGTGGGGAAGCTGAGTGTCTGGGAATGTTACTCTCATATCACAAACATGTTGGAGGCCTCCCTGTATTCTATTACATTTTCGGTCTTGCACTCTTTGCCCTCTCTTGTCTCTGTCCCTTCAAGGTTTCTGCAGGGTGCATACAGTCTACTATTAACCCTCTTCTTGTTAAACTTCCAAAATCCAGGTTCAATGCTCACCTCCACTCATTTGTTCTGCTTTTCTATCACCTGTGTAAATGACTTCCCCAGTCTATTCAACCACATTATTCCCTCCCGCGCTTCAAGCCAACTGTTCACCACTACTTCAGGTCATCCATCATTCATACTCATGATCTCTTCTTCCCAAAATGACTCCATTTCTAAGCTCTCCCTTTTTCCAGGTTATTGTGATTTCCCCTTCTCCCACACTTCTTTTGTTTGTTCGTTGTCAGTTGCTTTGTTAGTTTTCTGTTTCATCCCCACTGTCACCTTCCTATTTTTGCTGTGTTTCAGCTTGTGTGCAGCGTGTTCACCCCCATGTGTTCACTCACCCCTGATGTTTCTGTAACTAATCTTAATATGTTCGCTGAGCAGGCCCACTAGATGACCGTTTTTAGTGCTAAGCAAGCCCGATTAACTCATAGTTCTCATTCTCAAATGCTGCAATCAGAACTGACAGAATAAATAAGGGCAGTTTCTTAAGGAAATGACTTTTAGTAGCTCTAAGAAAATGGCAAGTATTTCCAAGAAGACACAACGGCATGTATATTACAGGTATGTTCAGCACGTATACATTCCCATTATCCACTTTGCAAAATACCTGCCCTCGGAACCTCAACAGTGACTTTGCAACTCGCCAATAGCTGGCACTGCTTGCATCAAGGAAAGGTAAGATAGGAAGAGGGTCAACAGAGTGGGAGACAAAGATAAAGCTGGGGTTGTGCACCATGTCTCTCCACACCTTGCGCCAGCTCTACCTCTGCCAATTCTCCTGCTGATGGACTGGTTTTCAGACCTCTCATGCTCCGCTCACGATTCCTCCTCACCGTCGTATACATGCTGCCTTCTCCCTGTACTCTTGGTTTCTTCGTAGCGAGAACTAGACGTCGGTTTTGGCAGGATAATGCAGGGAGTGGACAAGGTGAAGTGGGGGTCAGTGGTCGATGTAGGTGACGCCAAGTGCAAAGGGACAAGAGGTGCTGAGAGTAGAATAGGAAATATAGCATAAGAGAAATTGAACAAAAAAATAGGACCACTGGACCTGGAGCTTATCTGGGTCCTGGCCTAATGTTGGAACCCAAATTTGGTAACATTCTGACTGGTGAATCTGGAGAAGATTTGTAAAGGAATGAATGTGATTTTCCCAAAAGTTGACCAAGTCGGCCATTTTGACACACTTCCGGTCAGGGGATCTGCATGACTTCCACAGGATAATTAATATCCATACCCTCGACCAGGGGTCGGGAACGTTTTTGACTCAGAGAGCCATTAAAGCAAAATATTTGGAAATCTATTTCAGTGAGAGCCATATAATATATTTTAAGACTGAATTCAACTAAATGTGAGTATAATAAGCCTCTGAATTTATTCTTTTAAATAATGTTGTTATAATACTCACCATTAATGGGACTTCTGGTGCTGCATGGATTTGCTGATGGCTTTGTAGTCTGGTTGGTACTTGGTGAGGTTAAGCTTCATGCAAGCGTTGAGGCTTTCATCCGTTAGACGTGATCGTAGGTTGGACTTGATGTTTTTAAGATGTGAGAATGACTGCTCACATGCATACGTAGATCCAAACAAGGTCAATACAGCAATACTCACACGCTGCAGTGTGTGGTATGTGACAGGAAGCGCGTTCCAAGTTTTGATAATCAGCTCGTCTTCGGGTTGAAGTTTTTTCATTTCTGTCCACATGTGCTTGCTCGCCAACTCTGCTTTCTGTCGTGCGATTCTTTCCAAATCTTCATTCAGTGACTTGAACTTATTCACCCACATGTCTGAGGCCTTCAGGTCAGCCACTTCTGCTTCAAAATCTCTGACGGAGACACCAGGAATGTAACTCAGGTCGGCTGTGTTCAGTGAACACTCGTTTGGATGGGTGATGAACTTAAAAAGACGAGTGTGCTCACGAAATTCTCCAAAGCGTGCTTTGAATAACTGTAGGAGACTGGATGTGAAGCCAGCTAACTGGTAGAGATCAAAGTTTTGAGTGGGCTCACTTGCTGTGCATGCATCTTTAAATTGTCTCAGTTTTTCAAAATGTAGTAAACGACCTGTTTCAAGATCCATGATAAAAAGCTCCAGCTTGTTTTCAAAAGCAAACACGGCTTGTTGAAGGGATAACACTGTATTTCCAATGCCTTGCATTTTCACGTTGAGCTGGTTCAGATGTTCAGGTCATATCCACGAGATAGTAAAACTTGAGGAGCCACTCAGTTTCGGCTAGCTCAGGATGCTCAATCCCTTTCATTTCAAGGAAAGTCCGGATTTCGTTCAGGCAAGCCACAAAACGGCTAAGCACCTTCCCTCTTGCCAACCAACGCACATTGCTGTGCAAAAGCAGACCGTGATAGTTATTTCCAACTTCATCCAGCAGTGTTTTAAACTGGCGAGCATTTAAGGCTCGGGCAACAATAAAGTTGATCACACGAATGACCAGCGACATCACTTCGCCAAGCTGCCCATCACACATCTGAGCACAAAGTGCCTCCTGGTGTAGAATGCAATGGAAACTTAGGATGGGTCTATTTTCATGTTCATGGAGAAGCACCACAAATCCTTTGTTTTTCCCCACCATACACGGAGCACCATCAGTACACACCGAGATAAGTTTATCCATTCGTAGATTTTTTTTCTTGAGCGAACTCCATGAAAGACTTGAATAAATACTCACCTCTTGTGGACCCTTTTATTGGCAGAACAGCAAGACTTTCTTCGCGCAGTGTATCACCAGCAGCATATCTTGCAATCACACTGAACTGCGACAAATGGCTTACGTCTGTTGACTCATCCAAAGCCAGGGAAAAGAACGGCGCTGTATTTATGTCCTTCACTTGCGTTTCCTCCACTTGGTTTGCCATCATGATGGTACGATCATGAACAGTTCTTGCCGACAGAGGCATGTCTTGTATCCGTTTGATTATCTTGTCTTTGTTCGGAAGATCATCAAAAAGTTCATTGGCGACATCCAGCATGAACGTTTTTGCATACTCGACATCTGTGAATGGTTTTCCGTTCCTCACTATTGCTAAAGATCCAGCAAAGCTGGCGGAATTATAGTCACCTTGCCGGGTCCATACGCGGAGTTGCTGCTGGCTGGCTTGCACCCTGCTCAGTAGCTCTTGGCACGCTTTCTTTCTGCTGTCTCCCAAAGGGTATTTTGATGCAAAGGTAGCATGGCGCGTGTCGAAGTGCCGCTTTATATTCCACCGTTTCATCGATGCAATTTTGTCATTGCAAATTAGACACACCACAGAACCTGCTCTCTCCACAAAGGCGAATTCTTCGGCCCATTCGTCCTGAAATGTACGATACTCCTCATCTTTTTTCTTTTCGCCATCTTCTTCGTCGAAGGGTTAGCTTTGAGCAAATGAGAGAGAGGGAGATGTTGACCCAAGTGAGTCTGGCTGGCCTGCGCACGGGCTGACATACTCGAGAGGTGCGGCGCGGCCGGCCGACTCTGGGATGCTGTCGCCTCAGCGGTGGCGCGTGATTGGTCGAGATGAATTCCGTGACGCGTCTCGGCGGCGGCACGTCATTGGAGGAACCGAAATCACGAGTCGCCTCAGCGGTGGCGCGTGATTGGTCGAGATGAATTCCGTGACGCGTCTCGGCGGCGGCACGTCATTGGAGGAACCGAAATCACGAGTCGCCTCATCGGTGGCGCGTGATTGGTCGAGATGAATTCCGTGACGCGTCTCGGCGGCGGCACGTCATTGGAGGAACCGAAATCACTACTCGCGTCGGCCGCATGACTGGACGAAACAAAAACCGCTTCAGACAATTCGGAGGTGTTTTTTCTTCTCTCCTTCTGCCAAGTTCAGCCCTGCACGTGAATGAAGCACGACACCATTCAAACTATAGGTAAAGCTTCTGCGAGAAATATTGGGCTTTCCAAGTTTCAAACTCCAATTTTATCTGCGAGCCAGATGCAATCATCAAAAGAGCCATACCTGGCTCGCGAGCCACACGTTCCCGACCCCTGCCCTAGACTAATGTTGCAAAAAAGATTTGGCAGCATTCTGACTGGTGGGTCTGGAGAACAAGATTTTGGAAGGAATTTGTATGGCTGACATTTTGACACACTTCCGGTCATGTGATCAGCATGGCCTCTGCAATTTAACATGAAAACCGTGTCCTTATGTTGTAACCCAAATTTGGTAGGAATATGACTGGTGGGTCTGGAGAAAAAGATTTTTGAAGGAATTTACTCGATTTTCACAAAAATTGACCAAGTCGGCCATTTTGACACACTTCCGGTCATGTGATCAGCATGACCTCCACAATTTAACATCCCTACCCTGGGCCGAATGTTGTAATCCAAATTTGGTAGCATTCTGAATGGTGGGTCTGGAGAAGAAGATTTTTGATAAAATTTACTGAGTCGGCCATTTTGACGTATTTAAAATCATTTGCAATTCAAGCTTTGCAATTCCTGTTACCAGTTACAAGGGGAACATTGCTGCCAAATTTCAGCTGTATTGGCAGGAGAAGTCGAAAAAAGACATGGACGGATGGACGGATAGTGCGCAATGACCAATACCTTATCTGGAATGTAAATTCCCGATAAGCTTGTAAAGAAAGGAAATAGAAAGCAGAATGAGCACAAGAAGGGAAGAAAAAATAGAGAGAAAGCATTAAAGCCGGTCAGATGAGAATATGCGATAAGGGAAGTCGCAAGAGGTTTGATGCGGACTGGTGTCTTAGAATGCTTACTCCACTTGAGGTCTTCTCGCTCTTGTCTAATTTCTCGCCAGTCCACCCTTGCATTTTATTGGCATCTGTTTGCCGCCTGCTCATGCTCCCCCCCCTCCCCCACTTTTCTGCCAGCAGAAACTTCACCTTCATACCTGATTGGTGCACTGATACTCCGACCCCTGGTGATTGGCCCTTACAATTCTGGTGCACTGTCTATGTTAAGATGATCAATCAGCTCCAGGTATTCACCAAACCAGTATGGGGCAGCTGCCTATAGTGTTGACGCTGGGGTTTAGGAGGTGCTGTAACTGGTGTGTTTTATGTGAGAAATCAATGCGGACAGCAGGAAGAATAGGAAGACGTACATATGGGATTTCTAACTAAACACTTGCAATGCATATCTGCTCACATGAATGTGTGTGTGTGTGTGTGTGTGTGTGTGTGTGTGTGTGTGTGTGTGTGTGTGTGTGTGTGTGTGTGTGTGTGTGTGTGTGTGTGTGTGTGTGTGTGTGTGTGTGTGTGTGTGTGTGTGTGTGTGTGTGTGTGTGTGTGTGTGAATATATATTCACAGTATATTGTTTGGTTCTGGGGCCA
The DNA here is from genome assembly GCF_056783735.1 of Eptatretus burgeri. Classification (NCBI taxonomy): domain Eukaryota; kingdom Metazoa; phylum Chordata; class Myxini; order Myxiniformes; family Myxinidae; genus Eptatretus; species Eptatretus burgeri. The sequence goes on along the minus strand of NC_140975.1, from coordinate 25,983,016 downwards.
CAAGAAAAATTCTACGAGATTTTTGCATCTATTGGCAAAAGGAGAAGCGCCTGTCTGTATGTTACATCCAATACCGCTGCTAGCCTGTATGAACAGGAAATGATAGGGACTCGACACTTCTCATCCACAGATATTTTTCATATTTCCTATATTTCCATGAATCCGATTTGCATTTAGGAACAGAACAATTTTGGTTAACAATTTTGAAATTGACACTCTTTCATATAAATGCTGAAAATTGTTTGAAAGACGTTTTAAAAAGTGTTTTTTTATTGCAAATTTTGTACTAGCAAAGCAGGATAAAAGTGCCCATTGAACAGAACTGAGTCACTGAAAACACACACAGCACATGAGCAAAAGGCCTCGGTTAGCATTCATATGTCATTTCGAAAGTCCCGTTTTGATGCAAAGGGACACAACTTGTCAACGAATGTCTTTGTCCTGCATGTGATTTATGTAAACACTCCTCTGAGCATCTAGCTCAATATTCCAACCAGACTAGGTGGTGTAACTCTAACCAGAGTCTGGGAGGTTTCGTAGTTCAAATCCTTGATGAGTTGTACCAAAGACTTTAAGAATGGTGTGTTCTAGCTTCCTCATCATTGAAAAAGGATACAATAGTGAGAAACAACCAAAGGTTGGCAGCCATTTAGCAGGCCTGATGTGTGACATGACCTCCTCTGTTGAAGTTCCTTGAAAGGAAACTCCTATTTTAGCCTCTTCACAGGCAGCAAGTTAGCATCAATCCCAAGATGCCCTGATGGTGTTCAGAGTCAACTGCAATGTATGTGGTGGTGTTCGGTTCGATCAAGTTGGTTCGGGTACACACATACCAGGCATGGTAGGCAGGTTTTCAAATACACTCTACACGAGTTCATAGTAAAGGACTCAGCTTGATTAAACTAACAATTCAATAGTTACGTGATAATCCTTCTGTTTATTGTGACAAGGGACTATTTTTCTACTACAGGTTGTTCCATGAATTTCTGACACATGTATGTCATAAAATTTATTATACAATAGAGACACACGAGCTTGATTAGACAATATAAATGTAACAGACATTTGTGAAACACCACACATATCTAAACACAGAATAATGGGCTGTGGATATATGGCACAGGTATGACAGGCCATTTGGCCTCCTGTGCTTGTAAGTTTATTTGTACAGTATTTTGATGCAATTGGCAATTATTGTTAAACTTCGATAACTCATTATACACACAAAAGTTTCAGACCAGGCTTCAAAGACGAATGAAAATTTGAGACAGTCAAGCAGCTTTAAGTTGTCTTTCAAATGGTCTTGCTTCTGACATGTCAGATAGTCCTCCAAGAAGATGGTCTGAGGGCACAATTGCGACTTGTCCACTATCCCAGTCACCTACAATTCACTGATAATACTACCACCAGGGGGCAGTCAAGGAGGAGTAGGTACTGGGAGTAGATACAATATGGAGATCATTTCACCACATGCACAAACCCAAACTGTTCCACCCCTGGTAGATTTTTGGAGCCTCCATCTCATGATGTAAGACTTTCAATCCTAATGACACAAGCTCCATAACAATAGACATGTTGTTTTTCTTCAGTTGAAAAGTTTGCAGCGAGAGTAATTTTTAATGGTAATATGGCAGAAGTTATAAAATAATAGGAGCAAGATGCACTTGTTACCGTTGCCGAGGAACCAGTTCCAGTGTAAGCTCCATTGTCTTGGGTCACGTGAGCTGCAGTCAGCAGACAGGTTCTGCTGCGCTGACTTTTATCCATGGATATTTTTGTATATGGAACTTTTCTGACTGTTTTGTGGTTTTTTCTGGTATATTGGCTTTGATTGCATCAGTCTGCAAAATTTCAGCTTTCCACCCCACTTGGAAGGTGTGTGTGTGTGCATGTGTATGTGTGTATATATATATATATATATATATATATATATATATATATATATATATATATATATATATATATACATATATATATACATACATATATATACATATATATATACACATATATACATATATACATACATATATACATATATATATATACATACATATATATATATATATATATATATATATACATACATATATATATATATATATATATATACATACATATATATATATATACATACATATATATACATACATATA
>NC_140975.1:25848360-25975860 GCF_056783735.1 Eptatretus burgeri | reverse complement strand
CAAAATTGTTTGGAGCGATGAGGCCAGCTTCAAGTTAAATGGCTAAATTAACCAAGACAATTGCACGTACAGGGCTCCTGAAAATCCCCATGTTACTATGGAACACAATTTAAACTTATCAGGTGTGGTGTGGGATATCAGCATTGGGCATCCTCGGGCCATTCTTTTTTGACCAAACTGTCACTGGGGATGTTTACTTAAACTTGCTGCAGGAATCTGTCGGTCCACGTGTCGAAAAGATATTTAGTGACGAAGAGATTTACTTTCAGCAAGATGGAGCACCTCCCCACAACCACCATGATGTAAGGGCCTATCCCAAATCAACTTTTCCGAACAGATGGATTGGGTGAAGAGGTGGTGTTGAATTCCCTGCGTGTTCCCCAGACCTCACTCCAATGGACTTCTTTTTATGGGGATATCTCAAAGAAAAGGTTTACGGCTCAAAACCAGCAACAGTCGATGAGCTGAAAGAGGAAATTGAAAGACAATGTCTTGCAGTTCCAAATTAAATGATTCGTAACGCTGTTGAATCCATTGGTCCGCGTTATCGGCTGTGTTTGAAACGTGATGGTCGTCAGTTTGAACCTTTGTAAACATGCATTTATACATTTAACCATTAATCTTGTTTCAAAGTCAACAAACAACGCATTTATTATCATTTAAAGAGCGAGTACATTTTTGGGGGACACCCTGGTATATTTATACACACACACACACACACACACACACACACACACACACACACACACACACACACACACACACACACACACACACACACACACACACACACACACACACACACACACACACACACACACCAGTGTGACCACTCCTCATTTTCATAAATGCCAAGGTGAGCCAATGAAAAAAAGCCAAGAATTCACAAGGTTTCGGAAAAGTGATGATAATAGAAAAAAATATAAAAAACCAAGACGCTAAGGTGAACAACGAATAGCCAAGATCTTGTGAAAAAGCCAAGGAGTGGTCACACTGACACACACACTGACACACACACACACTGACACACACACACACTGACACACACACACACACTGACACACACACACACACTGACACACACACACACGCCGCACAATTGTGCCTTGCTGACCAGATCTTCAAAGTCCTCAAATAATCATCCATTTTGACCCCTGCTCTACCTGTCCATCCCTTCAACCTCGCCGCAAGACTATGTGGCACAGAGCCCAACATGAAACTTAGCTGTGTCCAGTGTTCAGAAGCCACTGTTGGTGAGGCCAGTAACGACGATCACAACGATGGGCGGTCGGCATCCACTGGGGGTGTGGCTGAAGTTGATAATGATAGCGACGGGCGTTCAGTGGCCACTGGAGGCAAGGCTGGCATCGATAACAACAACTACGAGTGTTTGTTGGCCACTTGCTGTTTGGCTGGTGTCGATAAGCTGAAGTCTACACAAAGACTAATGAAATAACTAATCCTCGGGTCACCTAAGTGTCCATGTATGCTTTCCCCCTGGGGTAAGTTTCCAAAACCGAAATACATATTGTTATGGTTTTGGAAAACATAACCCAGAGGGAGAGCATACATGGACACATAGGTGAACCGAGGATCAGTTCTTTCATTAGTCTTTGTATAGATAGTCATTGGCCCCTTGTCAAAGGGCTGTTCGGGGGGCATGCGTTGGCTCGGCTGTATTTTTCCAGTGTAATGTCTCTCCCTCCCCCTCTGTTACTCTCAATCTTTCTTCCTTTACACCATCATTCTGTTCAATCCCTCTGTTACTTTGAATGTTTCTTTCTTTCCACCATTGTTCTGTTCAATCCCTCTGCTACTTTCAATCTTCCCTACTTTAACCCCGAGGCCTGTTTCCTAGTTTGGTTGTCCCTCGGTCTGGCGAAATTCCTCTCCATGTTCCCTCCATTTGTGCATTGTTTAATTGGGCACGTTTGACCAGTCTGTGGTCGATAACCCATCAATCAGGTGCTCTCTCATGCATGTTCATGACGCTTGGTGCTCGTCGTGGTGTGCGAGGTGTGGTGCTTCTCGCAGGCCTGGTATAGTGCAGACCAGTACGAGTGGGCGTTTTGCATGCTTGGGGAGGGGGCTGGGGGCTATCGTCACGGCTTTGGGCGCGTAAAGGGAGAGGCGGGGGCTGCATTGAAAGTTCCCTCATAACAGTATGGTATTTTCCACAAGTGATGTCATGGACCCGCCCCCATCAGCTGCGAACCAATAAAACAGAGAGAGAAAGAGAAAGCTCGTGGGAGGTAGGAAGAGAACTGATTTGAAGAAGAAGCAGAAAAGCAAACCTCACATGAACACCAAATTGTCGCGGATTCGGGTTTCGAGGCCTGACATGAGTGGAGCACTTGTGTCCCTCCCGAATGCCCAGTCTTGAGGCTGCCAGGAACAGATAACTCTGCACACCAGCAGGTTGCTAGGCAACCACAAAAGCCAATTGGCATGACAAATCCGGGCAGGGTTACACCACTTCGCGTGATACCTTACCTGTGGACGGCCGGCCCATTGGGGCCGCATTCCCTCAGCGCACATTCGGATTACTGCCAAGCATTACAGTGAGTGTGAGCTGGCCAACATAGCAAATTATTGGAGTACAACTTCCCGTCTAACGATACTTGTGCACTGTATCAGACCAAAAAAGGAAAAGACAACCGAGACAGATTGGAAATAACAATAAACAATTCTTTTACAAACACACAAGCAAGCAATCTTTTAAAAGGAGGTATTTATCAGCAAGAAAGGAAAAAGCCACATTAGAGCAGATTTAACTATAACACATATTCTTCATATTCAATCTTGCTTACACAAGAGACGTGGCCATCATTCACTCAGGGGAGAATCATAAAAATAAAACAAGGAATTAAAAATAAAATAAAAGTAACATATGGAGAAAAGATAAATATCCTTTTCCTTTCTTCCTCACCTCACACAACCCAAATATATAAGAATGTGAAGGAAAATGGAAGGAGAAGATGGGCAGTGGTGATGTGTCACAATGGCGGCACACAGCTTGATCCCTGAGGTGCCCTGATGCAGTAGGCGAGTCCTCTTTTGCATCCCAGATATACAAGCTATATAGGTGACTCACTCTGCCTCAGATTCTTCCTCCTCAGGCACCCGTCGATGAGGTGCCACCATTAACCCTCCTTGTCTTTCGTGGCTGACAGGATCGAGAGGGCAGGATGACGCTCATGGAAGGAGTGTTCTTTTTCCACAGAAGCTCGACACCAACTGCTCGTGAAACCTTCCTTTCTTTACCCTCATATGTTTTTGTTCCTACCCTCATGAGCCTTCTCAGTGTTTGAGTCTTCTCCTCATGCGAGCTTAACCCATTTGCTTCTGCCATTCTGCTTCTCTCACGATGATAAAAGTCTTGCAAAGCAAGAATGTTTGCCGACAGGCAAATTGCCTTCCCGTTGGACCATGGGCAGGTGTTTTTTTTTGTTTGTTTGTTTTTTTTTGTTTTTTTTACACACGACAGCCAAAAATATGCCACAGATGCAGTCAGCTGGGTGCAAAGAACAACCTTGCGCAAAGTGTGGCCAGCTGGGACACGTAAGGAAATACTGCACCTCCCAGGAGCCGTGCACCCTCTGTGGTTGTGGTTCACCGGGGCACACCTTCTGCTCCTGCCAGCAAAGTTCTATGAGCAAGATGCATGTGTCTGTTGGTTGGGGCAGGGGTGTTGCCCCTATACCAAGAATGGTGGTGTCGATGCCTGTCATGTCACCCCCACTGCAGGAAGGAGGTGGAGGAGGAGGACAGAGAAGAGGGAGAGGAGGAAAGAGGAGAAGGAAGAAATGAAGAGGTAGAGGGAAGAAAGGAGGGAGAGCAAAGATCAGGAAGTGGCGACATCAAGTGCTGGGCTAAAGGAGATGGGAGGGGCGGGGTGGAAGGACCCCTCCAAAGGAGAGGTGGTTTCTCCAGCAGCAGGGGCGGAGGGAGCAGCCTCCACTTTGGAGACCCCGCCACAGGAGGATGAAGGAGTCAGTTCCTCCTCTGGCTAAGAGGACATAAAACCAGATGGTTGGGGAAAGTGCAGGAGGAGGGGCTGGGACAATGGGGAGGGTCCTCTGGACATGGGCCCAGTGGCCACTTATCAGAAAAAAGGGTCCACAAGAAGATAATCCACAACAGATGCCCAGATATTGACGAAAGGGAATCAGCAAAGAGGGATATTGAAAAGTGGCTCAACACGGACTCCCCCCCCCGCCCCCGACCCCCTATCCATGCCTGTTCCCACCCTCACTCCCCGAGGGGAAGGGCCCCACCCCTCATGTTTGAACCCCCTCTACAGATGAAATGTGAATTAAAAGGATGGGACCATAACTTCGTTTTTTTGACCTTTTGATTTCTGTGGATTGAGTATGGGTTTCTTTTGCTTTGATTTCTTCTCTTTCTTTGATTTCCTTTTCCTCTTCTTCTTTGATTACTTCTTGTTTTACGATTTTTTGTTTGATTTGTTCTTTGATTCCTTGCTTCATTCCTTATTCATTTATCCTTTTGTTTAATATATTGCTGGATCCCTTGGTCTTTGATCCTTTTAGGGTATTTTTTATTTGATTTCTTTATTTGGGTTTTTTTTTTACATTTTTAAAAACATTTATTTTTTAATATATAATAATAAAATATAGCACCGCAAAGTGGGCGTAACCCCTCAGCCCCTTGACGCAAACCAATTTCAAGATGGTGGCCATATTGAAAATCGCAGCATGCCCATTTTCGAAAGGAACCTTCCTCGACTCAACCCCAACACACCCAGCAAAAATGGATTTAATCGGACGAGGCGTTCTCCTCCAAATTTACAGAAACCAATTTCAAGATGGCTGCCGTGGCGGCCACAGTGAAAATCGCAGCATGCCCATTTTGGAAAGGAACCTTCCTCTACTCAACCCCATTATACCTCGCCAGAATAAAATCAATGTGTGAAGCCGTTCAAGTTATTGTCCGGAAACCAAATTCAAGATGGCTGCTCTAGCCGCAATATTGGATATTGGATTGCGCTGAATATCGAAAGGAACCTTCCTCGAATCACCCCCATTATACCCCCATGAAAATAAAATCAATCTGTCAAGCCGTTCTCAAGTTATTGTCCGGAAACCAAATTCAAGATGGCTGCCCTAGCCGCCATATTGGATATCGCATCGCACTGATTATCGAAAGGAACCTTCCTCTACCCAGCCCCAACACACCCTGCAAAAATGGATTTAATCGGACAAGGCGTTCTCCTTGAAATCGAAGGAAACCAATTTCAAGATGGCTGCCATGGAGGCCACATTGAAAATCGCAGTGCGCCCATTTTCGAAAGGAACCTTCCTCTACTCAACCCCAACACACACTGCAAAAAATGGATTTAATCGGACAAGGCGTTCTCCTCGAAATTGACGGAAACCAAAAGTTGACAGACGGACGGACGGACGGACGCCCGGACAACGGCTGTGACAATACCGCCTAAGCCCAATTCGGGCTGAGGGGTAAAAAGCAAGGCCGTAAAACCCCCAATGCCTCCATCCACAGAGCACGTGTGGTCACCCCATGGATTGATGAGCACGACACTGATGTTATCCATTCGTCATGGCCTTCTCAGTCACCAGATCTGAACCTCATCGGGCATTTATTGGATATTCTGGAATGACGCCCGAGATGGAGTTTTCCACCTCCGTCAAACAGGTGTGAATTGATTGACTTTCTCATGGAAGAATTGTGCACCATCCTTCCTACAGAATTCCAGACACTGATGCACTCTATGCTACGACACATACAGGCCACACTGGCCACACATGGTGGCCCATCACCCTATTAAGTGACTTTACATTGGTGTTCCCATTTTTTAATCCACTACCTGTATATACAGTACTGTACTGTATATCGTTGAAAGTATTGTGATCTGAAGAAAATATTTATTGCTTTTACAACAATATTTGTAAATTGTATCAAGTTTTCAGGAAGTAGAATTATACATCCGCTTCTTACATTTTGATGTCATTGAGCCACCAATGACGTCACAAATCGTTTCTGCGTCGTCGGACACTGAAGATAAAATTCAAGCAATAATTGTCATATGAATATTTATGAATGTCTTAGTCACAATTAAACCTGGTCCATTGTGCGGCATTGCCTTAATATGCCCTTTGTTTTCCAGTTTGTTTCCCTCCTTTCTCGTGCAAACCTTTTCCTGTCTTCCCCACCTTCCCACATATACCCCCACCCACCACCTTCTGTGTTTAATTGTGACTACTGAAGAAGACATTCATTCTCTTCTCTTCTCTTCTCTTCTCTTCTCTTCTCTTCTCTCTCTCTCTCTCTCCAGAAATTATGATAACGACAAAATAGGTGTCATGTCGATCAAAAGATGGATTCATTTTCTCCACAGTTTCTTGTTTAGAGCACATCAAGTGAAAGTGGAAAAAAAAGTAATTGAAAAATGTTCAGAGTACTCTCAACAATAAAAACGATGAGTATAGTTATAGAGCCTATGGGCATCTTGCTCCACCTAATCTGATGATTCTTACAAAATACAAGAATATAAAGTGTGCAAACATTGTATACACACAAGCAACTTGCCATCGCATACTGTGGATAAACTCGGCCGACTTCGAGCTTATTTCCCCCCTGAACATGCAGATCAAATGAAGTAAACCTCGCGCTGCAATGAAAAGGTACAGAAAGATGCTTTCCATAAATTGCATCCTTTTCAGCTTCTATATATGCCACTCGCCGAAGATATATGACGGCAATGAATTTGGATATTATGGTACACGTTAGTTATGACCTGCCTACCTACAATAACACCCAAGCCACAGTTTCTCTGCCACTGAAGCCCATCGGCCCGTAATTATTTCCATGGAATCCCCCATTATGTGGTGTTTGTAGTCATGAGGTGATTACAAACGAGGGATATTTCATTCGCCGTTGTCCACGTTCTTGGCTCCAGAGTAATTTATGCCTCTGTAGGTCAGTATCACGGAATCACAGGTGCAATAATGTGCACGCCACAGCCATTCTATTGCGTATTGCCACCATTTTATTGAAGAGGCACTGCGTAATGACCATTTACGTCAGACAATATCTAGCAAATGGTGTGTAATATATGTCGCAGCACTGTCATGTGGACAAGTCATAACAATTAATTTGTATGCACGAGTTTAACCTGTTCATGTACATCAGACATGTTGACTGTATTATTGTACACCAAAGATGGACGGAGGTTGTGTTTTCACCCGTTTGTTTGTCTGTTGTGAGCAGGATTCAGGATATCAAAAACTAATGGATGGATTTGAATGAAACTTGGTGGACAGGTTGGGTGTGTGACAAAGACTGATTGATTCAATTTTGGTGAATCTCCGAATCCATATACTAGAATTTTAAAAGTGATTATATATACGTGTGTGTATGTGTGTGTATGTGTGTGTATGTGTGTGTATGTGTGTGTATGTGTGTGTATGTGTGTGTATATTATATTATATATATATATATATATATATATATATATATGGTGTCGGGATAATCCTGAAGGAAGATCATGTCAAGAGGGTATTGGAGGTGAGGAGGGTGTCTGACCGAGTGATGAGTGTGAAGTTGGAAATTGAAGGGGTGATGATGAATGTCATCAGTGCATATGCCCCACATATGGGGTGTGAGATGGAATATAAAGAAGATTTCTGGAGTGAGTTAGATGAAGTGGTGGAGAGTGTATCAAAGGATGAAAGAGTGGTGATTGGAGCAGATTTCAATGGACATGTTGGGGAAGGGAAGAAAGAGGATGAGGAGGTGATGGGGAGGTACGGTCTCAACAAGAGAAATGTGGAAGGGCAAATGGTGGTAGAGTTTGCAAAAAGAATGGAAATGGCAGTGGTAAACACGTATTTCAAGAAGAAGGAGGAACACAGGGTGACATACAAGAGTGGAGGAAAGTTCACACAGGTGGATTACATCTTAAGTAGGAGATGCAACCTGAAAGAGATTAGTGACTGTAAGGTTGTGGCAGGGGAGAGTGTAGCTCAACAGCATCGATTGGTGGTCTGTAGGATGACTTTAGAGGTGAGGTTGAGGAAGAGAGTGAGGGCTGAACCAAGGACCAGATGGTGGAAGCTGAAGGAGGAAGACTGTTGCGTGAAATTTGGGGAGGAGGGGAGAGAAGCGTTGGATGGTGGTAAAGATGGGTGGGATGATTGGGCAACGACAGCAGAAGTTGTGAGGGAGATTGCTCGGAAGGTACTTGGTGTGACATCTGGACAGAGGAAGGAAGACATAAGGAGACTTGGTGGTGGAATGAGGAAGTACAGGAAAGTATAAGGAAGAAGGGGTTGGCGAAAAAGAAGTGGGATAGTCAGAGAGATGAAGAAAGTCGGCAGGAGTATAAGGAGTGGCGTCGAAAAGCAAAAGAGAGGTGGCTAAGGCCAAGTGAAAAGGCATATGACGAGCTGTATGAGAAGTTGGATACAAAAGAAGGGGAAAAGGATTTATACCGATTGGCAAGACAGAGGGACCGAGCTGGGAAGGATGTGCTGCAGGTTCGGTGATAAAGGACGCAAATGGGAATGTGCTGACGAGCGAGGAGAGTGTGTTGAGAAGGTGGATGGAGTACTTTGAGGAGCTGATGGATGAAGAAAATGAGAGAGAGAGAGAAGGTTGGAAGAGGTGGAGATAGTGAATCTGGAAGTGGGTGGATCAGTAAGGATGAAGTGAGGACTGCTATGAAGAAGATGAAAAGTGGAAAGGCGGTTGGCCCAGATGGTATACCAGTGGAGGCATGGAAGTGCTTAGGAGAGATGGCAGTGGGGTTGTTAACCACATTGTTTAATAAAGTCTTGGAAAGTGAGAGGATGCCGGAGGAGTGGAGATTAAGTGTACTGGTCCCGATTTTCAAGAATAAGGGTGATGTGCAGAGCTGTGGAAATTACAGAGGGATAAAGTTGTTAAGCCACACCATGAAGTTGTGGGAAAGAGTAGTGGAAGCTCGGTTGAGAGGAGAGGTGATTATCTGTGAGCAGCAATATGGGTTTATGCCAGGAAGGAGCACCACTGATGCGATGTTTGCTTTGAGAATGTTGATGGAGAAGTATAGGGAAGGCCAGAAAGAGTTACATTGTGTGTTTGTGGATTTAGAGAAAGCTTATGATAGGGTGCCAAGAGAGGAGTTGTGGTATTGTATGAGGAAGTCGGGAGTGTTGGAGAAGTATGTGAGGATCGTGCAAGATATGTATGAGGACAGTGTGACAGCGGTGAGGTGTGCGGTAGGAATGACAGACCGGTTTAAGGTTAAAGTGGGATTGCACCAATGATCGACTCTGAGCCCTTTCCTGTTTGCAATGGTGATGGACAGGTTGACGGACGAGATCAGACTGGAGTCTCCATGGACCATGATGTTCGCGGATGACATCATGATCTGTAGGGAGAGTAGGGAGCAGGCTGAATCGAGCCTTGAGAGGTGGAGGTACGCACTGGAGAGAAGGGGAATGTTAGTCAGTAGGAGTAAGACGGAGTACATGTGCGTAAATGAGAGGGAGGGTGGTGGTATGGTGCAGTTGCAAGGAGTTGAGGTGGGGAAGGTGGATTGGTTTAAATACTTGGGATCAACTGTCCAAAGTAACGGAGAGTGTGGGAGAGAAGTGAAAAGAGAGTGCAGGCAGGATGGAGTGGGTGGAGAAGAGTTGCAGGAGTGATTTGTGACAGAAGGGTAGCTGCAAGAGTGAAGGGGAAAGTATACAAGACGGTAGTGAGACCAGCTATGTTGTATGGTTTGGAGGCGGTGGCGCTTAACAAAAAGACAGGAAGCAGAGCTGAGGTGGCAGAGTTAAAGATGCTGCGATTCTCGTTGGGAGTGACGAGGATGGATAGGATAAGAAATGAGTGTATTAGAGGGACAGCGCTGGTAGGACGGTTTGGAGACAAAGTGAGAGAGGCGAGATTGAGATGGTTTGGACATGTGCACAGGAGGGAAACAGAGTATATCGGGAGAAGGATGTTGAAGATGGAGCCGCCAGGCAGGAGGAGAAGAGGGAGGCCAAAGAAGAGGTTCATGGATGCGGTGAGGGCGGACATGCGGGTGGTTGGAGTGTCAATGGAAGATGTGGAGGATAGAGCGAAATGGAGACAGTTGGTCCGCTGTGGCGACCCCTAACGGGAGCAAGCCGAAAGAGGAAGAAGAAGAAGAAGAAGATATATATATATATATATATATATATATATATATATATATATATATATATATATATATATTGTTGCGAGCAGGGGTCCAGTGGCGAGAACGAGCACTAGGTGAAGGAAGTTAAGTAGTCTCCCACCAGACTCCCCAAAATAGTAGGCCGTTGCTCTCGTACAATTCCGTGAGCCGGCAGGTCGCTGAACTGACCGTGGAATGCCAATATCTCAACCGCGTCGCGTAGGGTCTTTTGTCTGGAACCAATTTACCGAAGTAACCACGCGGTCTCAGCTACCGGGGATCCACGCCCTCGGCACGTCTTGCTCGAACCGGGTCACTCTACCAACTGCGGTAGAGTTCCAACGACCGACTACCAACTCCGGTTCGGGTGCAGTCGAGCGGAGCTGCCAAAGCCGTGCCAGCTAGGATGAGCAGATTAACGAGAACAAAAACCCGGCTAAACTCAGATCCGAACCATGCTGAATCAATGAAAGAAAGGAGGAAACGAACTGGGAACATTTCTAATAATGGTTTATTTACAATAAGAAAGACACAGAGCAAGACTTATCGCAGAATATACAAGAAATAATTCACAATGATCAGAAATAAATACTAAAGTGGTTCTGAGACTTAAGAGACGGCACCACACACACAGACACACACACCGCCGAAAATAAAACCCAGGTGTTTTATTAGGACCCCCGCAGACAGGGAGAGAGATGAGCTGGGGTAACAGTTTGGCGGGGTACCTGCACGTTGGAGGGATGGAGGTGCTCCGTGGTGCAGCACCTGCCAATGGCCGTGCAGCCCGGCCCACAGTCACACACGTGGGGCTCGTGTCCGCGGAGGAACTTGAGGAGTAGTCGGAGTCCCAGGATGGGGGTGAGGGTCGCGGACAGGACCCAGCAAAACTTCCACGAACGCCCCAGACTTCAGCAATGAATGCCTTTTCTCCAATAAGCCTCCGACGAACGCCCTCGAATGCCCCACGCAGAGCTGAACTCCTTCTGAAGTGAACTGCACTCAGACTCCAGCTCAGAACACACGACGCACACCAACCAACTCACTCCTCCAAAGAACTCCCCTCAAGACTGAGGATGGTGTCGTCTTTTTATGGACCTCCCCGATCGGGGCAGGGGCTTGGTGGAACAGACGTCACTGTCCGCCCTGATTGGACAGGGCCTCCATGGATCCGCCCCTTTTGGGCGGAGTCTCGGCATTGTAGGGGGAAAAACCCGCCCCCCCCCCTCCATGCGTGTTTGCACTCGTCGAGCAAGAGTTACAACGTTGAAAATGAACGTTTGTGGAAGCGGCAAGGAACGGCTGCAATATCTTGCCTCGGCAAGTCGGGGTGCGAGTCGACAGCGGGTGAGTAGTGGAGCGTGATGGGGGATGGGATGGTTGTTGGATGTAAAGATTTAATAACCTACCTAAAAAAAACATCGCAACGCACACCTTTGATTCTCCCACTAGACAAAAGGAAGGGACCAGTCTTCACATGTACTTAACGGAATAACTGACTTTTGGGACATCTGTATATTTGAATGCATATGGTTTCCAGATCTGTAACAAAATATATATATATATATATATATATATATATATATATATATATATATATATATATATATATATATACATACATACATACATACACATAAATTTTTGCGTCACATACATATGTATAAGCCTGGTGTTGGCGCAGTGGTTAGGGCAGCGGCTTGGGATCCAAGAGGTCCTGAGTTCAAGCCCCGTTGAGCCACTGAATTAATACACCAGGGGGTGACTCAGCCTGTCATCCTTCCGAGGTCGGCGAAATGAGTACCAGTATACTGGGCCGGTGTATACCCCGGTTAAAATAGGTGTACCATATCCCTGTGTCGTAAGAGGCGACCAGGGTTGCGTCAGGAAGGGCATCCGGCGTAAAACATGTGCCAAATCACTATGCGGATCATAATGGATGATCCGCTGTGGTGACCCCTAATGGGAGCAGCTGAAAGAAGAAGAAGAAGAAGATACATAAATATGTATATATTGTTACGAATTTGGAAGCTGACTGCACTCAACATTCAGGTCCCTATAGAACAGTTATATTGTTAAGTACGTGTTTCTAGTTAGGGCCCCATCCATAGTCTAATGGGAATTGAATGTTCATGTGCTGCAGAGTTATTTTGATAGTCAGAGTTTTCCTTTACATTTTTATATCAACAACAACAACTTTCTAACAATGACACCTGCCTTCGCTTCCTTCCACCATCCTCCACCGGCACCATTGCATGCGTGCATGTCAGCACGTACGTGGGCGGAGTTCACGAGAACCTGACGTCCCTCTCGCCCAATTCAGGGGATGCGAGCGAGGTTGCTGACAGTCGGTCAATAAGCGTAGCCCAAGCAGGACCATGTTACTCCTTGTTTGAGGGACGGTCTGCCGGGACGGCCGTCACGCCCCCCCCCCCACCCCGGTCCAATCAGCGGACTTGGTGCCCCTTTCAATCATGGGGGCGACGAGCGAATTGTGCGATGCAACCGTCAAATGAGGAGGCGGGTGGCCAGGAGAAGCCCCTCCCTCCTGAGGAGAAAGAGTGGTTGTCTGGACGAGCGTGAAGAGAATTTGCGTCAAGTCTGCTGGAGTTTTGCGTCCTGAATCTGCTCGAGGGCGCATCTCTGGCTGGGTATGCGGCGGACTGCATCCCGCGCTTCGAGTGTGTCTCGGCCGGCGCGTTGCAGCGAGCGGTCGAGTTTCATCGGGGGAGATCGCCTCGTCTCGCCTCCGCTGGATTCGGCTGCTCTGGTCTGTCCTTTGGCGACCGGAGCTTTGGGAAGGGGTGGACGACCAGCTGCGCGCTCGCGGTCAGGTAACCAGCCGTCCTATCCTCCTCGGCTGGAGAGCCGAATAAAGACCCGGCGGGTCCATTTCTTTTTTGGGTGTGTGTCTGTGTGTGGGCCCGTCTGTAAGTGGAACTGTTAAGTGTTTTTGTTATATATTATTCACATTTTAGTCGTGATAACTCTGCCCTTACGTGCTCCCCTCTTCCCTCCATTGTAAAATAAATACCCCGATTGTTGAATGTATCAGCTCGTTTATGCGTTTCTATCATTGGTTTGCCGCGCTGCGAACGGGAACTAGGAGGCCTCATTGCTGCCATAATTGTGCATTTGGACCGACGGACCTCGGTAACCATCCGCTCAGGTAACGCATGGTTCGAGCACGCTAAGGGCTCGTTCCGCTCGAGCTCCGCCGAGGGTGAATTTCCCAGGTAGTTTGGACGATGTGGGTATTTAGGTAAATTGAAATTTGCAATCGACCCTATCCCACGCGGTCGACCTATTGGCGATCTTCGGTTCGATAAGGGACCCGTCGGCTCCGGGGTGACGACCTATAAATTCCGGGTGTTCAGTGGAGCTGACACTACTGCTCCATCTAGCGGTCGTGCTTGCCACCAAAACTCGGCCCCACAACAATATATAATTCTGTATGTATACAGTGGTACCTCTACTTACGAATGTTTCAGGTTACGAAGCGCCTGAACGGGAAAATATTGCCTCTAGTTACGAAGGCGTTTCAGGATACGAAGTCAAAAATAAAGTACAGGACGCGCTGCTTTTCGCTGCTCCCAGAGTTTCCCGAACGTAAACAAACTTGTAGCTGCTCTGCCATTGGCTATCGCCTAAAATCTGCCTGGCAACCCTTTGCGTATGCGTGTATCCCAGCATGCTCTTCGTGTCCCCGTCCCGCTCTGTATACAGTCTATGGTCCCGCTACGAAGTGCTCGGACAGTGTTACAATACAGTAACTTTTATTCACAATGGACCCCAAGAAAGCAATGAAGAAAAGTGGACAAGGAGAAAAGAAGAAGAAGAGTTTTTCTGGCCATACAAACAAAGCAAGAGATAATAGAAAGGTATGAAAAGGGGATGCGTTTGATTGATCTCGCAAAAGAATATGGCCGTAATATATCTACGATCGGCACGATAATAAAACAAAAGGAAGCCCTAAAAGCTACGGCTCCTTCCAAAGGCCTCTCTGTCATTTCCAAGAGGAGGTCGGCAGTGAACGATGAGATGGAGAGGTTGTTACTCGTGTGGATAAAGGAGAAAGAGATCGCTGGTGACACAGTGGCAGAGGCCATAATTTGCGCAAAGGCAACCGCCATCTTCACTGACCTCGTGAAGGAGGATACAGGCGAGGGAAATTCGGCGCAAGGACTACACCAGGAGTTTAAGGCATCGCGTGGGTGGTTCGAGAAGTTTAAAAGGAGGACTGGACTTCACTCTGTTCTTCGCCATGGCGAGGCATGTAGCGCCGACCACGAAGCGGCCGGCGAATTTGTGCAAAAATTCAAACAATTGATGATCGATGAAGCCTACGTTGCACAGCAAGTTTTTAATTGTGACGAGACAGGCCTTTTTTGGAAAAAGATGCCGCGCCACACCTTCATTACAATAGAGGAGAAGAAAATGCCGGGCCACAAGCCCATGAAGGACCGCCTTACGCTTGCCCTTTGCGCCAATGCCAGCGGGGACTGCAAAATCAAGCCCCTGCTGGTGTACCACTCCGAAAATCCCAGAGCATTCAAGACTCACAAAATATTAAAAGAAAAACTTAAGGTGCTATGGAGGGCAAATGCCAAGGCCTGGGTCACCCGACAATTTTTTGTTGAGTGGGTCAATTTGGTTTTTGGCCCTGCTGTTAAGGGGTACCTAGAGGAGAACAATCTCCCCTTCAAGTGCCTCCTCATTCTCGATAATGCCCCTGCCCACCCGCCCAGCCTCGAAGATGATATCCTGGAGGAGTTCTCGTTTATTAAGGTGCTGTACCTCCCACCTAACACCACCTCTATCCTCCAGCCCATGGACCAACAAGTCATTGCAAACTTCAAAAAAACTCTACACAAAACACCTGTTCAGGAGGTGTTTTGACATCACTGAAAACACCCAGCTTACCCTTCGTGAGTTTTGGAAGGAGCACTTCGATATTGTTGTTTGCCTCAAGATGATCGACATGGCCTGGCAGGAGGTGACCAGACGTAGCCTTAATGCAGCTTGGAAAAAGCTGTGGCCTGATGCTGTTGCCCCACGAGATTTTGAGGGGTTCGAGGTGGAGAGTGGAGAGTGAAGTTGACGAAATTATTTCGCTGGGAAAGGGCATGGGTCTTGAGGTGGATGACGAGGACATCAACGAGCTGATTCAGGAGCACAACGAGGAGCTTTCGACGAAGGAGCTGCAGGAATTGGAGGTGATGCAACACACCGCGGTGCAGGGGGAGTTCAAAGAGGAGGAGGAGGAGGAGGAGGAGGAGGAGGAGGAGGAGGAGGAGGAGGAGGAGGAGGAGGAGGAGGCAGCCATTATTCCATCAGCCCAAATCAAAAACATTTTAGGAAAATTCCATGAAGTCTCGGAATTTGTTGAAAAGAATCAGCCGGAAAAAGTGTTCACAAGTCGGGCTATCGCACACTATGACGATGTCTGCCTCGCGCATTTCCGACGGATTGTTAAAAGCCGGCAAAAGCAGACGTCATTGGATCAATTCTTCACGAAACGCGAGGCAAAAAACACTGCTGATAAGGACCAGTAAACAAAGAGGCCAAAAAGTAACGAGAATAGCAGTTAAAAGGTAAATGAATATTTTTATTATTTCCTTTATTCTTTGTTTTTTACATTATGTGCCTCTCGTTTTATGTTTATTGTGCGGTAATCTAATTTTAACATGTATTTGTTTCATGTTGTGATGCATTTTTATGATTTATTTTAAAAAAAATGTCCGAATTTTGCAGGGCTTGGAACGGATTAGCGCATTTACATTCAAAAGGCGTCTCTACTTACGAAGGTTTCAGGTTACAAAACTACTCCCAGAACGAATTAAATTCGTAAGTAGAGGTACTACTGTATATATATATATATATATATATATATATATATATATATATATATATATATATGTATATATATATATATATATATATATATATATATATATATATATATATATATATATATATATATATATATATACATATATATACACATACATACATACATATATATATACATATAGATGTACATCATATCTCGAAAAGTTGTGGATGGATGACGAAACTTGGTAGATGAGTTGATTAGGTAATAACAGCAAGCTGATTACATTTTGGTGAAGGTCCAAATCCAGCTCATGACCTATCAGTGGGATACAAAACAAACTGTTCAGCCAGGTGGATGTATATGTGCTTTACCAAGTACACTTCTCCTTTATCCATTTCATTGTACTGGAAACACATGTTCCCTATGGGAGCGACCAGGGGGGTGTTGGAGGTCATGTGTATGCATGCCAAGTCTTGGGGTCAGGTGTATGTACACGTGCTAAATCTTGGCTCACGTATTTCACGAATCGGCTGGCCAAGTCTGACGTTCCACTAAAAGGGGACTTGGGCAGCAATTTGCAAGTTGTTCAGGATGCCGCCGATAGCTCGCCCACTTTTCGTGATTGACACCGTGGGATCTTACAAAGTCCACCACCTAATGTTGGCAGACTATCGGCATCTCTCCCTTCTTTCTATAACCGTACCAATAAACGCTAGTTTAATGTCCATCCGAGGAACATCACACACATTGATAAATCGCCCTGTCTGTGAAACACCGGGATGACAGTTTATAGCTGGGGACCCTTAGGAATCTGGTTATGCATCAAATACAGGTCATAATTGGGCCATGTGGGTGTTGGAGGAAATATCGCATGTCACAGTTGAAGCCATGGCTGGGACAAATCACATATGAGGCTCCAAGATGTAATTGTTACGAGCTGGGGTACCTGGCATTGCCCGGTGCTGTTGCATTAGTTTTGGAATTTGGGAGAAATCAAATTTTGTTGATGTTTTCAATTTTTTTTTTTGTGTGAGTGTGTGAGTGTGTGAGTGTGTGAGTGTGTGAGTGTGTGAGTGTGTGAGTGTGTGAGTGTGTGAGTGTGTGAGTGTGTGAGTGTGTGAGTGTGTGAGTGTGTGAGTGTGTGAGTGAGTGAGTGAGTGAGAGAGGACATTGAGACTGAGACCGTCAGAAAGATAGTGGTAAAAACACCAATTTGTAAAGTGTGAAAAGTTTGTGGACATCAATAAACATTATAAATTAATGTGCATCTCTTTATCCCCTTTCACAATGGCCTTCCATCTCCCAATGACACAAAACAAAACAAAACATCTCCAAAATGATTCCTTCAGTGCACAATCATGATATCGGGTAAGGTGGAAGACAAATATGAAATGGTTGCAATGCATCATTTATTTCGAATGAAAGCCATACAAGGAAATGTAGTGAACAAAATAGGGATGAACTACAGATCACACTCAGATAATGCCCCATAACGCTCGTCAATCTTTCAAAGTGTAAATTTGGCACTATTTATTGACGGTGTCAAACGACTGTGGCAAACTCGCCCCCACCCCACCCTTCCCGCGATGCCCTGGGAAACACCAGCCCCCAATACATTATGTATCTTGTGGACGACCCCATTATTACCCTCACCGAAGGAGAGGCATTGCATGTGGGTCCGTTTGTTTGTTTGTTTGTCTCTGTCTATTTGTCAGCATAGAACTTTCGTGTTTTTCTCCATAACCGCTTGTCGGATTAAGACAATTTTCAGAGCCACCACTCTTGAAAAATGTTTTATTGATAATTGTGACGTCATAGGTCACGTGGTGTGGCAGCTATGTTGGAAAAACGAAAAAAAAACTTGGACCTCTATCTCTGAAACCACACCAAGGAAAAAATTGAAACTTGGCACATGGCAAGTACTCCTCATGCGGAATAAGTGATTTTGATGACGTCATTTGTGCCTTCGTTATGATGTCATAATTGCAAATGTAGAACACTACATTTGATTAGTATGAACAAGTTCGAATTGCGAACATACCCCGTGGGAGTTCATTCGTACAACTCTCAGGTGAGCGATCGTATGGACGACAGATAGTTTTGAAATTTGGCAAGATTTTCATCGCATCAGAAAAAGAAACCAGAACACCTCACAAGAGTGAGGCTGGTTTAATATCATCATTTGCGACTTAATTTTGTGTTGGGTATCGTCCAGTGCATTTTATTTCATTTTTTTAAATAGAAATTTTAAGAAAATGGGCCGAAAGGGCCGTTTCTCGGCCCAAAGGGCCGGAGTCACACTTTGGGAATGGTCTCTAGAATATACCTGTCAAGTTTGGTTCGGTTCCGTTCTCGAATAACCGAGAAATAACAACTTTAAGAAAATGGGCCGAAAAGGCCGTTTCTCAGCCCAAAGGGCCAGAATCACACTTTGGGCTCAGTTAGTGCCTGGAGAATGGTCTCTATAATGTACCTGCCAAGTTTGGTTCGGTTGCGTTGACGAACAACCGAGACATAGCAATTTTAAAGAAATGGACTGAGAGAGCCATTTGTCAGCTCAAAGGGCCATAATCTCACTTTGGGCTCAGTTAATGCCTGCAGAGTGACCTCAAGAATATACCTGTCAAATTTGGTCCGGTTTATTTCACGAATAACCAAGAAATAGCAATATTAAGAAAATGGACGGAAAGGGCTGTTTCTCAGCCCAAAGGGCAGGAATCGCACTTTGTGCTCAGTTATTGCCTAGAGAATTGTCTCTAGAATATACCTGTCAAGTTTGGTTCAGTTCCGTTCACTAATAACCGAGAAATAACAATATTAAGAAAATGGGCCGAAAGAGCCGTTTCTCGGCTCAAAGGGCCGAAACCGCACTTTGGGCTCAGTTTATGCCTGGGGAATGGTCTCCAGAATATACCTGTCAAGTTTGATTCGGTTCCGTTATCTAATAACCGAGAAATAACAATTTTTAGAAAATAGGTCAAAATGGGCCATTCCTCAGCCCGAAATTTTCACTTTCGGATCAGTTCATGCCTGCGCATATGTATCTAGTATATGCCTGTCAATTTTCATCGAATTCTGTTCACGAATAATGGAGAAATAGACGTTCAAATGAACTGTACACAAGAAAAGAGAGAACGCGAGCAGCGCTTAGACCCCATGGGGTGGAAGACCTCACGGGCTAAAAATTTAGAGGGTCAGATAAGGATAAAATGGTCCACAGAAAAAAATTTGATGATGTCAACGGTCACGTGATTCGGCAGCTATATTGCTTTTTTTTTTAAACCTTTCAAAAATCTGCTTCTCTGAAGTGGCTGAACAGATCAAGGCGAAACTTTACAAGTATGACCGCCTGTCCATGAGGAACAAAAGGTTCACACACATGACATCATAGGTCATATGATTTAGCAGCCACATTGGATTTACCATAAAACCTATGAAAGATTTTCTCCAGAATGCCTGGACAGATCAAGGGGAAACTTCACCCAAATGTTCGCCAAGCCTTGGGGATACCAAGGGATTTATGATATATAATCATAATGCATATAATCATATGAATATAATTGATGCGACATGGTCTGCTTTTTTAAATTCTTTCTCTTGAACTGCTTAATCAAACGACGAGAAACTTCACAATTGTAATCTAGTAATGATGTTGAATATATGTTTTAAATTTGAACTTTATCAGACACATGATCTAGCAGCCAGAATTTTTTTTTATGTTGAAGGCTCCAGTCACGGACTAAATAGTCATCATCGAGGCTCGGCCTTAAATGATGAGAAATGAAAAAGAGAATGTAAAGTGAGGAGTGAAAATAAGCGAGTAAGAAAAGTGTGTGATGTTTGTTTGCAAGAAAGCGATATTAAAGCTAGCCCAGTAGTTATAGTTTGAGTGAGACAAAAAGTAAGACCAGCAATCCTGACACCAAGAGTGCAAGATGGTTCCGGGCACCACTTTAATGCTCCTAAGTCAGAACGGTAGTACCCGAGGAGGAAATCGAGTCGAGTAGTCGGAGTCCCAGGGCAAGAATCAGGGTAACGGACAAGACCCAGCAAAACTCCAACGAACGCCCCACGCAGAGCTGCAACGAATTGTCCAATGAATGCCCCCAAAACCATCCAGAGCTGACTTCCCCACTCAGAACCCTCTTCAGGTGGGAGGGATTTCTTTCCTCGCCACTCGCCTCCTGATTGGACAGTTGCATCACGCGATCCGCTGGCCTTACCTCATTGGACAGGCCCACGGTAGGCGGGGCAACTCCCACCTTTCTGGGGTGGAGTCGGAGCTGAGGCGATTGTAACTCCGCCTACCTCCTCACCTAAGGCCACGTGTGTAATGGCGACAGTGGAGTGAGGCGACGGTCCGCTGTTGTTGTTGTCGTTGATATATAAATTCTAACTATAAAATAACTCGTAGCGCACACATGAAATTCCCATTAGACAGAAGGAGGGATTCTAACTATAAACACATACTTACCGAAATAACTAAGCTTAGGGACTGCTGTCTGTTTGTGTGCAAATGGCTTCCAGATTTGTAACAGTACTACCCTGGCGGTTGCTGTCTACAACCTACTTCCTAAAACACCGGTCTAACCGGATGGGTGTTTTTTTTGGAGACACCATCTCCTTACCGGATGGCCGTTGCCTCCCTAAAGGAACTCATCCGCCCTTTTGCAGGTATTGTTTTTAGTCCTGCAGGGTGTCACAGTCACCCTCCCCACTGGTGAGCCAGTGAGGGTAGCCAGTTTAGTCTCCGACGACCCGACCATGCGGCAGATAGCACTGGGTTACACTTGTTACCAGTGGCAGTCAAGAAACCTGACTGACCTGACATAAGATCTTGGTTCTTTTTTATTTATTTATTTATTTAATAAGGCTCACTTGGCTGTGCCTGGATGGGTTTGAGCGTGGAGGAGTAGCAGCTGAAACCCGAATCTTATCCAGGTCCCTCCTGATGACTTTATCTTTGCTTTTTGCTTGTTTGGCTTCCTTCTGATTACTCCAATGCAGGACTGTACCTATTTCGTCTTCCATTTGATTTGAATTTACTTTAATCCCATTCTAATACTAATAAATGTGTGTGTGTGTCCTCCATAACTCCAGTACAATGAAACCGAACAGCCTGAAACTTTGCATGCATACTAAGAAAACTCCAAGGAAGTGCATGACTAAAATTTTGGTTTACGTTAATTAAAACGCCCCTTTTGAAGAAAATCAATGGCCTTAATTAATTATATCCTTTATCAGGTGCATGGTCGGTCACTGCTCTCTTTGGGGTCTTGAGGGGTATCCTAGGTAACCTCGCTGGGGTCTGTAGCCACTGTTTTTTTTTTTTGGCCTGCTCAACCATACCTTGTGTTGGAACAGGCTGCAATGATTTCTTAACGATAAAAAAAAAGTTTTAATTTTCCTCACTCATATTATCGAATGCCTGTTCATCATAGCTACGAATCGCTGGGTACATTGCGATGCTCATAAACGTCGGGAGACGTCATCGTTTGTTGCTTTATTTAATTTCCTCACATGCGATCACCGTAAGGATTTCTTAAACTAAGCCGAATTACAAAATTTAAGCTCCAGAATCGAACTTACAATCAGACCCGACTCCTACAAAAGGGTGAATTTGTCCAATCCAGACATATTTGACATTTTGGGCGTCTCCGGGAGATGAAATGTTTTATATGACGGTTCGGTAATTGCTAATCACGTGTCAAGCGAGCCGTTGCTTATGAACCATTTTGTTGGAGTGCTTAAGCCACTTCGCAAGCGCTTGACAATATTCACACTGTCACTGAATACTATATCAATCGATATGACATCAATATATTGTTACGAATTTACCGCCCGCCCAGCGTGCGGACAGCCGCTTTAGCCAATGGCGGCCGTCTCGCCCACCGGACAGACAATTTAGTCGCAACTTTCCAGAACAATGCCGAAAACCAGTCACGGGTGTGCTCCAAGCGCACACCACGGCCGAGTCAACACTCTACCCGCGCGCGACAGGGTCAATCGCCGAATTATTGATATACCTAAGTATTCGCACGGGCAAACTTCCAAGAGACCGTACCTCAACGAAGGCCTGCTTGGACACTAACCGCTTAAGCGGTTCGTTCCGTTCTGGGATAACCGAGCGGTGTATTATCGCCAGGCCTCGTTGGACCCGGTTCTATTATCGGCTATTAAAAAGCCCGCTATTATTCCGAAAGCAATATAGCAGTTCAATTGGGGAAAGAGGACACGACGAATGGGTTAACATTTAAACAGGCACATTTATTATACCAGCACATATGCACGTATACAAACAATAATGCAGTCATGCAAAACACCAACATGCACGTATACAGTGAAGCAACAATAAATGCAATGAATGCAGGATGACACACGAGCAAGACAAAGCACTACAACCATCTATTATTATTATTTACAAGCACTTACACAGTTCTACTTGCAAGACACGGCGCCACAACATTCACACAAATAAATCAATAAAAGACCCCCTCAGAGAGAAGGGGGTCAGACTGGACCCGTAGGCCTTTATTACGTGGGACTTGGCGGACCGAAGGAGTCCCATGAGACCATTGCAGGTTACCTCCACCCTCGTGGTGCCTCGATGGGGCGACCCGCGACGCTCTTTCCCCACGGCAACTAGCGTAGCCGCGCTTGAGCCCAGGCCTTGCCAGGCGGCCGGGAGAGTCGGGCCTCAGCCGGCGACGCTCTGAGAGGAACGAACGGGTTTGGATGCTCTTTCAAAGTTGATGCTCTTTGTCAGAACCCGTCCGTTCCTCAGCGACGCTCGGACTGTCCCAAAGCCCGATCACCTCCGACCGCTTGGCGCTGGCTGGCGAGCTCTCTCGGGCTCTCCCCACATGATTGCACAGGTCTGCCCAGCACTGCAGGCTCAGCCACGCTCTCTGCCTCACGCGTCCTCCGCTCCCTTGGACTTCGCCCCGCCTGTGTTCATCCGGCTCCAGACTTCTCCGACCGCCTCCAGACTCCACTCTCTCGACTGCGAACTGGCGCTCCGCGCGGCCTATTATAGGGCTCGTGAGACGAGATTTGGCCTTCAATCCCTCACCTCTGACCTCTGACCCTTCTCGGAGACCAAGCGCACGTGTTTGAAATCACCGACCCTCTGGATCCAATTCTCCGAGTGCGAGCCGACGTGTTTGAAATCATAGACAATCTTCGAACTTCGACCCCCCCCCCCCGCTGGCCCTGCCCCTTCGGTCGCTCTGATCTGATTCTCGGAGAACGAGCCGACGTGTTTGAAATCATCGACAATCTTCGACCTTCGACCTTCGACCCCCCCGCTGGCCCCGCCCCTTCGGTCGTTTTGATCCGATTCTCGGAGAACGAGCCGACGTGTTTGAAATCACTGACCCTGCACGGCGAGAGAACCCTTGCATCGGTTTGGGCAGCGATGCCGTCTGTCGGCGCAAAGATGGCGGCGTTTGCGGAGCTGAAGGTGAGGCGATGTTTGTGGTGTGGTTAGGTGGTGAGGAGCTGTTGGCGGTTGCTGGCGAAGGTGGTGAGGCGGTTTGGGTGGTTGTGGATGAAGTGGTGAGGGTGGCGTGGTTTGTTGAAATGCGGTCGTGGTTATGGAGGAGGTGGTTAGCCTTGTGGTTGGTGGTTGGTCCAAAATAACGACAGCAAAAGAAAAACGGCGAACTCAAAGATCACAGCCCTGTCCACAGGAATAAATCCCATTAAACAATGGTGGGGAAATCAATCTGAACACACACTTAGCGATATAACTGATCTTGGGGATATCCTTTATGGTGTCCTGTGAATTTCCACAGCCATAACAATATGTCACTGAAGTTTAGGGGCCACATGCGTGCGTTGGCCACGTGTTGTTCTGTGGTGCAACAGTCGATGGCTGGCTCGCTGAAAATGTGAAATTTTGTTTTCCACAATGTTTTCCCATTTTTGTGCGTACTTCCAATTAAAATGAAACGTTTCACTTTTCAAAGTTTCTTCAACTCTTTGGTGGAGTGCTTGATCCAGCCACTCGGCGCATGTTCTTCAAGTTTCAATGGCGATACCAAGGTTCTATACCAGAGGTAGGAAAGCAAAATAAATTATTTGATCGCAATGAGTAAAAAATATTTTCAGTCAAGAAATAAGGAATCATCACACCACGGCAGGAAAGCATGCTCGCTCTGTGTCGCCTGAATTCGAATCCTGACCCAGCTATAAACTGCATCTCGGTGTTTCACAGGCAGGGCGATTCATCAATGTGTGTGCTGTCTCTCGGATAGATGATAAATTGGGCGTCACATCTGCCAGAATTCCTCTCCCTCCCAACCCTACCCCCTCTCTCCCACCCCTCTCCCTCTTTCTGACACTGGACACTGAACCCCCTCCCCCTCTCCCCCTCTCCCCCCACCCCCCACAACTTCCTCACTCTTTCCCCCTTCCTAGGTTTCTCTGCTCTCCCCTCCCTCCGTCCTCTGCTCTCCCTCCCTCCGTCCTCTGCTCTCCCCTCCCTCCGTCCTCTGCTCTCCCCTCCCTCCGTCCTCTGCTCTCCCCTCCCTCCGTCCTCTGCTCTCCCCTCCCTCCGTCCTCTGCTCTCCCTCCCTCCGTCCTCTGCTCTCCCCTCCCTCCGTCCTCTGCTCTCCCCTCCATCCGTCCTTTCCTCTCCCCTCCATCCGTCCTCTCCTCTCCCCTCCATCCGTCCTCTCCTCTCTCCCCTCCATCCGTCCTCTCCTCTCCCCTCCATCCGTCCTCTCCTCTCTTCTCCCCTCCCCTCCCCTCCATCCGTCCTCTCCTCTCCCCTCCCCTCCATTCGTCCTCTCCTCTCCCCCTCACTCCGTCCTTTCCTCTCCTCTCCCCACCTCCTCCCTCCATTCTCTCCTCTACGCAACCCCTCCCTTTGTTCTCTCCTCTCCTCTCCTCTCCTCTCCCCTCCCTTAGTACTCTCCTCTTCCCCCTCCCTTTATACCTCCCCAAACCCATCCTCTCCCCTCCCCTCACTCCGTCTTCTCCATCCTCTCCGCCTCCCCTCCCTCTCCCTACCTTCCTCTCCCCCCCCCCAACTTAATAACCCCATGAGAGAAGCGATGGGTTGTATTTGCTCGTATAATAATAAAAAAAAAAATGTAATGGGTCAGGGTCAGGCATCCAATCAAAGCGGGGTTGCATCAAAACGGGACGTCTTGGGACCCGGTCATCACTGCCAGCAGTAAAAGTGGCAGTTCGAGTTATGCCTCCTATTTATTATGCAACACACCAGTACACAAACACTACAGAAAACAAGTCCTGGCGAGGGTCTGCATTCTCCGATTGCTCTTTTTCTTGTTCAATTATTGAAATAAGGGTTACGTACATTGCTGTTAAGATATTGCAATTTTGCCCAAATTTGAAAAAGTTGCTCTTCTTCTTATTTGGGTTGCGGACACCGACACTGAAGAAGGGGGTTGGGGATCATTTAATACATCCTTTTATTAATACTCGCAAATACAACCTGGCACTTCGCTGATGGGACTATTATGACCTCTCCTCCCCCCCCCCTAGAAATCAGGTGTTACTTCACAACAACTCACTCAGAATGGCGGAGCACGAACAACTCACTCAGGATAACGGAGCATGACATCTGAATGATATGGCGCGGCAAAAGCGTCCGCAGTGAGTGAACGATTCACTCAGAATGACGTAGTGCGGTCCCGCTGTTGACTGTAGGGTGCTCGGCAAGTGGCTTAAGCACTCAGGCAAGCACTCCAATTAAATGGTTTATAAGGAACGGCTTGCCAGGCTGTGGCTGCATACCATATTGGATCCCTTTAGCTTCAAAGCCAGTCTTCACCGCACCTGCAGCAGTTAAAGAAATTAAATGAATTCATTCAAATAATCACTTTATCCATAAAGAGTTGCTGATTAATGTAAAACAACCTGGAGACATCGCAAAGTTTAATCGCCCGTGAAATAAACATTGCAGATAATCCGCCACGTTGCCTGCTCGTCTGTGGTACATCAGTTTGAGGTTCACACAAATGTTATAACTTTATTTTAAAATGTCTGTTTTTCACTAGATTTGCTTCGATTCCCTGTAGAGCACCTCGCGGAACTTCTGAAAATATAGACACAGATCTGGCAGATGCTGTGGATAAGCAATCCCTCTGGGGGACAGGGTGCGAGGTCCAGCAGTGAATGCATTAAATCATACAGTTCAATGAAGCTAGTTAATTTTGTTACGTTCCTAAATCTTTTGTTCACTCAATATAATTCTCCAAACAATAGAAAAAGGTAAATTGAATGCTTTGGCAATTTCACATTTTCTTGTGCATATATGGAGAAGAGAACATGGCCTTGCTTGCTTAACTGATGCTGATCATGTAATCTTTGTCTGTTTGTCAGTCACTGGGCAGAGGCCTCCAGGTTGTAGGTGACACTTTGGTGTAGGACTATGTCCAATGGAGATCGGGGGAGTGCTCGTCACACTCCACGTTTATATATATTTTGTTGAGGATTCTCACCCGTTCGGCGTGCGGACGACCACCTCGTCCCAATTGCGGCCGCACGCGCCCACCGAACGAGCAATCCAGTCGTAGCTTCCAGATCAACACCGAAACCCAGCTTCGGGTGTTTTTATAACACCATAGATCAGCCAACTCTTCTGTCCACACGCTACAGGGTCAATCGCCGAATTATCGATATACCTAATTATTCGCGCAGACAGAAATGCCGGGGATCTACACGAAAACGAGCCGCTTTACACAGCTCATTTCGTATGCGATTGCCGAGCGGTTATATATCGCCAAGTCCCGTCGGACCCGATTATCTTATCGGTGTTAAAAACCAGCTAACATTCCGCACGCTCCATGGCAGTCAATGAGAGGAAGGGACGCAATGAGCGGGTGACATTTAACAATGGGGACATTTATTTGAACACAGGCAATGCAATGAATGGGGGGATGGGGAAAAAGACACGAGCAAAAAATCCTACAGCCGAGTTCTATTCCAATGTGAAGCAAATACAACACAGGCACTTGATATCACTTCCGGTTCCGGTTTTAGAGCAGCGAGAGGTCTCCTTTGGGGCTCCCTGTTGACGTTCTCAAAGCTAAGTTTCTGGTTGTTATTTGTCCCGTTTTAACTGTTTAATTTTCTCACCTACATGTTACTGTGTGTTGCTAGTTCGGTTTTGTTTCAAAAATCGTGCTATTTTGTGAGTATTTTTGTCGATGTTCTTACCTGTGCTTGAGGCCTAGGCCTAGGCTTGAGGCCTACCAGTTCCACTCGTTTTTGTTCGATCGTTTTTGTTTTTTTTTGTTTGTTTTTTCTCCCCATTACCTTCAATTTCTATCCTCCCCATTACCTTCAATTTTGATCCTCCCCACTTTCCAAACATCCCCCATTCTCCCAACTAATCTCTTTCTTATCTCAAAAAATAAAAAAATAAAAAAATAAAAAAAATACCCTACAACAACAACAACACGCTCACCTTCTCCCGATTCTGCTTCTTCTTCTTCCTCTTAACTTCCTCCTCGTCTTTTTTTTTTTTTTTTTTACACTTCCATGACCTAATCTGTTGAACTCTCTCATATATTAATATTAACAACAAATATATATATATATATATATATATATATATATATATATATATATATATATATACCCAACAACAACAACAACACGCTCACCTTCTCCCGATTCTGCTTCTTCTTCTTCCTCTTACCTTCCTCCTCGATTTTTTTTTTTTTTTTTACACTTCCATGACCTAATCTGTTGAACTCTCTCATACATTATTTTTGACTACAAAAACGATCTTATAATGCTTCATGTTCCTCTCTCACACATGTGGTACTCTTTACTGTTTCACAATGCACTACTCTTCTGCTATTTTAACAGACTGCTCTCATTTCGACCTCTCCTTCATTCCTTGCCTAAAAAATCCAACTATTACAGTGCTTCTTCTCTCCATGCTCTGAATTCGCCTTCATTGCATCCATCAAGAATTGTGTTAAATCGCATCTCTGACCTAAAACTTTTAAAAACCACAGTTTGCCATGGATGCTCGCTTTCCATCAAACATTCTTTTTTTCCAACTTCAGTGCCAACTCACCCCCCTCACCCCTCACTCTCACTCTCAAAGCAACCATCCCACTCTTCTCCCTCCAAGCCCCCCTCTCACCTCTCTCAAAAATCCCCCCCTCACCTTTCATCCCCCTCACTCTTCCTTCTCAAAGTTGCCCCCCCTCTCATCCACCAACCTGCCTCCCTCCACTGCCCTCTCACCTCCATCTCTTCACTCCACCTCCTCAAATCCTCAACTGCCTTCTTCCTTGTCTCTTGTCCCCCCGCGCCCCCAGCACCACAGAGCCTTTTCTCCTCCTCATTCGGCCCCCTCCCCTCGCTGTTCTGCAATACACCACACTCCTTCAGCAACCCTCCTTACCTGCCCCCCTCATCCCTTGTCCTACCCTCCCCCTCCACCTCCTGCACCCAAAGCCTCCTCCCCTTCCTCTTCATTAAAAGTGTGGACCTCAAATATCCGGGGCCTTCGCTCAAACCTTTCAGATCTTTCCATACAGGTTGCCACTGACAAACCAGACATTATCTGCCTAACAGAAACTTTCCTCTCCCAAGACGTGTCTGACTCCCAAGTATCTCTCCCTGGCTACTCCCTCTTACGGTATGACAGACCTGAGCCTCGTCCTGGTGGAGGTGTTGCTCTCTTCATCAAAGACTCTATTCCTCACTCTCCATGCACTGCTCTCACTCCCCCACACCCCCAGGAATACCTCTGGCTTCGGCTTCCCCTCCACTCCCACCTAATGTTTATATGTGTACTGTACCGTCCACCGAACAGTGATGACTCCATCTACACCTCACTATCCGAAAACATGGACCATCTTCTATCTTCTCATCCAAACTCTCTCTTCCTCTTATGTGGTGACTTCAATTGTCATCACGCCAGTTGGCTCGGTGTGGGTACCTCTCTCACCTGCCATGGCACCTCAGCAAAAGCTTTCTGCGACTCATTGGGACTGACTCAATCGGTCAACTTCCCGACCCGGATCTCAACCAATGGTACTCCATCTCTTCTGGATCTGATTTTGACAAATTTCCCTGACAATATCTGCTGCTCTTCCTTCGCTCCAATTGGTTCTTCTGACCACGTCCTTGTTAAAGTGGACATCTCTCTGGCTGTTATCAGAGAACCACCTCACCGCCGTCGAGTCTGGAATTTCACTCAAGCCGACTGGCAAGGTCTCCCAGCAGCCATCAAACTTACAGACTGGTCTCCTATCACTACTTTCTCAAACATCAACTCATCCTGGGAATTCTTTCAAAGAAACTTGCTCTCCCTCATGCACAGATTTATCCCCTCTCGTGTTCAGTTGTCTTACCCTTCCTCCCGCCCTTGGTTTACTGAAGCTTGTGGCAAGGCAGTTGTCCTGAAACAACTTGCCTTTGCCTCATGGAAAGCAAACCCAACTGAGGGCAATCTCAGTTCTTTCCACAAAGCTCGGAACAAGTGTGTATCTACCCTCAGGAGAGCCAGAAAACAACATCTTTCTCATCTCAAGTCTGAACTCTCAAACCTCTCTCCCTCCTCAAAATCCTGGTGGCGTTTAATCAAATCTGTTTCTGGTGTATGTTCCTCCTCCATCCCCTCCCTTACCTCAAATGGCCGCACTGCTGATTCCACACGTGATAAAGCTGAATGTCTAAACTCGGTGTTTGCAGCTAAATCTTGTGTCCTAAACCCATCACTATCTCTACCCACTTTACCCAGTCGCACCCAACTGTCCCTGGACTCTGTATCCTTTTCTCCTGACAAGGTGGAGAGCTTGCTTTCAAACCTCGAGTCAGATTCTGCAACCGGTCCAGACGGCATCAGCCCACGTGTCCTCAAAGCCTGCTCTTCTGCTCTTGCTCACCCACTCTCTGTTCTATTCACCCTCTCATTTGCCCAAGGTCATCTGCCATCTGCTTGGAAATCTGCTAACATCACTGCCCTGCATAAAAAAGGTGCAAAAACAGATCCCTGTAACTACAGACCAATCAGCCTTCTCCCAATCATCAGCAAGGTGATGGAATCCATCATCGCCTCAGATATGAAATCCTTCCTCTTCTCCAATGGCTTGATTTCCAATCATCAATTTGGTTTCAGACCAGGTCACTCTACCCTGGATATGCTGCTACTGCTCTCCCATCAATGGATGGAGGTCCTCAATGCCAGACAGGAAATCCGAGCCGTATCCCTGGACATATCACATGCTTTTGACACAGTCTGGCACCCTGCCCTACTCACCAAACTCTCTTCCCATGGTATTCAATGCCATCTCCACTCATGGCTCGCAGACTTCCTCTCCTGTCGCAGTCAACGTGTAGCCCTAAATGGAGTTCTTTCATCCCCTCTTCCTGTGCAGGCTGGAGTTCCTCAAGGTAGCGTTCTGGGCCCTGTTCTTTTTCTGGTTTTCATCAATGATCTCTCGGACTCTCTGGAAAATCCTCTATTTCTCTTTGCCGACGACTCCACCCTCTGCCGTACCATCTGTCATCCCTCAGACCGGCAAGCAGCAGCTTCTTCAATCACTGCAGATCTGGATAAAATCACAAACTGGTCCAACACGTGGAACATGTCTTTCAATCCAGACAAATCTCACACTCTCACTATGTCTCTTCGAAAGGACCGTTTACAAAACCCCCCCATCCACTTTCTCAACAATCCTCTGGAAGAAGTCTTTTCTTTCAAGCTTCTAGGTCTCACTATCTGCCATGACCTTTCCTGGGAAAGTCACATTTCCAACCTCGCCTCAAAAGCCAGTCGCCGACTGGGAATCCTCCGTCGTGCTAAGTCCTTCCTCGGCCCTCTTGAGCTCCTGACCACTTACAAAGCTTTTGTCCGTAGCCTGATGGAGTACTGCTCTCCCCTCTGGGCTGGTGCTCCTGCCTCCCACCTTTCTCGGCTTCACGCTGTCGAAACCAGGGCATTTAAGATCATCGGCATCTCCCGCAATGAAGCTGTCTTTGGGCCTCTCAGTCAATCACCGCAGGTTGGTCGGTGGTCTTTCTGTCTTCTACCGACTCCTCTCCAGCCTTGCCCCCCCTGCTCTCTCTGCGATTTGTCCCCACCACATTTCCACAGGGCGCTCAAGGTCCGCCAACAACCCCCTTCTGGTAAAACTACCAAAATCACGAATCACTGCTCATCTTCACTCTTTCATTCCTCTTTTTTCCCGCCTTTGGAATAAACTTCCTCACTCTATTCTTTCCCATTCTTCCCTCCAGGCTTTCAAAACAGCTGTTCACCACCACCTCTTATCTTCCCCCATCCAAATCCTCGATCTTTTCTACCCCCGATAATCCACCCAAGCCCACTTCCTTCATTTCTCCTGCTTTCCTTCCTGAAAGTCCCTGAAATGTCCATCTTCTCTTCGCCATGTTCCCCGTCCCATCCCCATCCCTCTCCCTTCCACAGTTCACCTAATGTGTCTGTTCCCCACTGTTTTGTCCCTTCCACTCCCGCCCCTCTTGTCTCATGCCTCCTTGCTGTGAGTTGTGTGTTAGCTCTCATACGAGCCTCGACCAAGGTATACAAAAAAAAAAAAAAAAAAAAAACAGTTTCCTACTTATTAGACGAGCCCACGGACACACGTACGCACACACACACACCCAAGAAATGGTGGCTGATGCCTTTAATAACAGACTCCAGCTCGGAGGACAGATGAGCTGAAACCCAGAACCTATCTCGAACCTCTCCACCTCGTGTGGTCTTCAAGCTGTTCGGACCCGGGCTCCAGCGAGAGCGAGCAGGATCCAATCGCCGTGAGCCGCGATCCTTCCCGAGCTCCAGCGAATCCTCTCGCACTTCCGAACACGTGCTGGTGAGACGAGGCGCCGATCCTTCCCATCGATGCGTCGCTATCTCGAAGAACCACCTCCAAGATGAGGCCGATGAATCGCACCAAGCCAGGAACCAAGCGGAAAACAAAGAGCTCCACGAACCAAGAAGAGCCAGCCGAGCAACGAGCTCAACTCTCTTCCGATGAACAAAGCCTCTCTCAACACGAACCAAGAACTCCGAGCCGAGCAGGACCCGAAGGTCTGCTGAAAAGCCAAGCCGAAGCAAAAAGCTCTCCAAAAAGCCTCCACCTCGCCAAGCAGAAGCGAAGCTCACTGAACCAAAAGTCTCAACCCTCGCCAAGCAGAACCCAAAGGCCTGCTAAAAGCCAAGCTGAAGCAAAAAGCCTTCAAAGAGCCTTCAACCCTAGCCAGAGCCAAGCAGAAGCCGAAGCTCTACTGAACAACCCCGAACCAACTCAGGATCTCTTCCTTATTCTTCTCCGCCCTTCCCCCGCTCCCGGCGTGACTCATCTCCCCGAGCCCGCACAACCGCAGGTGGGAGGGAGTTGTTTACGCCCCGTGATTCAGGACGGGAGGGCTCTTCTTCCTCCTCGCAGAAGAGGGGGAGGCGCATCTCCATTGTTTTGTGATCGCTCCCTAACTATTAAATTGAATCGCAGCGCATCTAATCGATTTCTGCCCATTAAACAATGGAAGGTGAGCTATCTAGGGAACAAGCACTTATCAACATAACTGACTAAAGGAACCTAAATGTTGTGTGCAATCGAATTCGTAACACTATATATATATATATATATATATATATATATATATATATATATATATATATATATATATATATATATATATATATATATATATATATATATATATATATATATATATATATATATATACATATATACATATATACATATACATACATACATATATGGGTGAGTAAATCCCGGAGGGAGTGAGCGGGATATTGTAATCGTCCGGTTTGTTTGTTTGTTTGTCTGTCTGTTAGCAACTTTACGGCAAAACGGCTTCAGCAAACACTATCAAATTTCATCCACAGGTGGGCAATGAACCTTGGATGACCCCATTAACTTTTGGGTCCAATTGGATCAAAGGTCAAGGTCAAGAAAAGATCAAAATCATTTTACGGTCATAACTTCGTAAAAATGGTTTAATTGACTTCAAACTAAGACTAAAATATTCCTAATAATCAATATTCAGGTTAAGGATGTATCAAATTTCAGTTTGATCCCCAAAATAACTTTATTTATTTTTGATTTTGTTTTGCAGGTTATTGCTGCGAGTTTGGAAAGTTACTGAATTTGCACCAGGTCAGGTATGGGAGCATGTGCCAGAACAGCGCGTCGCTGCGTCCACTTTCCGCCGGTACTCCAGGGGCCTCCGTCTGGCCATCCCCCAGGCAGATGCCAGGCCCATCCCCATCTCCTTGAGATGATGGTCAACCTGCTGCAACCATGAGGCACGTGGTCGGCCCACTGGCCTCCTCCACTCATGAGACTCCCTCGCTGAGAGAATCTGGTGAGCAGGATCAGCGTCAGGAAAACGAGCCACATGTCCATACAGCCGCAGCTGACGCTCACGGACTATGCAGGTAACAAATCTCATCCGAGTCTCTCTCAGCAACCGCTCGTTGGACACAAAATCCGACCAGCGATAGCCAAGGATTCTCCGAAGAGACCTGGTACCAAAGGAATTAAGTCTCCGTCTCAGATCCTTGGTCAAAGTCCAAGTCTCGCACCCATAGAGCAAGACTGGAAGTACCAAGGACCTGAAGACTCGGACTTTCGTCCTCCCGCACAGGTACCGGCAGCGCCACACCCCATGATCCAGTGAATCCATGACTCCCCAGGCCCGACCCAGACGTCTATTGACCTCCGGCTCACAACCTGCGGAGACATGAATATCACTGCCAAGGTAAGTGAATCTATCCACGACCTCAACATCCTCACCACAAACAGACACAGACAGGACAGCAGCATCCAAGATGTCACCGAAAGCCTGGATCTTTGTTTTGACCCAAGAAATCCGTAATCCCAACGGCTCCGACTCCTCATTCAGCACCTCGAGGGCCCCCAAGAGGATGTCTAAAGTCTCCGCAAAGATGACTGCATCATCTGCAAAATCAAGGTCCGAGATCTTGACCTTGCCCAAACGATGCACCGCACTTGCAGTCTCTCCGACATCCTCCCAAAAATCCAGTCCATACAAGTGCTGAAAAGTGTGGGGGCAAGTACACATCCCTGACGAACTCCAGTAACAACTGGAAATAAGTCAGAGGCGGTACCACCACACTTCACAGCACTCTCAGTACCAGAGTAGAGTTCAGACATCAGATCGATCAGTTTCGGTGGCACCCACGAAGACCAAGAATCCTCCAGAGGACATCCCGATTCACTGAATCGAACGCTTTACAGAGATCAACATAGGCTGCAAGCAGCCCCTGCCGAAACTCTCGTCTGCGTTCAGTGAGGACACGAAGAGCAAGGATACGGTCAATCGTTGACCTCTTTGGTGTAAAGCCTGACTGCTCTGGACGCTGGTGCTCAAGCAGATGGTGGCGAACCCTATCAAGAATTATCCGAGCAAAGACCTTGCCCGGCACTGAGAGCAGCGTCACCCCTCGGTAGTTGTTGCAGTCTTGGCGATCACCCTTCCCTTTCCAGAGAGGGACAACAAGGCCCCTCTTCCAGTCAGTTGGGATGATGCCTGTGTTCCAGGCAGAGCACAAAACTGCATGCAACGACACGAGTGCAGCATTTCCACCAGCCTTGAGAAGTTCAGCATGGATGCCACAGATCCCTGGAGCTTTGCCCCGTTTCAACTGGTTCACCGCAGCCCGTGTTTCCACAAGCGATGGTGGACCACAGTTGATTCGAGGGTCAGCAACAGGGATTGTAACACCCTTGACGTCCAACTCGACAGCTGGGGGATCAGCCTGGTACAACCGCTCAAAGTAACCGGCCCAGCGGGCCTTTCACTTCAGACTCCTCTGTCAAGAGCCTACCACTCTCTGCTCGAACTGCAGTGCTCCGAGGGATGGGCTTGGATGAACGTAATGCGCGAATTCCCCTGTAAGCGGGACGAGAATCACCTGTCCACAGGTGATGCTCTACCCCCTCACAGATTCCTCGCACATAGGCCTCCTTGTCCACCCTCAGTGCACGTACAGTTTTACGCCTCAGCTCCCTGAACAGCTCAGCTCTGCCATTCAGCCTGGCCCTGCGACTCTGGTCAATGGTAATCAGTGTCCCTTGAGAGACAAAATTCTTCTTTGCCCTGCGGTGAACTCCAAGGCATCCACCGGCAACATCAAGGACGGTGGTCTTGAAGGTGCTCCACAACTCTTCAGCTAAAGCACCCAGACCCCCCAAGTGTCCACTCAGCCTGTTCGCAAACTCCTCAGCTACTCTCTCATCCCTGAGCTTGGCAACATCCAGCCTAGGCTGGGATGGTACCATTCTCCAGGATTTAAGGTGCAGCTTTAGAGTTGCTACAACAAGCCTGTGGTCAGTATTGAGGAACTGAGCACTCCGGTAGACCCTGCAGTTCTGGATCATCCTCCAACGACCGTCAATGAGGACATGGTCAATCTCCTTTGCCACACCGCCAGCGTTGGAATACCAAGTCCAGCGATGAGCTTGCGGGCGCTGAAACCATGAACCAGCCACCCTAAGTCCATGACTTCTTGCAAAGTCAAGGAACTTAGTGCTATTCTGGTTCATAGTTCCTGACCCATGGGGACCAACACACACCTCATAACCATCCCTATCAGTTCCAGTCGATGCATTGAAATCCCCCAAGACTAGAAGTGTATCTCGTCTGGGGCACTGATCAACCACAGACTCGAGTGTGGCGTAGAATGCATCCTTCACGGTAAGATCACTCGCCTCAGTCGGAGCATAAATAGAGACAAGGGAAATGACACCTAAGGAGTGACGAATCCTTAATCTCATAATACGCTCGTTGACCGGTGTTACCTCAATTATCATTGGGGTCAGCTTATTGGCCACAGCTACAGCAACTCCTTGGGTATGGTAACCATCAGAGCGACCAGACCAATAGTAGGTGTAACCACCCACCATTATCTCGCCGCAATCCGGTCTCCGAACCTCAGAGAGAGCTGCAATCCCGATGTCCAAACGCTTGAGCTCAGATGATAACAGAGACAGGTGATCATCCTCTCTTAGGGATAGGACATTCCAGGCACCCACCCGAAGGGACCGCCTCAGGTTAACCCAAGGAGACCGCCGTCTGGTGGACGACACCTCAGCACCACTCCGACACACTCTCCCGCAATCTGACCCAGGGATGTTACCCCGTGGTTTCCCTCCTATCAAAGATTGGGGGTCCCGAAGGCTTTGCCCCAATCCCATCATCCGGTGAGCTGCCCTGCGAAGGGAAGCTGCACAGGAGGTACTCCCACGGAGTGGGTTTCAGATTTTTTTTGCGTTTTTGCGTTTTGCGGAATGAAGCGTTTTACGGTGGCTGGAGTGCAAATCCTGCCACCAACCTCCTAATAAGAAGTAACCCAACTGCAGGAGGACGTCCGCAGACACAGTTGGGCACTAGATATGGATGGCCGTTGGCTCACAAGGAGCTCCTCCGCCCTTTGACAGGTTTTGTTTTTAATCCTGCTGGGTGTCCATATCCAAACACCCTCCTCACCAGAAAACCTGGTGGGGGAGACGGTTTAGTCGCCGACAACCCGACCATGGAACAGGTTAGTACAGGTTTACATGGTACCTGTAGCAGGTCACAGATCGAACCTGACCTGACATGGATTTGCACCAAATTTGCACCAAATAGAGCTTA
This sequence comes from Eptatretus burgeri, assembly GCF_056783735.1. Lineage (NCBI taxonomy): Eukaryota > Metazoa > Chordata > Myxini > Myxiniformes > Myxinidae > Eptatretus > Eptatretus burgeri. Next base: position 25,939,207 of record NC_140975.1, on the reverse strand, counting down.
ATGGCACAATTAACAGACACAATTGTGTCTACTGGGCTGCGAATAACTCAAGAGTGACAGTTGAGGAGGTAAATTTACCTGGAGTGACAGTTTGGGCAGCCATATCTCCATTGGGGATAATTGGACCCTTTTTCTTTGAGGGATCTGTCACTGCAGGAATTTACCTGGATATGCTGCAGACCTTCTTTTGGCCCAGGGTACAAGGTCAGGACTAATTTCCAGCATGATGGAACTCCACCGAATTATGGACGTTATGTTCGTCAGTGGCTTGATGAAAACTTTCCCAGAAAGTGGATCGGTCGCTCCCCAGACCTTACACCTTCAGATTTCTTTATTTGGGGGCTCATGAAAGACCTTGTTTATCGTGAAAAGCCTGGTACCATTCAGGAATTGAAGGCTCAAATCACTGCAAAGTTTGAGGAAATTGATATCGAACTCTGCAAACGTGTGTGCAGCTCTGTGCCGGCTCGGCTGCAAATGTGCATCGATCACGAGGGAGGGCACTTTGAAAATTGCAAGTAAAACAGCTTGGTACAGTTCCGTAATAATTTTTTCTTGAATAAATGGTTCGATAAACATGTCATTCATTTATTTCTACTTTCTTGTACACTGTAATACAAATAATCAACTGACAGAAATCAGGCACTACTTCTGACTCTGTGTGTGTGTATGTGTATGTGTATGTGTATGTGTATGTGTATGTGTATGTGTATGTGTATGTGTATGTGTATGTGTATGTGTATGTGTATGTGTATGTGTATGTGTATGTGTATGTGTATGTGTATGTGTATGTGTATGTGTATGTGTATGTGTATGTGTATGTGTATGTGTATGTGTATGTGTATGTGTATGTGTATGTGTATGTGTATGTGTATGTGTATGTGTATGTGTATGTGTATGTGTATGTGTATGTGTATGTGTGTGTGTGTGTGTGTGTGTGTGTGTGTGTGTGTGTGTGCGCACACACCCCACATCTCCTAGCAGGGAATTGAGACATTCACACCAACGACCAAGGTCGAGATACAATTAAAAGCTCGAACCAATCCTGGAAAGAACCCTCCTCCTCTTTTTGAAAGGCACATGGGATATTTAACATCCATGAACGACGAGTTCTGGCAGATGGGTCCTCCGTCTTAATGTCTTTCTAATGCACAGCACACACATTGACGCCTCGCCTTGCGAGAAACACCAAGGTGTTAATTTATAGCTGGGTCGGGATCCGAACCCAGGTTATACAGCTAAAAGGGGAATATGCATACCCTCAGGATATCCTGCCAGCCCTCTTCTTTCCCTAATATACTTATAATGTATTGAAAACTGAAAAGTTGGTGTTTCTTGAACTATTTGTGAGTGGCTTAGTCTGAGAACATTTGAAACACCCCCTGCTGGCTCATATTTGAGACTGCTCACCCACAGTGAGAGCCACAAAAGAGGGTCTTGGAATGTGAGATTATCGGTTGTCCTGCACGACAAGCAAAGGGTACTGAACCAGCCAAGCTACAAGTCCACGTTAAATAATGCACAAACGGGCACAGAAAAACACCAAAAGAACGACGTTAAAATCAAAAGAACTTCCCAAATGCAATTTGAAGTGCAATTTACGGTTCCTCGTCGAATTACAGAGGTTGTAAATGCACGTGTGCAGAAATCCGAGAGCCTTTAATCTGGTATTCCTGGCTCTTCTCACGACTTTATCTTTCACTCAATTTGATATCGAAGTTTGATTGTTCATCCGGTGCATTTATTTCACTCTCTTAATCCTTACATTTATTGCATTTCATTTTTATGCTTAATTGCCCATGTGTTCTTTCCTTTCTATCACAGTGCTTTTTTTTGACTTGGAGTGGATAATTTGACAGTTTCATTGTAAAAGTAACACATGGTATTCCGTAATGCATCATGTTATCCCTTTTTACTTTGTGGACGTACTCATCAATTGCTGTGTACCTGGAAAAATTGTGTATTGGTTCACGAGCGCCAGCCAGTGACCACTATATTCGTTATGTCTGTCTGTCTGTCTGTCTGTCTGTCCAGAACATAACTCTGTTGACTTTGATCCGATCTTGATGAAACATGGTTATGTGTTTGATATCAATGTCTAGTTGTGTTTTCCTGGATGAGGGCGTGGTGCTACACCCATTGTGGGCGGAGCCACGCCCCAAAAAATAGCCATTTTTACGAGGTAGTCGGATTAAAAATCTATCTTCTCCGAGGGAATTGACCGAATGGAATGGGTTCTTCGGTATTTGAATAGCAAAATGAATTATCTAAAACTTGTCGTTGTCCGATTTTTCATTTTCGTCCCAAGGTCAAGGTCACAAGGTCAAAAACGTAGAAAATTGTGAATTTTGACATGAAAATCATATGACCGCCCAAACTTTGAGAGCTAGGATGACAATATTTTTTATGCATAATCTTGAGGTCGTTCCCCACCTAAAGTCTTGAAACAATTTTGCTCCATCTCGAACACCTTGCCCGTGGTACCCCCTTAAAGTTTGTTTTTAACGCTGATTTCATCAAAGTATGGATAATCTGAGGAGTGAGAAATGCCATATAACCCATATGACGTTATATTGTTCCTGCAATGTTCCAGAGGAAGTTTTGCACCAAAGGTCATACTCCTTGACCTTTGACCTTTAAAGGCCACAAAGGTCAAATTTTCAAAGTTGTGGGAATCGAACCGGGTTTTCGACCTTCTTCGACGAACTAACTCCAATAAGTTATAGCACGTATCCTGTTTCCTTATTTTAATGTTCACAACATTGTTTTGTGACCTTTAAAGGTTATGCAAAGGTCAAATTTTGAAAGTTGTTGAACGAAACCGGGTTTTCGACATTTTGCAGCCAATAATCCATCACCTGTACCACATCATGTTGATCATTTTAATAACTTGGTCAAACATTATCACATTGTCTCATCCTTGACTTCTGAAACAATCCACATCGTCAAATACCGCTCATGAACCATTGTCATCTTCAGACTTGTTCCTTTCTAAAATGTTATAGAGGAGCTGGTGTGTGTGTGTGTGTGTGTGTGTGTGTGTGTGTGTGTGTGTGTGTGTGTGTGTATATATATATATATATATATATATATATATATATATATATATATATATATATATATATATATATATATATATATATATATATATATATATATATATATATATATTGTTGGGACACGTAGGTGACCCGAGGATCAGTTATTTCACAAGTCTTTGTATCGATAGTCCTTGGTCCCTTGCCAGAGGGTAGTTTGGGGGGCATGCGTTGGCGAGGATGTTGGTCCCGTGTAATGTCTTCTCCCTCCCCTTCTGTTACTTTAATTAACCTCCGCCATTGAAGATGGACGGAGGTTACTGTTTTCACCCCTGTCTGTTTGTTTGTGAACAGTATTACGGAAAAACTCGACGGATTTCGACGAAATTTGGTGGGGGGATTAGATATGGTCCAAGGACCATGCCATTATATTTTGGACTTGGTCCAAAGTCAAATATGGCCGCTGTGGTGGCCATTTTGAAAAAACATTTGATTTTTTTCTACATGTTTTAAGTGATTTCCAACCCCAAAAAATAAAAAATTGTTAGAGAAAAAAAATATATAAAAAAAATTTTGCAACTTTTTTTTTTAAACAAAATTTCGATTTTTTTTTTTTTTGCATTTCTACATGTTATAAGTGATTTCCAACAAAAAAAAACGTGCCAAAATTATAATTGCGGCTGATTTTGGAACTTCAGGTGGATATACCCACGTAAAATCAATTTCTGTCTCAAGGAATCAAGTTGTGACGAATGAATTGAGTATGTAAAAGGGAAAGTTGCAAACTATAACTCTGTGAGCACTGTTGACGTCAAATTGAATGAATAGGATATCAGGTTCACTTGAGTGACCGAGCAGTATTGGCGGCAGAGGTTTTGCACTCCACCGAGTGCTCCCCCTCTAGTTCTTTCTTTCTTCACACCATCGTCTGTTCAATCCCTCTGTTATTTTCAATCATTATTCCTTCACACCATCGTTCTGTTCATTCCCTCCATTACCCCCATCGGCCCGTTTCAACAGTCCATCAATAATCCCCCCTCCATCAAACATTCCTTCAACAGTCCCTCCTTCACCCCCATCAGTCTTACCTTCAATACCGCGGCTGTTTGGTTGTCCTCGGTCGTGCAGGGTTCCTTTCCGTGTTCTCTCCATCCACGCATTGCTTATTAACACATCAGGTGCAGCCCTTGATGCTCGGCGTGGTACAGTGCAAAACAGTGCGACTGGGCATTTTCCGAGCGAAGGAGGAGACTGGGGGCTCTCGTTGCGGCTTTGGGTGCATACAGGATGGGGCGGGGGGCTTCGATGAAACTTCCCTCAGAATGGTGTGGAAATTTCCTCAAGTGACGTCATGCACCCGCCCCATCGGCTGCGGACCAATGGGAGGGGGAGAAGGTTTGTGGGAGGAGGAAAAGAAAGCTGAGGTGAAGAGAAAGAGAGCCAAGAGAAGCACTCGTTACAAACTCGCGTGAGCAGGCACGAATAGCGCTCCTGAGCAGACGGCTCAGAAAGCAGAAATGGAAGGGGCAGATGGCTGAGGGAAGCAGAAAGGAGAAACGAATGGGACAAGCTCACCTGAGCAGAAGACTAAAAGACTGAGAAGGCTCGTGGGGGAAGGAACAAAAGCGTGTGAGGGAAAATAAATGAAAGTTTCACACGCAGTTGGTGTTGCGCTTCTGTGGAAAAAGAACACTCCTTCCATGAGCGTCATCCTGCCCTCTCGATCCTGTCAGCCACGGAGGGCGAGGAGGGTGAACGGCGGCACATCATCGACTGGGGCCTGAGGAGGGAAGAATCTGAGGCAGAGGAGGGGAGTCGCACATCCAGCTCGCATATCTGGGGTGCCAGAGAGGACTCGCCTCCGTGTATGGGCACCTCAGGGATGCAGCTGCGTGTCCCCATCGATTTTCCTCCGTATTCTCCTGTATATTTGTGTGAGGTGAGCGAGAGAAGGAAAGACTGCTTTCCTTTTCTCCATTCGTTACTGTTATTTTATTTTCAAGTCCTTGTTTTTTATTCTTTGTCCCTGAGTGAATGATGGCCAAGTCTTTTGTTTAAGTAAGATTGAAAAAGTAAGCGTGTTGTGGTTAAATCTGCTCTTATGTGTCTTTTTGCTTTTCTTGCTTTTAAATTATTGCTTGCTTGTGTGTTTGTAGTAAATAATTGTTTCTTGTTATTACCAATCTGTCTTGGTTGTCTTTTCCTTTATTGGTCCGATGAAGTGCACAAGTAAAGTGAGACGGGAAGTTGTACCCCAATAATTGGCTGCTCTCTGAGCACCCTTATTCTGGACATTTCCATGTCTGTCTGTCTGTCCGCGAAACTTTGGTCAAGCCGAGGGACTAAACCACTCAACCGATTCCAATGAAATTTGGTAGGTCGGACCAATATTTCTGGGCATCGTGTGCATTTGAATATGGGACCCCGGGCCCGAGCAACCGCATAGCAAAGGCCCTTTAAAGTGTTCAAAAAATCGAAAAAAAATTCGAAAAATCGAAGCTTAGAGTTCTGTGGGCAATCTATCTAGCTCCCTTCATGCCAATTTGAAGCCCGAACAAAAAAATATTTGTAAAAGGAGATAGGTTTTGGGTGAGTACATGTCGAACATTTCAGAAACGGTTAATTGCGAATATCTCTAAGAGAAAGAGTCTGATTTTGATGAAACTTGGGTGAAATGTGTACAATGTGGCCAGCATGTATACAAAAATGAATGGTTGCTATGCACACCTCCGTTGCTTAGCAACAGCTAAAATACTTTATTGTACACTTATTGTGGACTGTACAAAAAAAAATCAATGCCTCCGAAACTGGACCTCCGAGGGACCTGTTTTTTTTGTGCCCAAGGAGAATGTCTTACAGCATCATATAAAAAAATAAAATCTTTAGCGAATAGAAAAATGGAATTACCAGGGCTGCCATTTGTTAGAGTCTCTTTGGAAACATGCCTGAAATTTCACAAGGCGGGTTTCTGGCGCAAACTAAGAGGGCTGTGATAATCATATTTATTGTGCTAAATTGATTGATAGCATGTACATGAATATCGGCGAGTCGCGTCGGCCAGCTTTCCATCTCGAGCGAGCAGCCATGTCGCCTACCGGCTTGTTTGCTTTGTCAGCTCACGCGCACTCACTGTAACGCTCGGCAGTGATCCAAGTGTGCACTGAGGGCAATGACCCCAATTAGCCAGCCATCCACAGGTATCATGCGAATTAGTGCAACTCTGACCGAATTGGCCATGCCAATTGGCGTTCGTGTTTGCTTAGCAACCTGCCGATGCCCGGAGTTATCTGTGCCCAACGGCCTCAGGACTCGGCGTTCCGGAGGGACCCAAGTGCTTCCCCTCGTAGCAAGCCTCGAACTCTGGATCCACGACAATATATGTATGTGGAGTATACGTACAGGTTGTACAAGGAGCTCCTCCGCCCTTTGACAGGTTTTGTTTTTAATCCTGCTGGGTGTCCATATCTAAACACCCTCCTCACCAAAAAAACCTGGTGGGGGAGACGGTTTAGTCGCCGACAACCCGATCATGGAACAGGTTCGTACAGGTTTACATGATACCTGTAGCAGGTCACAGATCTAATCCTGCCTGACCTGACTGAAGGTAGTTACTTACACCCATTGTAGATATGTCTATTCAGGGTGTGATGTGATGTGCGGAGGGCAGAGGGGGAGGGAAGGTATTCCCCAGCTCTGTTCTTTTTATTTTTATTTTTCCCCTGTCACTGCAATTGAAATTGCCATCCCTGTCACTTGGAATTGCAATGATACAACAATACCCTTTATTTGATATGATACTTTTTTTACAGTGTGAGAAATGTATTCGCGATATATTTAGGTTCTTTCACCAAAATATGCTTACAGAGTGGATGCCGGTGTCCAACAGTCTGTCCGTACGAAAGTTAACATTTGACTAAAATGTCATCTTACAAACTACCTGAGCAATATCGACCAATTTTAGTATAACGCATCAGGACAGCAAGGTCTCATGGAGTTGTGCTCCCCATCTGGATGTGCCCCCTATAAAGGGGTTTAAAGGGAGGTTTTGCCCCAAATATTGGTATTTTGTTCAAAAATCTCCTTCTCAGAAACCAACAACCGGATCCAGACCAAACTGGCCATGCGGCATCGTGACCATGCCCTAACCTCAAGTTGTGCTCCCCATGGCCATATCTCCCCTGAAAAGGAAGCCACAGCACCTCCCTTCCCTTATCCCTCATATTCACTAAAATATATTTTCCTCACAAACTACATGACTGATATGGAACAAATTTGGCACAATATATCAGAACAGTAATGTCTCATGGGGTGTGCACCCCATCGGGATCTGCACCCTAAAGTAGGCTGAAAAGGGCGGTTTCGCTTCAGATTCAGGTAAATTTTTTTTATCTCAGAAACCGACGGCCAGATGCACACCAAGCAAGCTCTTCATGAAACATAGGAACCATGCTGTTTACTTAAGTTGTGCTCCCCATAATAGTACCACTTCAGGAAGAGGGTCACGGCCTCTTTCCCCCTAATTCCTCATTTTCACTCTGCTTGTTGGGGAAATAACTGTCAATCCCCCATGGGGCTATTTTATAATTGTGATGTGACTTTTCAGTTTCATGTCGCTATTGTTATTTGTAGCTTGTAAGTTATAAAAGTCCGAATTTTTTTTTTAAATCATGATGTCTGTCAATTTTATCCCCTCCCTCACTGGTAATTTTACAAATTGCACCCTGTGTCTATTATATCTCTTCTGCTTGGACAAAAAGAATGTGCTAAATTTGGCTCTAAAATTACAAAGGTGTTTCGTGAGACAAAGCAGAAGGTTCATGCTGATAATAACCCTCGTGAAAGCTTCAGAGGCATTGGAATCAAGCGAAGTGCAGTCTGGAACGAGGCATTTTCACCGCTGAGAAACAACAATTCAATTGTCCTCCTGTTTTTCAACCACAGGATATAATCATTTGATGAAAAGTTAATATGATAACACACCCTCCCGCCCCCACCTTCACCGTTCCCACATTAAGGATAAGTCCAACAAGTTTAATCACCAAATTATTTTCCAATTTCAAAACGTGATTGTCTGCGGATGATACATTCCATCAATTTGACATCATAAGGCTACATGCGAACACAGTACTGGGTGTTTTTTAGATGTTTCTTTGCATGCACCTCTTCTCATCAGAAATTTCATCTGCTCAAGTAAAAGGAACTATTACACACAGATAATTGAAAATACTGTAAGAAAAAAAGATGTATGATGTCATAACTTAATTATGTCACTCATCTGTAAGAATGGCCTGCCATATAGGCCAAAATATGTTCCTCTTCATTGGAAGCTGCTAATATTATCAATGAAATAAGATAGCTACAACCAGAGTATCGCTTATATTATTTCAGACCATTTATTGGCAAAAATGAGTAGTCTCTCCAATCAGTAGTGTGACGACATACGAGTATGTGGTGTTCATCAAACAAACAGACTTTAGATGAGAAGTCAGTTCATCATGATGTGATTGTACTTGCTCAAAATAAGAAATTAACTCAGGCAGCGTCAGGCAATGAGGCTTGAAAATATGCCTCAAGCTGGTGCAGTTGCCCTCTCACAGTATAACGACACGTTGTGTCTCATCACTGGGTGTCACATGCTGGCTTGAAATTCTGGAGTCGATCTGTAGAGTGTAGACTGTAGATAGACAAGATTTTCATCCAAGTCAGTCCAGCATCTTCCCAACAAGTAAGTCAAGTGGAAGCGGGTATTAGTTATTGTTTTAACCAAGCTTTAAAAATAATCTTTCAAGGATTATTTATCCACAAAGCCTGATATGGGTTTCAGAGGTAACAAGAACAAAAGACAAAACATGTCATAGCCGCCGTTGTTTTAGTAATTTTACTGTACGGAGTTGAAGGGCTAGTCATATTTATGTTCAACTAAAATGGACGCCAGTCTTACAGTCGGCCATCTTTGATCAGATCGCAAAATAAAATGAGGGGCACGCGTAGGCCATCATGTTCTGTACTTGTGCCAAGTTTGAAAAAAATCGAATCATGCATATCTGAGAAATGGTTGGGAACACATTTAAGAAAGAAAATGGCTGCCAGTCGGCCATCTTGGATCTGATCTCGAGAAAAATGACGTGCCATCATTTCCTCCTCCACCGAAGGCGAAGGAGGTTATGTTTTCACCGCTTTCTGTCTGTCTGTGTACAGGATATTTCAAAAAGTTATGGACGGATCCAGATGAAATTTTGTGGACAGGTTGGGTGTGTGACAAGGAAGAATTGATTCGATTTTGGTGAAGATCTGAATCCGGTTCTGCATAAGATAATTATTTAATTTTAAAAGTTATTCTTCACCATTGAGAGATAGGGCCAAAAACGACATTGTGTTGTGGGACGGGTATCGGTGGCGAGCACGACCGCTAGGTGGAGCAGTAGAGTCGGTTCCACCAAACACCCGGAATTCAGATCGTTTCCCTCGGATAACTCCGAAGGTACGGGTCCCTTGCAGGACCGTGAATCGTCAATAAATCAACCACATGGGACAGGGTTATTTGCCAAACTTCAAAATGCCTAGAGGCCCACGTGGCGAGCTACCGAGGAATTCACACCCTCGACTGGGCTCGAACGGGATGAGTCGCTAGCGTGCTCGACCCATGCGTAACCCGAGCGGATGGTTACCGAGTCCCGTCAGTCCCAATGTACATCTACAGCAGTAATGGCCTTTTTAATTACCTCACATGCACCGTGCTAAACCAATGAAGGAAAGGACAAAGACGAGCTGAAACATTCAACAATAGGGGTATTTATAAACAATAGGGGGGAACGAGGGAAGCAAGTAAGGGCAAAGTTATCACGACTAAGCAATGCAAATAATGTACAGCAAAAGCACTTAACCAGTTGCTACTTAAACAAGACAGGCCCGCACATAGACACACACCCAAAGAAAAGAGATGGACCTCGCGGGTCTTTATTATTCTTTCAGCTCGGAGGGAAGTCGAGCTGAGGGACGGGAACGTGGCTGGCTACCTGGGCCGCGAGCGTGCGGCTGGTCGTCCACCCCTTTCCGGAGCTCCGGTCGCCAAAGGACAGACCAGGGCAGCTGAATCCAGCGGCGGTGAGACGAGGTGAGGGATCGCTGCGACGAGCCCAGAGCCAGCAACGAGACGAGGGCAGAGAACCAGACTAGCGCCAGTGAGATGGAATCGGACCACGCTCTCGAGCAGACAGAGTGTAATTATCTGCTCTCCGTTCTTTCGTCCCCTTCTCAGGCGTGGTCCGCTCATGCATGCATTGGCCGCAAAATGACCCCAAGTCCGCTGATTGGACCGGGGGGGGCGTGACGGCCGTCGTGGCTCCCCCCCCCTCAAACAAGGAGAGGAATATGGTCCTGCGTGGGCTGCGCCTATTGGTCGACCGTCGGCAATCTCGCTCGCATCCCCCGGATTGGGTGAGAGAGACGTCAGGTTCTCGTGAACTCCTCCCACGTACGTGCTGACATGCACCTGTGCAATGGTGCCGGTGGAGGATGGTGGGTGGAAGCGAAGGCAGGTGTAATTGTGGTTATTGTTGATGTCAAAATCCTAACTATCAAAATAACTCTGCAGCGCATGAACATCCAATTCCCACTAGACTAGGGACGGGACCCTAACTGGAAACACACACTTACCGATATAACTGAGCTATAGGGGACGGCTGTCTGTCTGTGTGCACAAGGCTTCCGAATTCGTAACAATAGTACTGTGTAGCATGATATTTCAAAAAAGTATTGGTCCCAATATGTTCTCGTGGATCAGACATTGCGCGACGGAGGTATGCTTTCTACTGAGTGCCCTTCGAGTTGTTTGCGTCCTGATTCCTGTTTAAATTCTTCATTCTTGTTTGATTGATTTCTGGGTTTTTTATTTTTGTATTTACTTGGCTTTTTAGCCCATGGGGTCTTCCACCCCACGGGGTCGAAGTTCCTCTCGCGTTCTCTCTTTTCTTGTGTACAGTTCATTTGAACGTCTATTTCTCCATTATTCGTGAACAGAATTCAATGAAAATTGACAGGCATATACTCGACACATATGCGCAGGCATTAACTGAGCCCAAAGTCTGACTTTGGGCTGAGGAACGGCCCTTTCGGCCCATTTTCTTTAAATTGTTATCAAAAAAAAAAAACATTTAATGCGCTGGGCAATTAAGTTGCAAATGATGATATGAAACCAGCCTCACTCTTGTGAGGTGTTCTGGTTTCTTTTACTGATGCGATGAAAATCTTACCAAATTTCAAAACTATCTGTCATCCGTGCTATCGCTCACCTGAGAGTTGTACGAATGAACTCTCATAGGGTATGTTCGCAATTCAAACTTGTTACTTTTTTAAATATATATATTGTTGTGGTTGACCAAATTCGCAAACCACCATTCAGGTCCCTTAGGTGAGATATCTCGGTAAGTATATGTGTAGTTAGGCCCAAACCCGTTGTCTAGAGGGAATAAATGTCATTCATGAGGGCTGCGACTCTTCAGGATAGCCGTTTTTCTTTTACTATCTTTATTTTGGACCAGCCGCCATTATTACCACCACCAACCACGTCTCAACAGCCATCACACAACAACCACCAACCACAACGCGGCCATCACAACCACAACCACCAACCACAACGCGGCCATCACAACCACAACCACCAACCACAACGCCGCTTCACCACAACCGCCACGACCTTTACCGTCACAACTCGCCACCATCGCATCACCGTCATCTCGCGCCACTCGTGGGCACCGATGCTGGACTCGTGCGGGACGCGCACCGAGCAGCGTGTTCAAAAGCATCGCGGACTTTCTGAAGAAAAACGGATCAAAAACGACTCACGCCCACTTTTGTTCCGTCCAATCGGTGAGCGAGGGGCGATTTGGCCCCGCCTCCAGGGCGTTGGAGGGCGGTCGCTATATGCAAATTCATGGATCAAAAAGCATTCACGCCCACTTTTCCTCGGGCCAATGGGGAGCGAGGTGAAAGGTCGGAGGCAGAGGGTCAAAGATGAAAGAGCGAAGCCACGGGGCTTATAAAAACGACTGCGTTCGTCAGTCGAGGGCAGTTCGCAGTTGGCAGAGTGCAGTTGGGAGTTCGCAGTTGGCAGAGTGCAGTTGGGAGTTCGTAGTTGGGAGTTCGCGGAGTCGGAGTGAAGAGGACGAAGCTGTGGAGAGGCGGCGGAGGCGAAGGCGGTTGAGGGGGTGCTCGCGTCAGATTCGGGGAACTGCGGAGGGAGAGGCCGGCGGCGCGACCGAGGTCGTGGTGGAGACGCTCGTCGCGGGACCCGAGAGTTTGTGAAATCCTCCTTACCCCGAGCATCAGCAACCCCCTCCTGTTTCCCCCCACGCTGAGATAGTGCGACAAAAGGGGGCCCCCTTCCCACCCCCTACCAGACACTGTCCGCGAGGCCCGCGGAGTTGAGGCACCACCGCCACTTCGCGTCTCATCATCAGACGGGTAGGCCCGACACGGTCTCGGCCCCAGGCCCGCCTACCCCCCCTCATCCTGGAGGGTGGTTCTCTTTTCTTTTGCTTTGGGAATATGTGTTGTCGGCGCCGTCTGTGAAGTAAAATTGTATAAGTGTTGCCGAGTGCCCGGTAGTCGGATAGATCTGCATTGTTGCATTTTCTTTTTGTCTTCTTCTTTTACATGTGCTTTTGGTGGAATTGTATATGTGTGCTTTCCGTTCATCGCGAAATAAATGTGCGTATTGTTGAACTGTTTTCCCGCTTCGCTTCGTCATTTCTTTCATTGAATCCCCATCTTGCTTCACGTAAAGGGTTGGTCGTGGGCTAAGACGCCCGATAATTAATCGAACCGTCGAGGCCGACGAATAACACCGCTCGGTTATCCCGATAGTACGGAACGGGTCGCTTAAGTGGCCCGTGTCCGAAGTCGACCTGCGGCGAGGTGCGATCGCCCGGTCTACCCTCCGTGTGAGTACTTAGGCAGGTCGAATTTGGCGAGCAACCCTATCCCACGCGGGGGCCGATTGGCACGATCGCGGTGAGACCGAAAGGTCCACCCGTGGCTGGTTCCCGGCGTTAGTCCGAGAGGGTCACGACTGGATTGTCCGTCCGGTGGGCGACGTGCCGCGATTCGAGTTACGTGGCCGTCCGCACGCCGGCGGGCGCGAATCACCAACACTGGTGTCAGGTCGTGCGATATAAACCCATCGCCCTCCTTGCGGCACTGGTATCGGAGAACGGGACAACGGGCTCTCCTGTCTCCGGCTAAATTCACGGGAATCGGTCCAGGGGTGAGAGAAGCGACCCCCGATTCCCTCCAAATTACGAGTGATTCAAATTAACCCTTTAAGTGAAGCAAGATGGCGTCTCAAGGCGAGCGGGAGCCGGGGGTATTAGAAATGGATGTAGAATGTGTAGGATCCATGGCTCAGGATGAAATCCCCGTGCAGGAAATGTTGGTTGTACAGGAAAACGAACTCGCCCAACTGAACCCAGAGCCCGAAATGGGTGCGGCAGCGGCCGCGGTGTATGACACCTCCCCTCCCCCTCTCCACCAAAACCCTTCCCCAAACCCTGCCGAAACGGCTCACCCAAGCGCACCCGACATGGCCCAGCTAATCACCATGCTGGCGGCAATGACAGCGAGGATGGATGCGAATACACAAAAGCTGGATGCGAATACACAAAAGCTGGATGCGAATACACAAAAGCTGGATGCGAATACACAAAAGATGGATGCGAATACACAAAAGATGGATGCGAATACACAACAAATAAACGAAAAGATGGATACAAATACAAATGAAATGAAAAACGAAATGAAAGGCATGAACAAGCAAATGAAGGAAGAAATGAAAGAGCTGCGGGGTGAGACGCAGAACATGGGAATGAGCCTAAAAGGAAGCTTGGAAGAACTAAAAAACGAAATGAAAAAGGAAGTCGACACGATACGAGCGGAGGTGACCGGGTTAAAAGAGAAAGTAAAAGGAGTGGGAGTCGCAATGGAAGAAAGTATACAAGAGGGTAAACGAAATAAAGACGGTGGTGGGAAAAATAGACAAAGTAGGAAAAGGATTGGGAGAAGTAAAACAGGGACAAGACCAAATAAAGGAGGAAATAGGGAGGAACACGACGGCGATAGAGGAATTAAAAAGAGAACAAGGGAAAATAAAGGAGGGATTGGGAGCCGTGAAGGAGGACTGTGAGAAAAGACATCGGGAAATGACAGACAAAGTTGAAAACCTGCGAAAGGAGGTAAAAGCAGAGACACAGAAAGGATTAAAGAAGGTGGCGGAGGAATGTAGAAAGAGACATGAGGAGGTAATTAATGAAATGGAGCGGAAAGCCAGAGAAAAGACAGAGGAACTGGGGGAGCAGATAGGAAAAAACCGGGGCGAGACAGAAGAGCAGTTTAGGACAACGAGGGAGGAAATATCCAAGACAAATAAGATGGTGACACAGGTACAAGGGGAGGTGGAGCAAATAAGAGAAAAAGTCGGGGAACTGTCGTTAGGAACGATAGGGGAGGAAATAAATGGGGTAATAAAGGGGAAAATGGAGGAAATGGAGAAGAGACTGATGGATAGGGTGGAGGCCCGGTGTGAGAAGCAGGGTGGCCTCCTTCGGGAACAGGAGGAGAGGATATACTCCCTCGAGGCGGATCGTGCCCAGGTGGGGCCGGTGTCACAAGGCGGAGGAGGAGGCTTGCCCGATGCGGGGGTGAGCATGCCAAGCTTGGGGAGGGTAGAGGCCGCGGGGTCTTTTGGCCTAATGGGGGTACCCAGAATGACTGTTCCGGGGGGTGTGCAGAGTGCGAGTCCAATGGCTTGGGAGAGTAAGCGGGACGACGCGGGGCACGGACAGACGCGGACAAGGGTGGTGGAACCCCCGGGCAAATGGCTCGGACCCTGCGGGAGTGAGGCACCGTTGGGACTGGGGAGGTACATTCCTCCCGGAGTCCCTGGGGAACGGGAGGAGACCTCGAAAGAACCGAGGGTGCCGCTACCCCCGTACGATGGCAAGACGGACTTGAGGGCATATATGGCCCAGTTCCAGTGTGTTGCCAGAGGCAATGGCTGGAACGAGGTGCAGGGTGTGGCACAACTCACAGCGGCCCTGCATGGCATGGCTTTGGAAGTCCTGACCACGGTACCCAGTGAGGGGGCGACCCTGGAGGATCTCCATTCGGCCCTAAAAAAACGATTTGGCATGGACCAGCAGAGCGAGCTTGTTAAAGCTCAGCTCAACGGGCGCAAACGACGTCCCCAGGAATCACTGGGAGAATTGGCACATGACATTCGCCGCTTGGTGGGGATCGCGCACACCAACATGCCACCGGAGTACCGGGAGGAGATTGCCCTGGACCATTTCCTTCGAGCAATAGGGGGCACCGATGTCGGAGCATTGCTCACCGTATGGCGCCCGGACAACCTCCAGAAGGCGGCTGATACTGCTGCCTGCTGGGAGGCAGCCAGAACGCCATTGGGAGGGGCTGGGCGCCACGCGGTGGCAGTCCGACAGGTGGACCCCGTGAACGACAGTGCGCTGGGAGCCGGGGCAACCCTGGGCGACCAAGCGCGAATGGAAAGGATGGTGCAGGGCATGTTCGACCGCCGGTTCGGGAGACCTGGGGAGAGGCGGTCGGGCCCGGGAAGGGTGGGAGATGGGCCATCGGGGGGTACCCCAATTCGGAATGGAGGGGGGTATAATTCGGCGTACTGGAGGCAAACACCTTTCCAGAAGAGGTGTTATAATTGTGGCGCAGGGGACCACCTGCAGCGGAGGTGCAACGCCCCGCGCAGGGAAAGGCCCCCGCGAAGAGAAGAGCCACGGCCCCCTAGACCACCAACTCCGCCCCGGGTCAATAGGGATAGCCAGGCCCAACCATCACCCCCCCCCACCAGTCCCCGGGAAACTAAGAAGTGCCGAACATGTAGGGCCGTGTTCGGCAGACTCAGACGGAGAAGAGCCCTCAGAACTGCGACAGGTCATCAGTTGTGGCCAAATTGGCAAAGGTAGCTTAACAATTCGGTGCAAGATTGCCGGCGTAGGGGTAGACGCCGTTGTGGACACAGGAGCAAGCGCCACGATCATCAGCCCTGTGGTCCTTGATTCGAGTGTAGACGGTTGGGATGAGATCCACCGTCTGCAAAACCATAGTTTGCAGCTAGCTACCGGGGCAACGGCCCCTATCATAGGACGTGGTTTCGTGTCGTTTAAATTGGGCACTGTGAAAACCAAGATAGAGGTTTGGGTGGCAGAGGTGTACGACCCATGTCTAATAGGGTTTGATGTGCTGACGGCCGGTGGTTGTAAGATCGACTTGGGCCGGGGGGTCATGCAGTTGGGTGGTGAGGAGTTGCCGTTAGGGGGCGTGAGCACGGATGAGAGGGTGGAGCTGGAGGCTCCTGACTCCGTGGTCATTCCCCCGGGTGCCGAGGCGGTGGTCCCGGCCCGGTGGCGAGCACCCCCAACGTGGCAGGACCCCTGCGGCCTGGCGGAACTACCGGCAGGGCCGTCAACCCCGGGCTTAGTCGTGGGCCGCACCCTGGTAAGTACCGACGGGCCAATAGCGCCCGTGCGGGTGATAAATGTTAGCACGGAACCACGCACTATCAGGAAGGGCACGAAGGTGGCAGATTGCACCCCAGTAAAAGAGGTCGCAGAGCTGAGGGACGATAACGTCGAGCCGGACCGGCCCCAGAGGGAGTCTCCAGACTCGATTAGGAATTGGCCCGGTCCCATTTGTGAGATGGTAAATCGGAGTAGTGTAGATTTGGAGGATGCCCAGCGGGAGGCCTTATACAAGCTGGTCGACCGACACATCGGGATCTTCTCCTTGTCACCCGAGGATATTGGACGTACGGGCCTGGTGCAACATCAGATCCACACCAATGGGGCCCGGCCTGTCCGTCAGCCTGCTCGAAGGCTCCCATGGAGCAAAAGAGAGGAGGCTGATGAACAGGTTGAAAAGATGCTCAATGCAGGTGTCATCGAGCCCTCGGGAAGTCCTTGGATGTCACCAGTTGTGCTGGTTAAAAAGAAGGATGGGACCACGCGTTTCTGTGTGGACTATCGCCAGCTGAACAACGTGACACTCAAAGACTCCTATCCCCTGCCTAGAATTGACGATACCCTCGACGCCGTTGTAGGCTCTAAATGGTTCTCAACTTTGGACCTCAAGAGTGGGTATTGGCAGGTGGAGATGGATAAGACGGGGAAGGAGAAAACGGCATTTTCCACAGGGAAGGGACTGTATCAGTTCACTGTGATGCCGTTCGGTTTGTGTAACGCCCCCGCCACCTTTGAGAGACTGATGGAGCGTGTACTAGGCGGCATGCCGTGGCAGTCATGCCTGGTGTATCTGGATGACGTCCTGGTACACGCTAAAACATTCACCCAGGAGATAGCCAATTTGGACCAGGTGTTTGGGCACCTCAGGCAGGCAGGGCTGAAATTGAGCCCAGAGAAATGCACTTTGTTCGCGACAGAGGTGGCCTATCTCGGACACGTGATAGGCCGCGAGGGGGTGAAGACCGACCCCGGAAAAATTACAGCGGTAGAGGAGTGGCCCGTACCTACAACTGTCAAACAGGTACGGGGCTTTTTGGGACTTTGCTCCTACTACCGGCGTTTCGTGGCAAACTTTGCGGAGATAGCCAGGCCCCTTCACCGGTTGACGGAGAAGGGGTTGAGATTTAATTGGACGGAAGAGTGCCAGGAGGCCTTCCTCAAATTAAGGGGGTGTTTGACATCCACACCTGTTTTAGCGTACCCCACCGATGACGGGATGTATACCCTGGACACGGATGCAAGCCAGGAAGGATTGGGAGCAGTCTTGTCTCAGACACAGGGGGGCGTGGAAAGAGTGATCGCGTATTACAGTCGGGCCATGAGTAGGCCCGAACGAAATTATTGCATAACTCGCAAGGAACTATTGGCTATGCTGTCTGCCGTGAGCCATTTCCACCCGTACTTGTACGGGAGGAAATTTTTGGTTTGAACTGACCATTCCTCCTTGCAATGGCTCTTACAGTTCAAGGAACCGGAAGGCCAAATTGCAAGGTGGTTGGAAAAATTGCAGCAGTACGATTTCAGTGTGGTCCATAGAGCCGGTAAGGCTCATGGGAATGCCGATGCGCTCTCTCGACGCCCCTGTCTGAGGGAAAACTGAAAATATTGCACGAGACATGAGGAGAGGGACCAATTGGCAGACGCCTCCCCGAAACTCCCAGTCCGTGCGGCCCGGGTGGTAGGCCCAACTTTTCCACTAACCGCGGGAGAGGAATTTGGTGGATTGGCATGGAGCACGGCCCAGCGGGAAGACCCCGTGCTAGGGCCAGTGTACAAATGGGTCCAGGAAAACAGGAGGCCCAGTGGGGAGGAAATCGCCCCATTCGGGGCGCGAACAAAGGCATACTGGGCTCAGTGGAGGACCCTAGAAATGAGGGACAACATCTTATATCGCAAGTGGGTGGAGATTCCTTCTGAACAAACTTCTTGGCTGGTGATAGTCCCTGATGGGTTTAAGACCCAAATTTTGAAACAGGTGCACGGTACCCGCGCCGGCGGCCATTTGGGCAGGACCAAAACAAAATCTCGGGCCCGCCGGCGGTTCTATTGGGTTAACATGGGGCGCGATGTACAGGACTGGTGTCGAGCATGCGACACCTGTACTGCAAAAAAGGGACCGCCACAGAGGATGAGGGCCCCACTCCAGCTACATCAGGTTGGGGCTCCCCTTGAGCGAGTGGCCATGGACATTTTGGGACCACTGCCCCCCACTCGCCAGGGTAATAAGTACGTCCTCGTAATTATGGACTATTTCACCAAATGGCCAGAAGCCTTTGCCCTTCCCAGCCAGGAAGCAGGGGTTGTGGCCAAGGCCTTCGTAGAAGGATTTACATGCCGGTATGGGATTCCGCAGGAGCTGCACACGGACCAGGGACAAAATTTTGAGAGTGAATTACTAAAAGAGGTGTGCAGGCTCCTGGAAATTCGAAAAACACGGACAACGCCCCTGAGACCACAGTCTGATGGCATGGTGGAGAGGTTCAACAGGACCCTGGTCCAACAGTTGGCCCTCTTCACCGCCACTAACCAGGAGGACTGGGACGAACACCTTCCGTACCTCCTGATGGCCTATCGCGCGTCCCAGCACGGGTCTACCGCATGTAGTCCGGCGCTGTTGATGTATGGACGGGAGCTGAGAAGCCCCGTCGATTTATTGTGCGGTCCGACGCCTGAGCAGCTTGATAGGCCCCCGGGGGAGGGCTATGCCCGTCGGTTGGAGGAAGGCTTGGAGAAGGTCCACGCCTTCGCACGACACCAGCTCCAACAGGCGGGCATAAAGATGAAGCGCAGGTACGACCACCGGAGCCAGGTGAGCAAATACCCACCGGGGGCGAAGATTTGGTTCTTTAACCCCCGGCGAAGGAAGGGCAGGTGCCCGAAGCTCACCTCACCTTGGCAGGGCCCGGGGGTCGTCCTGGTGCAAGTCAGTGACGTGGTCCTAAAAATTAAAATGGGACCACGAGCCCTCCCTCGGATCGTCCACGCGGACCGCCTGAGGCCTTACAAGGGCGACCTTACGCCCTCATGGATATGTCTTGCCGGAGGAGTCGGTGCGGGAACAGCGGCTCCCGCAGAGGCGCAGGGCTCTCAGAGCCTTGCAACGAGTTCACGAGCCCAGTAGGAAGGGAGGAAATCCCCCCCTGGGAAATTGATTAATGGGATTATTTGGAGACAGTGACAGACTTGTGGATGTGTAGAGTTGACGTAGCTTAGCTACGTAGGTTAAATGGAACGTGCTATAGTTTAAGGGACGACGTGGGAGCACGAGTTAGTTAGGGGATGTAGTTAGAAGGATGGCAGAGTTCAGCGGTGAGTGTGTTGAACAGTTGGTGAGTGAAGTGGAAGCATGTGCTTGGTGAGTAAGTGAGGCCAGCAGGTCTGTGTGTATGGAGCGAATGGGGAATGCATGGTGCGATGAGTGATTGGGGGGAGGAGTGACTCCCGCCCAAGGGACCCCGGGGTCAGTGTAGAGTGAGTTAGGGGGTTAGAAAAATTGAAAAATGGAGGTCGTTTTGTTGTTGGTGGGTGTGTAGGCTCGAAACCCGTTTGGAGGGGTGCAGGAGCCCTGTTGACGGGCTGGGAGCGTGGCTGCGGAAGGTGAGTATCGCTGAGTGGGTACCCCGGGCACCAGGCTAGTCGGCCGTGGTAGGCCAAGGGCCCATGGGGGGCCGGGATAGCGTAGTGGGCACGGGTGCGCCTGCTTGGTGCGGGGGCCCGGGGCGCCATTAGCCGCGTGGGCAGTGTTGTGGGCACGGGTGACCCTCGGAAAGGGGCCTGGGAGGCCAGCCTGCCACGTGTGCGTTTCAGGGGAGGTGCCATGGGGGGCACTCCCCGGTGTTAGGGAGCTGGTAGGCTCGGAGGCAGTGTAGTGCCCGGGGGTGCCATAGTGGGAGATTCGGCAGAGGGTCGTGCCTGCCAAAGGGAGCCACGTGTCCCAGCCATGAGACCGTGTGAGGGCACGGAGAGAAAATTGGGGGGCGAGGCCCGAAATTGTGAGAACACCAACACAGGCGACGGGAATCTGGGTTGTTAGAACCAATAGTTTAAGCGAGAAGTGCTTGTTGAAAGCCCCGGGGTAGTTTAACAGTTAAATGGTTAGGGTAGATTAGGAAGTGTACCCCTCCGCACCATCCATCCCCTCGCTCTCGTTGTGGGCCGCTGGACCCACTTTGGGTTAGATCGCCGAACTCTGGGGAGGCCATCCTGAGGCTTCGTTGGGCCTCGACACAGGACGCTAGCTCTCCCTTGTTCCCCTCCGGGAAGGGAACGTAGGGGTTGGGAGTAGGCTAGGTGACAGGATAGGTTAGCCGAACAAGGACGATAAAGGGGGTTAGGGGACGATTCATAGTGGGGAAGTAAAAAAAAAAAAAAAAAAAAAAGTTAGGGCTAAATTGGGGTTTGACAAATTAAGGGAGTGGGTATAGACAGTGACAGGCAAAGGCAATAGGGTGGGAGGGAGACAGGTAGGTAGGTCCGAGCCCGCCTTCCAAGTGGCCAGCACCACCGCACTCCCTCCACCAACCTCCACTGAACGGCAAAGGCTGGCCAACTTCATCGGCTGGCCGTGTTTTGCTTCAAGGCGGAGGCCGGCCAACTTCATCGGCAGCTGTTGTTTTGCTGCGAGGCCTGTGCCGCCTGGATCGTCTGCAGCTGCTGTGCTGCAAGGCCTGTGCCGGCCACTTCATCTGCTGGCTGTTTTTCTTCAAGGCCTGTGCCGGCCAGTTCATCTGCCGGCTGTGTTTGCCTGCAGCGGCCTTCTTCTGCGGGTTGTGTTTGCCTGCTGCCTTTGCCATGCCATGCCCACTGCCCATGTTCACCAGCCCCGTTCAATTTTGCTCTGCCCCCCCTGTTCATTTCCATGTGCGCCAGGATCAGAAAGCAACAGTTTGCAAGCTGCAAGAACTGCCCTGTTGGCAGCTACAACACGGGCCTGCAGTGGCGGCCCGTGCACCGTGTTTGTGTTCATCCATCCATTCGTTGTGTTCATTGCGTGTGCCACTTGAGCTGGCACGGAGACTGCATTGTGCAGCCCATGCACCGTTGTGGTTCACTGCATTCAGTTCAAAAGGGAAGGCCTTGGACTGCGTGTGAGCAGCCAGCCACGTTCCCTGTCACCTGCATTGTTTTGAGCCAGAGACTGCATGCGAGCAGCCTGGCTCCCTGCTAACTGCTTTTCTTTTGCAGAGTTCATTGATCCTGGGCCATGGTTTAGTGTAAAATTTGTAAGTTAAGGTAAGATGTACTGTACATATGAGTGCGCCCCCGGCATGTTTGTCTTAGCGCCGGCAATTTTATTTAAGTCGTCCGTGTGAGTGAGTTTGTTTAGGTAGTTACTCAGCCCTCAGGTTATTTATTTTGGGGACACGAATACCATGAATGTCGCACTCAGGGATCCGTAGGTAAAATGTACTAGGGGAAAACTACACGTGATGGCACACGAAAATTTGACGACTCGGGACGAGTCTGTAAAAAGGGGAGCGGGTAGTGTTGTGGTTGACCAAATTCGCAAACCACCATTCAGGTCCCTTAGGTGAGATATCTCGGTAAGTATATGTGTAGTTAGGCCCAAACTCGTTGTCTCGAGGGAATAAATGTCATTCATGAGGGCTGCGACTCTTCAGGATAGCCGTTTTTCTTTTACTATCTTTATTTTGGACCAGCCGCCATTATTACCACCACCAACCACGTCTCAACAGCCATCACACAACAACCACCAACCACAACGCGGCCATCACAACCACAACCACCAACCACAATGCCGCTTCACCACAACCGCCACGACCTTTACCGTCACAACTCGCCACCATCGCATCACCGTCATCTCGCGCCACTCGTGGGCACCGATGCTGGACTCGTGCGGGACGCGCACCGAGCAGCGTGTTCAAAAGCATCGCGGACTTTCTGAAGAAAAACGGATCAAAAACGACTCACGCCCACTTTTGTTCCGTCCAATCGGTGAGCGAGGGGCGATTTGGCCCCGCCTCCAGGGCGTTGGAGGGCGGTCGCTATATGCAAATTCATGGATCAAAAAGCATTCACGCCCACTTTTCCTCGGGCCAATGGGGAGCGAGGTGAAAGGTCGGAGGCAGAGGGTCAAAGATGAAAGAGCGAAGCCATGGGGCTTATAAAAACGACTGCGTTCGTCAGTCGAGGGCAGTTCGCAGTTGGCAGAGTGCAGTTGGGAGTTCGCAGTTGGCAGAGTGCAGTTGGGAGTTCGCAGTTGGGAGTTCGCAGAGTCGGAGTGAAGAGGACGAAGCTGTGGAGAGGCGGCGGCGGCGAAGTCGGTTGAGGGGGTGCTCGCGTCGGATTCGGGGAACTGCGGAGGGAGAGGCCGGCGGCGCGACCGAGGTCGTGGTGGAGACGCTCGTCGCGGGACCTGAGAGTTTGTGAAATCCTCCTTTCCCCGAGCATCAGCAACCCCCTCCTGTTTCCCCCCGCGCTGAGATAGTGCGACAAAAGGGGGCCCCCTTCCCACCCCCTACCAGACACTGTCCGCGAGGCCCGCGGAGTTGAGGCACCACCGCCACTTCGCGTCTCATCATCAGACGGGTAGGCCCGACACGGTCTCGGCCCCAGGCCCGCCTACCCCCCCTCATCCTGGAGGGTGGTTCTCTTTTCTTTTGCTTTGGGAATATGTGTTGTCGGCGCCGTCTGTGAAGTAAAATTGTATAAGTGTTGCCGAGTGGCCGGTAGTCGGATAGATCTGCATTGTTGCATTTGCTTTTTGTCTTCTTCTTTTACATGTGCTTTTGGTGGAATTGTATATGTGTGCTTTCCGTTCATCGCGAAATAAATGTGCTTATTGTTGAACTGTTTTCCCGCTTCGCTTCGTCATTTCTTTCATTGAATCCCCATCTTGCTTCACGTAAAGGGTTGGTCGTGGGCTAAGACGCCCGATAATTAATCGAACCGTCGAGTCCGACGAATAACACCGCTCGGTTATCCCGATAGTACGGAACGGGTCGCTTAAGTGGCCCGTGTCCAAAGTCGACCTGCGGCGAGGTGCGATCGCCCGGTCTACCCTCCGTGTGGGTACTTAGGTAGGTCGAATTTGGCGAGCAACCCAATCCCACGCGGGTGCCGATTGGCACGATCGCGGTGAGACCGAAAGGTCCACCCGTGGCTGGTTCCCGGCGTTAGTCCGAGAGGGTCACGACTGGATTGTCCGTCCGGTGGGCGACGTGCCGCGATTCGAGTTACGTGGCCGTCCGCACGCCGGCGGGCGCGAATCCGCAACAATATATATATATATATATATATATATATATATATATATATATATATATATATATATATATATATATATATATATATATATATATATTTTTTTTATATATATATATATATATATATATATATATATATATATATATATATATATATATATATATATATATATATATATATATATATAACAACAGTCTTTTGCTTTAAAACTCAGTTGGGCTTTGAACCACCAACCTCTCACTCGGTTTCACACTCAGCAGACTGAGTGAACAATGTAACTATTACACCACCAGTTATTGGATTATTTTTCGGTCTCCATGAGCCTCGACTTCGATTGTAACACGTAAGCCAATAATACCAGTTAATTTAACAAAAAACACATTCAACGAAGTGCAGGATTGCCAAGCACCAGCTCTCGCTCTTACTCTCGCTCTCGCTTTCTCCCATGCTCTCTGATGCATCCATAATCATGTTTGATGCAACACATTGTGATGGGGAACATATTTTGCCATTTATTCACAGGAACTTAGAGCAAATGCAGGTAATAGCATCCTTCATTCAAATAGCATCCATTTTGTGATTGTCAACACAACTGCCAATGTTGTGTTGTGACTTCTCGTGGAGTTGGAGAGGAAACAAACTCAGCCACCGGCATTGCCTCCAAGCAATTGGTCTGTGTCCAGTCGTATTTTGTCTCTGAACCTCACACGGATGAACAACTCGAAACTTCCAAGTCACTCCAAATGTTATTTCACCTTTTGCTGAGTGATCGTCTCCTGTGTTACGTTCAGTATGATCTATACTTATTACGTTTCGAAAGGATAACATTAAATTAACATTTATGCCAATTTGGAATACATAATATGTAGATGACAATATGTATGTGCAACTATCGTGCCAATAGTTCACAGGCTTGCTGTACATGTATGGATGTGTATCAGTTTAGTGAGGGATACCTTGTGCATCTTATATTGATAAAAATGCACTTGGCTTTCTAAAAGAAAATGAGGGAAAGTTAATGCTTTCGACATCGGTATCCCATGACGCGTGTGTTGCATCCACATACCATGATTACTTGATACCAATTGATTTTGAGTACCTATAATCTATACGAATCAAACTCATTCTTCCCTCGAGGTCTTGAAGACACCTGTGCACCACATCTCAACTCAACTCCACCGAAAACCCTGATCTTTTGTACCCCTATTAACCCTCCCTCAGCCCATGTCTTTCCAAATTTCAAGTTTTTCCTTCCTGAGAGTTTGCTTCTGTATATCCATCTTGATTGCCCCATCCATCCTCTCCTATCCTTCATTCCTCCCAACAACCTGTATTTGTTGAAGACTATTTTGTCCTTCAACCCTGCTGTTGGTGTCTTCCCCTCTATATCTGCTGTTTTGTTTATGTTGCGTCCTTATCTGTTCAGCGTTCCAGCTCTTCCATGAGCCTCGACTTCGTATACAAAGAAGGTGATTTTTAAACAGGACAGATAGACTTAAGGCGTGTCGTTGGACGTTATACCAACTTATGTCCACATCGTTCGTGCCAGACACTAATATGATTTGCTCTGGAGCCCGAAACGATCTCCTAACAAGGTACAGAGCAGTCGTCCAGATGCTCGAGGAAACTTCTGCAAAGGCTCAGCCCATCGAGCGCAGTTTCCTGCACACTGTTTACGTGCGGCACTCTATTTTTGTGCACAAGTATAAATCACAAAGCTTTCCCGTATGCAATTTCCCAGGAAGATCTGCTTGCTCCGAAGCACTCCAAGAGGCCTCACGACCGGACGCACTTCGACAGCAAGACCCTTGATCGGCTTCGGCATCCAGTTCAAGGCACAACACCCTCTCGGAATGCTTGTCCGGGACAGCATGCTCATCGGTTGTACTCGCTCTGATTGCCTCAAAAGCAAAGCCTTGAAGGTTGAAGGGGATCCACATTAAGTGGGATAGGACCTGAATACGTCTACCTTTGTATATATATATATGTAAATTTCCGAAATACAACTCCATCAAATGGCTCCTGGTTCAGAATGATTTTAAATCATGAGGCTTCTTCGGTGATATCATCTACATCATGGACGAGCTGCTCAGGTGAACAAGAACGTCCCTCGAGGCAAGTCAGGTGAGACCGAAAGTGAACGTTAAAAACCATTAAGTGAACTATAACATCGATTGTTGCATCGCATTGCCCCCAAAAATGCACTGCTTCAATCGGACATCATTGATTGGGACCTTGCACTACTATAGTCTTCTCTACTTTCTAATAAAATTGGGGAATTTTAGATATATCATTTTGATTGTTTGACGTTGAGTGCTTTTTTTTTGTTTGTTTTTTTAAAACATTATAATTATAATATAAAATTCAAAATCTAAAACTTTCCTCTTCTGACTTCAGTGTGTTGTTCTGTAAAAGGGCCACCATATAATTTACATAAACATACCTTATCTTTGTACAGTGTGATTTTTTTTTTTCAAGTTCCTATCCCTGTGCAGTCCAAATTACAATTGCCGCGTCGCGAAATGTGCATCTAATCTCATGTTGTACATTACAACTCGCAGCCACCAATTATAATTAGAGAGAGGGTGAGATGTAGGGGAGAGAAAGATAGAGAGGGGAGAAAGAGATAGAGCATGAGATACCGGGGAGAGAAAGAGATAGGGGAAGAGAAAAAATAGAGAGGGGGAAAGAGATAGAGAGAGAGAGGTTCGGGAGAGATAGAGAGGAGGAGAATGAGTGAGATAGAGACTGAAAGAAATAGAGGAGGAGGAGGAGATCAAGAGAGATACAGAGAGGATGACATAGAGAGGGATGAAAAGAGAGAGGAGGAGATAGAAATAGAGAGGAGGATGAGATTGAGAGGGATGGAAAGAGAGAGGAGGAAAAGAACGAGAGAGATAGAAAAAGAAAGAGGGTTAGAAAGAGAGAGGAGGAGAGTGAGAGAGTTAGAAAATGAGTGAGGGGGACAGAGAGGGGGAGAGAAAGTGAAGAGGAGAGATAGAGAGGGAGAGAAAGAAATGAGGAAATATGGAGGGATAGAAAGGGAGGAAGAGAGAGACAGAGAGACAGAAGATAGATAGGGAGGTAGAGAAGGTTAGAGATAGAGGGAGATGGAGGAGTGAGAGGGATAGAAAGAGAGAGAGGGGGGGGAGAAGGGAGAAACAGATGAACAAGCCGTTGCTCTGTACTTTTAAAGTCATATAATTGTTATAGTTACTTTAAAAGATGCCCCAGACTCAATTCCTCTCACGTAAATGCCAGTTACAATTATCCCCAAATGAGATAGAATACAATCGAAATCTCATCAAAACTTTGGATCAAAGCCTGCAGTCTTCCGTCGCAACATCCTCAAGATCCGGTTCAAATCACTAGCGCCGAGGCTTATGGCTTTTGGCAAGGTCGGAGGGATTGTAACACGTTTGGGCACTTATCGTTTCCCATGTCCCAGCACGAAATCTGGTGGCGTGTTCCCAAAAAATACATGACGAGGTTGACGGCTGCCACCTGTACCGGTATCTTGAACGATACTGCCCCTACGATGATCGTCTTGCTTCTAAACCTTTTCAGGCAGGTACGTCTTCATCAGAATGAACCTTGTCGCAATTTTAAGCACAGACTGCAGTCGTAATGATGTTTGATGTAATTGTCACTTTTTTGGGGGGAAAATTACAGGCATTATTATCACCAGTCTTTTCCTGACATGCTTTTACTCCTCTGAGGTCTTCTCCAAATCGATTATTATCAATAATATGACATTAGCGTGGAACATTTGAGCCAGTGTTAAAAGTTCACCTACACCTGCATGCATTTTTTAGTGCACTCACTTCTTTTATTATTGAACTTGATTCTTTTTATTTGACTTGAAGGGCTTTGTTAGGGATCCAGCATTGCACTCCCATGGATTATTTATCTGTCTCTATATTGTGCTGTTTTGGCTTAGCGGTTAAGGTGGCTGGCTTGTGACCTCAGCGTCATGCGTTCAAGCCCCTGTCGACTGTTGAATTAACACCAGGTTCTTTTCTTTCGAGTGCAGCCTTGTGGCTGCTGATTGCATCATTGTGGCTGCTGGTTGCATCATTGGTTAGAGACGTGACTATGTTGCTGATGCAGTGTCCCTATTACCAGTACACTGGTACTCATTTTGCCAACCTTGGAAGGATGACAGGCTGAGTCAACCCCACCTGGTATTAATTCAGTGGTAAACAGGGCTCAAACTCAGGACCCTATGATTCCAAGTCAGCCACCCTAACCACTAAGCCAACACCAGGTGGGGTTGCCTGTCATCTTTCCAAGCTCTGCAAAATGAGTCCCAGTGTACTGCGGTAATAACCATTTGGGGTAACCTGCATCGGAGTGGCGACCTGTCCAGGACTGTACTCCTTGCCTGAAACTGCCTCGGCAGCCCTATGTGCCTTTACAGTACGAAAGGAATGGTATTATATTGAGCTGTTAAGGTGGGGAGCAGGTGAGAGTTTGGGGAAAGGTTGGGCGAGTATTTGCCATCTGCAAATCATGTTCTCACTTAAAACTACTTGCAACTATCCACCAGTACTACCTTTGGAGGTTGGCTTCCCTCAAGGTAATGTTCTGGGACCACTACTGTTGTTGGTGCACATCAAGGACATCCTCATTTTGCAGATGACTCCACCATATCTATTCAGGACTGTTCCTCGTCGCTCTGCCAGGTCAGAGCGAGGAACATTTTCCTGTAAGCTGTCATCGATCTGGAATACGTTTTAAAGGAAAGAAAGTCCTAAGGCCTAAGTCACATTTGGCACGGCGGCCATAGGGTCTACAAAATCCACTATCAATTATAGGGCGGCCACAGTATTTCCACGGTCACACAATGTAGCAGTCACATATGTTTTTATTTTTCAGGGAGCTGCACGGGGTATTTAGAAATTGTGGAGACCGAAAACGTGGGGGTGCCGTACGGTCTTTGATTTGATGTCGCACAGTGACCTAAGGGCCCCTCTGCAGCGGCCATAGAATTTTCAAGGCAGACGCAAGGTAACCTCAAGGTGCCCGCAAGGCGACCGCAGGGGGCCCTAAGGCTAACGTGCAGCCAGACGGACGGTAACTAGTGGGTATATATACCAGTTCTTTTTTTACTGAAATAAAAATATAACAGTTCGGAATATACCAGTATATATAACTGAATATACCAGTTGGGAGTATAGGCAAACACCTATACTCTGATCTCTAGCGGTAGCGCAGTCGACGCAGACTGCCACGGAGGCCGTACGTTGGACGCATGGCGGGCGTAGGGGAACCGTGCGTCGACCCTGCATTGCCCGCAAGTAGTCACACGGACCGCAAGGCGACTGCAGGGGGGCCCTAAGGCAAACTATATATATATATATATATATATATATATATATATATATATATATATATATATATATATATATGTTGTTTTTTTGTAATTTTTTGGGGGTTGGCAAAATTCATTTTTCATTGATAAGAGCCTACGGCAGCTGCACAAATTACGCAAGTCCACCACACGCCTTACGTACGGTCGATGTGGAACACATCTACGTCACAGCTTGGCTTGTCGAATTGCTATGGCCAACGTAGAAATGAAAAAGTTATAACTCCGCGCTATAATTCCACGGCGACCCCTATGGCCTGTAAAAGATAGCCATACGGCGTAGGGCCACCCTGAGGCCACCTCAGAAACTCTGCGGCCGCCGCACGTTTCTGTCAGTTCGGGGGGGTGGGGGGGGTACGGCCGCCGTATCCTAGCCATAGAGCAAATGTGACTTAGGCCTAAGCTAACTTATTCCCTCCAGGATAACTGTCTAGCTAATCCACCATTTTAATTATACATTCAGATTCTGGGAGAAATGGACCTGGACCTCACAATAAGTTATGCTGTCTTTCGCCATCCCTGTCTCCTAGCTGGCCTCTAAAGCAGACCACTCCCTCAGAATTATCTACAGGACAAAGTCCTTCCTCAGCTTTGAATGTTGTACAAGGCTTTCATCTGAAGTGCCATGTACAATACTTTTTTTTTCATCTGAAGTGCCATGTACAGTACTTATTTTGTGTGATGGAAGAGGAAATTTTCATTTTTCATCTACCCGGCCCTATGCAGATCATTGGTTCTGTCAAAAGAATTTCTCAGTTTGGGTTACAATACAACCTTGGACTCAATATTGGGATGCCACACCGACACAGGAGGCGAGGGCAGGAATTTCGAATTTGTTCAGCGTGCCGGCGATTATCTTGCTATCGTGGGATCTTTAACATTCACCACCTAATGCCGGTAGACAGGACATACGTTTTAACGTCCATCCAAGGGATGGAACACATATCGGTTCTGCCAAAGACAAATGACAATGTCATCGGTTCTGCCAATGGTAATATCACGCTGCCTGTGAAACACCAAGATGACAGTTTATAGCTGGGTCGAGATTCAAACCCAGGCGAGACAGCTTCGAGGGATGTGTGCATACCTCTAAAGTCTTAGCCATCCTACCAGGCCAATATTTAATTGCATGATAAAATTGAACTCTTATTACATTCTAGTATAAAAGCCTGTCAAAATGATGGGTTGGAGTTATTTTATTTGAAATATTCAAGAAGACTGGAAGATATGTTTCGTAGCAAGAAAAGCATTATTTTAAAACACTGCACATACAAATATGATCCTATTTTCTTTATCTTCTGAAGCGTTTAGTTTCCCCGGTACAGCCTCAATGAGCGTGCCAAAGTCTGAAGCTTCGGCCTAGCATCAAGTGTGCTTGTATCTTCTTTATTTATTAGACATCCTATGGACGTAAATGAGCACTCGTTTTACTCTGCGCATGTTGCACATCACATGCAGCAAATTTCACCTCCCTGTGCGTTGTATTTATTGTTACTTCTTTTATTTTCTTTTTTAACACTTCTGTACTCTCAGTTTTCAAGTCAACATCTACAATTCCAACAGAAGAGATGTAGTTCCTCTTCTTTGGGGTCTTCGGATCTTTTGCATCCTTGAGGTCTTTGGGTCCTCAGGGTCCCTCGGGTATTTTTGGTTTTCTGGGTGTTCTGGGTCCTCAGAGTATTTTGGGACCTCTGTCTTTTTGGGTCTATTGACTGCAGCGAACACTCAGTTGTGTGAAAAGATTGGCCTTTAAAACCACTGAACTGAAAATACATAGAATGCTCATTGTCATTCGCAACACACAGAACGCAATGTAGCTACCAGGCGCCATTTTGGTTAGCACTAGCTGCTGGGCGAAGGCGATTTCCGTCACGCATTTGTATGTAATTTAGAACGAGAAACGATCGCGTTATTTTCACCTTTTGTGTGATATTTTTTCAATAGTAAACTTGTAAAAGTAACTATAACCCTTTCCTTTATTCCTTTCTTTTCACAATAAAGTTTGAGAACAAATATTGTTCATTTGGGAGCTCGAAGAACTCCGGTCGTTTTAATGAAACTTACGAAAGAAGATCAAGTCTGCCTGGTTATTTCACAATGACTGTTTTTGATCAAATAGAAAACGTGATTTTACCTGTGGTTTTTTTTTTTTTTTAATTACGTACCAAAATCATGCAAATCAAAGTGATCAAATATAACCAACTTTATTGGTGCATGTGAAGCGAAAAGTGAGGTTAAGCAATCAGTCACGTACGTGTCTGCATTTTGTTAAGAGCATACATCGAAAACCGTTCATCGGAGGAAATTTAAACTTGACCACATGTTACATGACCATTTGATATAGCACATATTGAGCATACGATGAAAATTTCAAAGTATCATTTGGATTTAACTCAGAAGTGTAGATAGATTCAATGAGAAATTTGCCGCAAGAAGAGTTGGCTCGAAGCCGGGGCCGCCAAGAGCCAGAATGGGCCCCAGGGGCAATACTAAGTGTGGGGCCCCCTTCATCCAGGCACCTTTGAAAAAAAATTTTTTAACAACCTTTGTGGACGTTTCTTTCTTTTCATCGTCAGAAACACATGCTGTGTTTAAGGGAAATTTGAATGTTATTCATTTATTCCGACATGCAGATTTGTTAAACGCACTTCATCCGGATGGGATGTGGCCAACACTCCTGTGTTCATTTACGTCATTACTGCAATTGTGATTATGTAAATTGTTCCCACAATAGTTTATTTTAAGAGGGAGGGTGTCATGTCCATGGCAATGGTATGCTGGGGAATCACTCTGAGTGTCTTGAAGGGAGAAACAAAATTAAGTCGCCCCCGGTGTTTTACCATTACAAACAATCATTATATGAAACAAAAAAAATGAAGGAATAATTAGAGGCCCCTATTAGGTCTGGGACCAGGGGAAGTTACCCTGCCTGCAACCCCCCTCTTTCTCAGCACCCCTGCTTACACCAAGACCTTCTCAAGACTGCATGGGGTAAGTATTCTTTGAATACCATCCAGTTATGCATGTAGCAACTACAGTAGTTATGCCCAAATCGTTGGCAGAGTGAGCAGCTGTGAGAATGTACAGTGCCTTCAGAAAGTATTCACACCCTTCAACTTTTGTCACGTTTTTGTTGTTACAGCCTGAATTTAAAATGGGTTGAATTAAAATTAAAAAAAAAACATTGTCACCGATCGACACAAAATACCCCATAATAACAAAATGAAAAAATATTTTTAGAAATTTTTACAAATTATTTAAAATGAAAAGCTGAAACGTCTTGTCAATAAGTATTCAACCCCCTGAGTCAATACTCTGTAGAAGCACCTTTGGCAGTGATTACAGCTTCGAGTCTTCTTGGGTATGTCTGTATCGGCTTTGCACATCTGGATTTGGGGGTTTTCTCCCATTCTTCCTTGCAGATTTGCTCAAACTCTGTCAAATTGGATGGGGAGCATCGGTGAACAGCAATCTTCAAGTCTTTTCACTGATTCTCAATGGGATTCAAGTCTGGGCTTTGGCTGGGCCACTCAAGGACTTTCATGTTCTTGTTCTGAAGCCATTCAAGTGTGGCTTTGGTTGTATGCTTGCTGTCATTGTCCTGTTGGAAAGTAAATCTTCACCGCAGTTTAAGGTCTTTTGTACTCTGAAGCAGGTTCTCCTCAAGGATTTGCTTGTATTTGGCTCCATTCATTGTTCCCTCTTTCCTTTCAAGTCTCCCAGTCCCTGCCCCTGAAAAGCATCCCCACAACATGATGCTGCCACCACCATGCTTCATGGTAGGGATGCTATTAGATGGGTGATGAGCTGTGCTCGGTTTCTGCCAGACATAGCGCTTTTCATTCAGGCCAAAGAGTTCAATTTTCATCTCATCAGACCACAGAGAATGTTTTTTACCTCATGCTCTCAGTGTTTCACTTGCCTTTTTGCAAACTCCAGGCAAGCTGTCATGTGCTTATTTCTCAGGAGTGGCTTCCATTTGGCCACTCTCCCATAATGCCTAGATTTGTGAAGTGCTGCAGAGACTGTTGTCCTTTTGGCAGGTTCTCTCATCTCAGCCAAGGAACTCTGTAGTTCTGTCAGAGTGGTCATTGGGATATTAGTCACCTCCATAACCAAGGTGCTTCATTCCTGGTTGCTCAGTTTGGTCAGACGGCCAGCTCTCGGAAGGGTCTGGGTGGTTCCATATTATTTCGATTTCCTAATGATATAGCTCACTGTGCTCTTGGGAACATTTAACACTCCAGAAATTGTTTTATACCCTTCCCTAGATCTATGCCTCCTCACAATTCTATCTCTGAGTTCTACAGACAGTTCATTGGACTTCATGGTGGAGTTTCTGCTCTGACATGCACCGTCAACTGTGGGACCTTTTATAGAAATGTATGTTTCTTTCTATATCATGTCCAATCAATTGAATTGGCCGCAGGTGGTCTCTAATCAAGCTGTGGAGATATCTCAAGGATGATCAAAGGAAATTGGATGCACCTGAACTCCATTTGGAGAGTCAGAGCAAAGGGGTTGAATACTTATTGACGCAAGATATTTAAGCTTTTCATTTTTAATTAATTTGTAAAAAATTCTAAAACACGTTTCACTTTGTCATTTTGGGGTATTTTGTGTAGATCGGTGACAATTTTTTTTTTTAATATAATCCATTTTAAATTCAGGCTCTAACACAACAACATGTGACAAAAGTCAAGGGGTGTGATTACTTTCTGAAGGCATTGCACATGTCTGCTGCAGGCAGGGTGATTCATTGGGTGGTCGCTAGACTACCGTTATTCTCAGGTTTTCCGTCTGTCTGTTTGTAATGGACAGCTCTGGAGGCCAGAGGAGTCAACCGATTTTGATGAAACTTGACTGGTCGGTTCATACCAGGATCTCGTTGTATGCTTTTGAGCACCGTTGCTATGGACGCCACCGTTGCCTAGCAACGGGACTTTGAAATTTTTGAAAAAAATCCGAAAAATATTTTTATATATATATATATTTTTTTTTTACGAAAATAAAAAAAATCGGCTTCTCTGCTTTTATGCGCACTATAATCAACCTCTTTGTCAAAAATTTTCAGCCCGATCCATCAAAAACTATGACGAGTATGCAATTATATAGCGACCACCCATGTCGCCTACCGGCTTGTCAATATGTGTGTCGTCCCTCGGATAGACGTTAAACCGGCCGTCCCATCGCACACTCACTTCTAAGCTATCTAGCCTGGATTTGATTGCCGACCCAGCTATAAACTGTTAACCCAGTGTTTCACAGAATCACAGGCAGGGTGATTCATCAATGTGTTCCGTCCCTCGGATGGATGTTAAACTGGGCGTCCTGTCGCACACTCGCTTCTCAGCTGTCCTCGCTATCGTCGGCACCAGCCAGTTCGTGAAAAATTGGGACAAACTTCCCTCGGCTGACCCAGCGAGAAGGTGGGATTATTAATAGTGGCTGTTAACATAAATACACTCGTTAATCCTCCCAACATTAAAAAAAACTGTTATAAACCAATTTCTGACCGACAAACAAATCGATTTACCAACAGGGTTCATGTGATGAACGCCAAAGTGTAAGCTGCCATCCTGCAGTGATATTTAAGAGTAAAACTACACTATTCGGTTCCTTTTCGTCATAATGTAAAAATGCCTGTGAAACGTCCTTCCACAACCCTCCCGTAACCGATTAGAGCAGTTTATCGTCACACAAAATGGCATTTTTAACATTTATTTTTTTATTTTTCAATCTGCGATGTTTTCAAAATGAACCATCCAGCGAGTCAGCCAAGTGGTGCTAACCAAGATGGCGCTGGTCACGTGATGTCGAGCTTACCACGGTTACTTTTTTGACGGGTTATGAGCATTCTATATATTTTCAGTTCAGTGTTTAAAACCTCACTCAAATCGTCCTGATGAAGTAGGACGGACAAATACCCACTGTGTTTGATATAGTTGGATAACGAGCAGAGTACCCACCCTATGGGCGATATTGCTCCAAGCATGCAACACGTTCTTCTGACATGTACCTTAATGTGGGTGGTGTATACTGACAGCTGTGTCAATTGCTCCTGGAAAAAAAACAAAAAAAAAACATACCTCCTGCTTTTAATTCAAAATGACTCGCTGCACTGGAAAACGTGGGGACAGGAATCATGGATGTGCTGTAAATGGTGGCGACTTGTAATATCCCCTCCCACCCTCCAAGACCACCATAACTCGAGATGTTGAAGAAATATTTGATGAGGAAAGGCATGACATTGCAAAATATCCAAACTGATATGGTGAATTATTTGGCTGTGGATGGAATTTCTTCTCAAAAATTCAACAGGATGGCCAATGCGTTTATAATAGTAAAATAATGGGGCTGAAGGATGGATTACTCGCTTAAGCAGGTGTGCCATGACTGCATCGCTTGATGAAAATGTTGCCAAGGTGGAAGTGATATTTATATGACTCGTGGAATGTTAAGAAATCTCTCCATTTATGATACTAGTGAGCCCGTTGGTCTATTGGACCAAATTTTCATTGGTTTTCATGGCCTTGTTGCATGTACCTGCCTGCTGTGCTGCTTGAACTTTAGTTTGCCTTTCACAAAGCCCAGATGTGCTTGGGCCAGGCTGGAGATTATACGTTCGTTATTATTTTTACTAAATTATACTATTATTGTTGTTGTTAATATTAATCGTATTAATTGATATGTGGTTTGTTACAATGTTTGTGTTTTGTTTTTTTTTAAATGCTTGGTACTGCAAAACTTCAATATAGACGTAAACAGAAACATTTTGAAAGGACATTACCATAAAACAGACTAAAGAGAAAACCACAAAGCCTTTCGTTATGCTTTCTTCAGGTGAAATTCGCACAAAGTGAATGAGGTAAGGAAGAACGGTCTAATAGACACCCGTCAACAAAGTCAATTCCGATTGGACGTTCTCTACTGATGCGTCATCACCTCCCAATGGTCGAGGTGAGAGGAGCCTGTTCAGTGTTCAG
This sequence comes from Eptatretus burgeri, assembly GCF_056783735.1. Taxonomy (NCBI): domain Eukaryota; kingdom Metazoa; phylum Chordata; class Myxini; order Myxiniformes; family Myxinidae; genus Eptatretus; species Eptatretus burgeri. The sequence continues at coordinate 25,903,038 of NC_140975.1, read as the reverse complement.
CTCTCCAATTGGAGGTTGCAGAGTCTGAGGCGGAGCCCCTAAGGCTGCTGCAGAATCCTCTTCATCAACATCTGTGATCGTGAGACGAGTTCGTGTTCCTCTTCTTCTTTGCACAAATAAGTGAAGCGAGTGGACAAACTCTTTTTTTTCCGACATAACATAAGGTCCATGGAATAGATAAATGTCGCTTTTATTATTTGAACATGTTATATTTCGTCTTCTACTCAATAACTTGAATGCAGCCATATTATACTGTTCAGCACAGTTTGCATTCTCAATGAAATGCTGTCCAATAGCAGATACACACGATGTTGGAATTGATGCTGGGACCTTCCTTCAAGCACGTACTCGCTGTATTCACGTACCAATATTGTTTTCCTCAATGGAAAAAGGGGCGTGTTGCTTGATTCTGTCAGTCAGTCTGGGTAGTTCTGCCAACATCCCGAGCATCATGTCGGCATTTGAACTCATAAATAATATTGCTAAGTTTTGAGGCAGGCAGGACATCCTTTTTGAGTGCAGGAATCGGACGTCGTAATGTGAAAATCACTCTTGGACAAAGATATACTGTACTTAATATACGTGTACGAGGCACATCTTTTGATTTATTCCACATATCCTTGCGACATTTTCCCTTTCCAAGGAATCTTGATGTAGAACGGTCACTTTTCAGGACCCATCTTCCGTTCATCTATAGCAGTGAGGAATTTGTGCATAAACCTCCTGACATAAATTGATGTCAGGTCAGGTTATATCTGTGACCTGCTACAGGTACCATGTAAACCTGTACTAACCTGTTCCATGGTCGGGTTGTCGGCGACTAAACCGTCTCCCCCACCAGGTTTTCTGGTGAGGAGGGTGTTTGGATATGGACATCCAGCAGGATTAAAAACAAAACCTGTCAAAGGGCAGAGGAGCTCCTTGTGAGCCAACGGCCATCCATATCTAGTGCCCAACTGTGTCTGCGGACGTCCTCCTGCTGTTGGGTCACTTTTTTATTAGGAGGTTGGTGGCAGGATTTGCACTCCGGCCACCATAAAACCGTTCATTCCGCAAAACACAAAAACGCAAAAAAATCTGTAAACCCACTCAGTGGGAGTACCTCCTGTGCAGCTTCCCTTCGCAGGGCAGCTCACCGGATGACGGGATTGGGGCAAACCCTTCGGGACCCCCAATCTTTGATAGGAGGGAAACCACGGGGTAACATCCCTGGGTCAGATGGCGGGAGAGTGTGTCGAAGTGGTGCTGAGGTGTCTTCCACCAGACGGCGGTCTCCTTGGGTTAACCTGAGGCGGTCCCTTCGGGTGGGTGCCTGGAATGTCCTATCCCGAAGAGAGGATGATCACCTGTCTCTGTTATCATCTGAGCTCAAGCTTTTGGACATCGGGATTGCAGCTCTCTCTCTGAGGTTCGGAGACCGGATTGCGGCGAGATAATGGTGGGTGGTTACACCTACTATTGGTCTGGTCGCTCTGATGGTTACCATACCCAAGGAGTTGCTGTAGCTGTGTCCAATAAGCTGACCCCAATTATAATTGAGGTAACACCGGTCAACGAGCGTATTATGAGATTAAGGATTCGTCACTCCTTAGGTGTCATTTCCCTGGTCTCTGTTTATGCTCCGACTGAGGCGAGTGATCTCACCGTGAAGGATGCATTCTATGCCACACTCGAGTCTGTGGTTGATCAGTGCCCCAGACGAGATACACTTCTAGTTTTGGGGGATTTCAATGCATCGACTGGAACTGATAGGGATGGTTATGAGACATGTGTTGGTCCCCATGGGTCAGGAACTATGAACCAGAATAGCACTAAGTTCCTTGGCTTTGCAAGAAGTCATGGACTGAGGGTGGCTGGTTCATGGTTTCAGCGCCCACAAGCTCATCGCTGGACTTGGTATTCCAACGCTGGCGGTTTGGCAAAGGAAATTGACCATGTCCTCATTGATGGTCATTGGAGGATGATCCAGAACTGCAGGGTCTACCGGAGTGCTCAGTTCCTCAATAATGACCACAGGCTTGTTGTAGCAACTCTAAAGCTGCACCTTAAATCCTGGAGAATGGTACCATCCCAGCCTAGGCTGGATGTTGGCAAGCTCAGGGATGAGAGAGTAGCTGAGGAGTTTGCGAACAGGCTGAGTGGACACTTGGGGGGTCTGGGTGTTTTGAGGGGTCCTGAAGAGTTGTGGAGTGCCCTCAAGACCACTGTCCTTGATGTTGCCGGTGGATGTCTTGGAACTCACCGCAGGGCAAAGAAGAATTTTGTCTCTCAAGGGACACTGGATACCATTGACCAGAGTGGCAGAGCTGAGCTGTTCAGGGAGCTGAGGCGTAAAACTGTATGTGCACTGAGGGTGGACAAGGAGGCCGATGTGCGAGGAATCTGTGAGGGGGTAGAGCATCACATGTGGACAGGTGATTCTTGTCCCGCTTACAGGGGAATTCGCGCATTGCGTTCATCCAAGCCCATCCCTCGGAGCACTGCAGTTAGAGCAGAGAGTGGTAGGCTCTTGACAGAGGAGTCTGAAGTGAAGGCCCGCTGGGCCGGTTACTTTGAGCGGTTGTACCAGGCTGATCCCCCAGCTGTCTAGTTGGACGTCAAGGGTGTTGCAATTCCTGTTGCTGACCCTCGAATCAACTGTGGTCCACCTTCGCTTGGGGAAACACGGGCTGCGGTGAACCGGTTAAAACGGGGCAAAGCTCCAGGGATCTGTGGCATCCATGCTGAACTTCTCAAGGCTGGTGGAAATGCTGCACTCGTGTCATTGCATGCAGTTTTCTGCTCTGCCTGGAACACAGGCATCATCCCAACTGATTGGAAGAGGGGCCTTGTTGTTCCTCTCTGGAAAGGGAAGGGTGATCGCCAAGACTGCAACAACTACCGAGGGGTGACGCTGCTCTCGGTGCCGGGCAAGGTCTTTGCTCGGATAATTCTTGATAGGGTTCGCCACCATCTGCTTGAGCACCAGCGTCCAGAGCAGTCAGGCTTTACACCAAAGAGGTCAACGATTGACCATATCCTTGCTCTTCGTGTCCTCACCGAACGCAGACGAGAGTTTCGGCAGGGGCTGCTTGCAGCCTATGTTGATCTCTGTAAAGCGTTCGATTCAGTGAATCGGGATGTCCTCTGGAGGATTCTTGGTCTTCGTTGGGTGCTACCAAAACTGATCGATCTGATGTCTGAACTCTACTCTAGTACTGAGAGCGCTGTGAAGTGTGGTGGTACCATCTCTGACTTATTTCCAGTTGTTACTGGAGTTCGTCAGGGATGTGTACTGGCCCCCACACTTTTCAGCACTTGTTTGGACTGGATTTTAGGGAGGATGTCGGAGAGATTAAGCTGCGGTGCATCGTTTGGGAATGTCAAGATCTCGGACCTTGATTTTGCAGATGATGCAGTCATCTTTGCGGAGACTTTAGATATCCTTTTGGGGGCCTTCAAGGTGCTGAATGAGGAATCGGAGCCGCTGGGATTACGGGTTTCTTGGGTCAAAACTAAGATCCAGGCTTTCGGTGACATCTTGGATGCTGCTGTCCTGTCTGTGTCTGTTTGTGGTGAGGATGTTGAGGTCGTGGAGAGATTCACTTACCTTGGCAGTGATATTCATGTCTCTGCTGGCTGTGAGTCGGAGGTCAATAGACGTCTGGGTCAGGCCTGAGGAGTCATGGATTCACTGGGTCAGGCCTGAGGAGTCATGGATTCACTGGATCATGGGGTGTGGCGCTGCCGGTACCTGTGCGGGAGGACGAAAGTCCGAGTCTTCAAGTCCTTGGTACTTCCAGTCTTGCTCTATGGATGCGAGACTTGGACTCTGACCAAGGATCTGAGATGGAGACTTAATTCCTTTGGTACCAGGTCTCTTCGGAGAATCCTTGGCTATCGCTGGTCGGATTTTGTGTCCAACGAGCGGTTGCTGAGACTCGGATGAGATTTGTTACCTGCATAGTCCGTGAGCGTCAGTTGCGGCTGTATGGACATGTGGCTCGTTTTCCTGATGCTGATCCTGCTCAGCAGATTCTCTCAGCGAGGGAGTCTCATGAGTGGAGGAAGCCAGTGGGCCGACCATGTGCTTCGTGGTTGCAGCAGGTTGACCATCATCTCAAGGAGATGGGGATGGGCCTGGCATCTGCCTGGGGGATGGCCAGACGGAGGCCCCTGGAGTACCGGCGGAAAGTGGACGCAGCGACGCGCTGTTCTGGCACATGCTCCCATACCTGACCTGACCTGACCTCCTGAAGATAGACTCAGGATATCCATTCTCAATGAGGATGCCGGCAATCTTGTCCAGCTCTGTCTGAAGCTTGGAGTTAGAACATATCCTCTTAGTTCGACTCACTAATACATTGATCAAACCAATCTTGTATCTCGTTGAACTAAAAGGGTCCCATTGAGTAAACTGGCTGGTGAAAGTGGGCTTTCTATATTGTCAGCCAGTGTACTCAAACAGGTATCTGGCTCTTCATCCTCACAGGTATCTGGTACCCACAGGTACAGAATGCATGGTCATACCAATGCATACCTCTTAATATCATCCACAGGTACAGAATGCATGGTCATACCAATGCATACCTCTTAATATAATCCACAAAGACGGAATGCATGGTGATCCCAATGCATACCTCTTAATATCATCCACAGGTACAGAACGCATGGTCATACAAAGGCATACCTCTTAATATAGCCCACAAAGACAGAATGCATGATCATACCAATGCATATCTCCTAATATAATCCTCAGGTACAGAATGCATGATCATACCAATGCATAACTCTTAATATGATCCGCAAAGACAGAATGCATGATCATACCAATGCATACCTCTTAATATCATCCACAGGTACAGATTGCATGGTCATACCAATGCATACCTCTTAATATTGTCACGAATTTGGAAGCTTACTGCACTCAACATTCAGGTCCCTATAGAACAGTTATATCGGTAAGTGTGTATTTATAGTTAGGGCCCCATACCCGTGTCTCACGGGAATTATATGTGTGCACTGTGGAGATTCGTTTGCAACAAACCTCCTTCACTTCACTCCACACACCGCCGCCATCGCCCACGTGCGTTCGGCCACGTACGTGGACAGAGATTTCCATCGCCTCGGACCGGGACTCTGCCCAGGAAGGTAGGGGCGTGCATCTTGTCCAATCACGCCACAGAAAGCGACTTTCCCACGACACGCCGGTCAATGAGGGTTGAGATGGCCACAGAAGGTGGCTTTCCTATGACACGCCGGCCAATGAGGGTTGAGATGGCCACAGAAGGCAGCTTTCCCACGACACGCCGGCCAATGAGGGTTGAAATGGCCACAGAGAGTGACCTTCCCACGACGCCCCATCCAATGAGCGTGGAGAGCGCCTCAGACGGCAATTTGCTCACCCCGGAGGAAAAAGGAATATAAGAAACGCCAGGCTGGGTAGTGGTGGTGGTAAAAGGATCGAGGTGGTGGAGGTCTTCGTGCTGGAAAAAGGGTCGTGGTCGTGGTCGTGGTCGTCGTCTTGGTGGTCATCATCATCGTGTTGCGGATTTGAGTTGCGCCGAGCTGGATTATCGTCGCCTCTGATCTTCTCCTTGGTCTTGGTCGATTGGTGCGTGGCCGGTTGGAGAGCGTGGTAGCTGGTGCTTGGAGCGGAATCGTGTTGCGGGTTTGAGTACCGCCGAGCCGGATCATCGAAGACCACACGAGGTGGACAGGTCCAAGCACAGGCTCTGATCTCCAGCTCACCTGTCCTCGAGCTGGAAGCCTTCAATAAAGACCAATGGGGTCCATTTCTGTGTGTGGGCCCGTCTTTAAGTAGCAACTGGATAAGTGCTTTTGCTTGTACATTGACTGCATTTCTTATAGTCGGATAACTCTGCTCGTCTGTGTTCCCTCCCTGTCTATTGTAAATAAATATCCCTATTGTTGAATGTCTCGGCTCGTTTCTGTGTTTTCTTCATCGGTTTAGCACGGTGCGTGTTGGGAAATTTGGAAGCGGCAAATTGTGCATTTGGACCGACGGACCTCGGTAAACATCCGCTCGGGTTACGTACGGTTCGAGCACACTAACGGCTCGTTCCGCTCGAGCTCCGCAGAGGGTTAATTTCCCCGGTAGTTTGGACGATGTGGGTATTTAGGTAAATTGAAATTGGCAATCGACCCTATCCCACGAGGTCGTCCTATTGGCGATCTTCGGTCCGATAAGGGACCCGTCGGCTCCGGGGTGACGACCTATAAATTCCGGATGTTCGGTGGAGCCGACTCTACTGCTCCATCGATCAGTCGTGCTCGCCACCGGATCCGGCACCACAACAATATATCCACAATGACAGAATGCATGGTCACACCAATGCATACCTCTTTATACCATCAACAGGTACAGAATGCATGATCATACCAATGCATATCTCTTAATATATCCCACAACGACAGAATGCATGGTCATACCTCTTGATACCATCCACAGGTACAGAACGGATTGTTATACCAATGCATACCTCTTAATATAATCCACAAAGACAGAATGCATGATCATACCAATGCATACCTCTTAATATAACCCACAGGTACAGAAAGCATGATCATACCAATGCATACCTCTTAATATAGCCCACAAAGACAGAATACAAGGTCAAACCAATGCATACCTCTTAATATCATCCACAGGTATAGAACGCATGGTCATACCATCACTTTATCAGTTGCCATCCCACTACAACAGAGTGGAGTTGCCTTTGAAGATGAACTGATTGGCTGTCCCATTGGGGGTTCATATCCAAATATTACCTTCAAATAACACACACACACACACACACACACACACACACACACACACACACACACACACACACACACACTCTGTTTAAGGTAAATGTTTCCTTTGCTAAATGTTCCATCGAATGTAACTGCTCAGCTTCATGAGAATCTCCTGTAGTGTATATAATTACCAAGGGTGTGCACAAATACATTTATTTTCCTTTGTTTCACTTTGGCGTCTTGTATTAAAGGTGAACGCATCACTTATGAAGGAGACGTATTACAAATGGAAGCTTTATGCCGAGGAATGTCACAGAAACCTCAGCACTCATCCATATCCAGAGACTGGTGAGCAATGAACATGATAGATCACCTCTAATGCGTGTTCTTTATGCTTGGCGCTTTCTCATTATGGATTTTCATTGCTACATTATACATAGGATTGACTAACTAGATAGTGAAACCACCACTGTGTTCCTTCCCAAAGCTTTGGCTTCCAGTTTGTGCTTTGTACATAAAGTAAATGAGAAATATGAACATCGTAATGTAATGGTCAAATGGTGATGTAATGGTTGTCGAGCTCACACCCCGAGGCTATCTTGGCCACCTTGATGGATTGGCCATATAAACTTCAGGAAATACAAGTTAAACGGGAACTTTTAGGGTCACAAAGGTCACGCCGAGATAGAAAGATTCCAACTTTTTAAATTAAGCCTCCCAGCTAATGCATTACAATTGTATAGCCCATTGTTCTCTTGTAACAAAATAATAAGTCCTAAGTAATGTGTAATGCACGTGCTAAGGATAGTTATAATATCATACATAGCAATTTGTTGGTTTTTTTCAATATCACTTTGCAATGCGATCCCATATACCATACTTTGTGATGAAGAGCGTTTATTCTGCCCAAGCAGTTTCCAGGCCTGAGGTCATACTGGGCGGTTTGCCATCCTTCTCCCAGCAGTAGTTAGGAACAAAGGACACACCGTGGGATCCTTAACATCCACAAATTAATGCAGACGCGATGCAGAGATCCACACAAATAATGCGGAGATCCGAACTCAGGCAAGACAGCCTCAAAGTGAGTGTGCGTGTGTACTTCTAGGCCAGACTTTGTATTATAAAAGCCTAATTCAAGGGACAGTGAGATTTATGGAAGGATTCATCATTTTTTTCACAAAATAACCTTGATCACATTGAAAACAGCAACAATGATTGGATACAATTAATCGCAAACTGATTCACAATTCCATTGCAGGCTCAGTACAAGCATAATTCAGGCCTAATATTGCAGATTCAGTGCAGGCTCACTGTTGGCCAAATACTGCAGACTCAATGCTGGTCCATTGTGGGCCTAACACTGACCCTTTGCAGGCCGGCTCTGCATATTCTGACTAAAAGCTTCAGGCTCTGTTTTTGCAAACTTCATGCAACAATGAAATATGGATAACGCCTTTATGAGTTTGACAGAGTGTCTCAATATTATGTATACAGACACACACAAACACACACACATTTATATATTGATTACATACAGTGTATATAAAACCAAAAATAGGCATGACAACCAGACAGATGCATCCTAGTTTAGAGGTGATGTGTTGGTATAATTTGTGTGCATTCCGTTAGCGTTTTGTCATAGTCAGTCTACTTCTTTGGTTGAATATATTTGTGTATATACATATATATATATATATATATATATATATATATATATATATATATATATATATATATATATATATATATATATATATGTCGAAATCACACACACACACACACACACACACACACACACACACACACACACACACACACACACACACACACACACACACACACACAGTCTGTATACATTTTATTGAGGCATTCTATATGTAACCTTTTGGAGCCTTTCACAGTTCCATGATTCGGGATTCACAGGACTTCCTTTTACAATACTGTCTATCAATTTACTGTGCATCAAAATTGCTGTTCAAGATCACACCCTATAAATATAGAATAGGTGATTGTGTATAATTTCTAAATCCTACCCTGATTACCACTGGCAAGGCAATGGTAAACCACCCAGTTTATCTTCTGCCAAATTTTGCAACGAAGTTACAACAATTATCATTACCTCGATTATCATTTATATCATTGTCATTATTTATTATTTAATACCATTATTATTACCTTCACCACCGAAGGTGAAGAAGGTTATGTTTTCACCCCTCTCTGTTTGTTACTTGGTGAAATTTTTATTGTCAAGTATGTTGGTCTGTAGTGTCTGTTTGTTTGTCACACGATTTTTAGCAACAGTTTTCAAGCAATCGTTCTGAAATTTTGACCATCCAAGGACAGCAATGCTTAATTTTGGTGAAGATCCGAAACCGGATCCGGATCTGAGAATTTTTTAAGTGATTCTTGACCGTTGAGAGATGGTGCTGAAAACGATATTGCATGATATCTCAAAAAGTTGAGGACGGATTCAGATGAAATTTGGTGGACAGGTTGGGTGTGTTACCACGACAAATAGATTCGATTTTGGTGAAGATCCGAATCTGGATCTAAATACGAGAATTATTTAATTTTCAAAGTGATTCTTCACCATTGAGAGATAGGGCCCAAAACGATATATGGCATGATATTTCAAAAATATATTGGGCCCGATATGTTCTTGTGGATCAGGCATTACGTGGTGGAGGTATGTGCTCCACTGAGTTCCCTTCTAGTTATCGCTGGTATTATTACTTTTTCAGGTGTTTTCTGCAACAGAACGTTTGATTTGTATGCTTGCTGGCCAGACACCTTTCCAGGAAACAAAGCGACCGTTCCTTGCCCCTGGTATTTGCCGTGGATCGACAGCGGTAAGTGCTCCCATAGATGCATCAATCTCCTCCTAGAATGAAATTCACGAATTACATGTTCTGGGTAAAGTAACCTTGAGACATGTGAGACAAGTGCAAATAACTTTTCATTAAATTCAAATTTTTTATCGTTGCATTCCAATCAGGGGTTCATGAATTATAAAAGGTACATTGGTACAATCGTTTGGGGTCAAGGACGTGACCGTTTTTAGCTTATCTGGAATTTAAATTCCAGATAACGTATTGTCATCACTCCGCATGATTCACACGCCATCCATTTGTCCATCTGTCTCCTTTTTCGACTTCTCCAACCAAACAGCTGGGCCGATCCAGCTGAAATTTGTCCACAACGTTCCTCTCCTGACTCTTAACAGGAATTGCAAAGCTCATTCCAGTCACATGACTTTAAGTATATCAAAATGGCCGACTTAGTCAACTTCTTCAAAAATCATCTTCTCCAGACCCACCAGTCAGAATGGTACCAAATTTGGGTTGCAATATTAGGCCAGGACAGGCATGTTAAATTGCGGTAGGCCATGCCAATCACCTGACCGGGAGTGTGTCAAAATGGCAGTCCTGCAAATTCCTTCCAGAATCTTCTTCTCCTGATCCATCAGTCAGAATGCTACCAATTTTGGGTTACAACATTAGGACAAGGTCCTCATGTTAAATTGCAGAGGTCATGCTGATCACATGACCAAAAGTGTGTCAAAATGGCCAACTTAGTCAACTTTTGGGGAAATCGCATTAATTCCTTTGAAAATCTTCTTTTCCAGACCCATCAGTCAGATTGCTACCAAATTTGGGTTACAACATTAGGACAGGGTGTTGATATTAAATTGCGGAGGTCATGCCAATCACATGACCAGAAATGTGTCAAAATAGTGGGCTTCATAAAATTTTTGGAAAATCGTGTAAATTCCTTCAAAAATCTTCCTCACCAGACCCACCAGTCAGAATTTTACCAATTTTGGGTAGCAGCTTTAGGCCAGGGCCCAGATATGCTACAGGCCCAGTGGTCCTATTTTTTATGCCTTGGCTGACGAAGTTGCCGGTGACATGTTTTCGGGTTGTCCATCCATACTTACATCCATCCATGCTAATTTTCTCTGTTTTCTCTGCAACCACTTATGTGATTGACATGATATTTTCATCAAAGGTGCGACTGACTGCTCATGTAGAATGTACCAATGATTATGATGACGTAATATGTCACTTGGTATAGCAGCCATGTTAGAAAAAGGAAAAACTTTGGACCTCTGTATCTCTGAAACCACTATGTGGAATAAATTGAAACTTGGCACATGGCAAGTACTCCCCATGGGGAATAAGAGTATTTTTTTGATATCAGATGTGGTTTTATTATGATGTCATAATTTCGAACGTTTTAGCCAATCAGTATGAAATTTTTTTGAGGGTCATCTACGGCTAAATAGTATGGGGGGGGGGATTGATGATGTTATCAGTCACGTGGTTTGGCAGCCATATTTTTTTTTTAACATAAAAACTTCAAAAATCTTCTCCGAAATGGCTGAACAGATCGAGGCAAAACTTTACAGGTATGATCACCTATCCATGAGAAACAAAAAGTTCTCCACCTATGATGTTGTAGGTCACATGGTTTGGCAGGTTTGATTTTTTTTGAAAAATCTTCTTCTCTAGAACAGCTTGACAGAGCCAGGGGAAGTATACCCACATGTTCCTCAAGCTTTGAGGACACCAAGGTGTTCACGAATAATTAATAGATCACATGGTCTGGCAGCCATATTGGATTGAACAAAAATCTTTTTAAAATTCCTTCTCCTGAACTGCTCCATCAATCGATGTGAAACTTCAGAACTATGATCCAGTCATCATAGGGAATATATGTTTCAAATTTCAACCTGATCGGACACATGGTTTAGCAGCCATAATTATTTAATATTTTAAAACTGTGTGCAGGGATATAAATCAAACTTGGTCCAAGTATTATAATGATGTAATAATGTGGGCGGAGGCATATCTGACCGTCGCGATGTCGAAGAGTGTCCTTCTAGTTTACATTTTGTCTCCAGTGTAAGACTCATGGGAATGATGAACCAAAAATGTGATCCAGGAGGCAGCCATGTTTTTATTACACAGGTGCAGAATATATATGTTAACTTGTTCAATAATCTGATAATTTTATTGCAAAGCATTCAACATCCTCTTTCCACAGAACGTTTATTTTATAATTTGAATTATTTTTTTTATTTTGCTACCTGCACACGTGCAAACAGACAGAGATGCCATCAATGTATGTGTGTCCAGGGTGTTGATGGCAATTCTCTTTTCCCTCTCTGACGTCAGTGGCAGAACACACAGCATACCGTGTATGTGCAATTGATGGACATTGGCTTCGAGTCGGAAACTCGTCTCTGATTTGGAAAGATCACTCCGAGTGTGAGGACATGGAGCTTTGGAAGCAAGAAGAGGTGATTATTAGTTCAGGGGTAGAGATTTGTGGGGGGGTTCTTGTCTGGCAGTGAGAACGCTGTTTATTCCTGGTTGGGTGGGGATTTGGAGTGTGTGGGGTAGGAGTGGGATGGGGGATGATATTCTGTAGGTTCTTGAGTTGAGAGTCAGGCTGGCATCCTTGCAGGATAGCTAAATGATATGTGAACCTGCCTTTGAGTTGTCTCGCCTGGGTTTAATTCCCTACCAAGCTATAAACCGTCACCCTGGTGTTTCCCATGCAGGCTGAGGCATCAAGGTGTGTGCCGTCCATCTGATGGATGTTAAGCCAGAGGACCCTTCTCCCAGCAGAGATTGCTGGTAGAAATTAAGAATCGCAAGGTGTCTTTTGCGGAGAGTAGGCGAATTATCACAGTGCCCTGAACAAATTATTGGCCTTGACTGCTGGGAAGGCAATGACAATCCAACCAGAATAACTTGTGCCAAGGGACTGCTTCAGCAGCACCAACGATTTGCCTGACAAGGGTCTGGTACATTTAGTTGATTGAAATTGAAGTTGTAGCATGGAAATGTTTGGAGTGACATCCAGTTGATCAAATACAATATGACAGCAATAATGAAACTCATTAAAAAGGAACTTATCAGGGTCTTCTGTTGTGAGACCATCAGGAAGGAAACGTCATCCTTGACCAGAACACATGGAATCTGCAAGTTATCAAATGACCCTTTATGCAGACCTTGAGATTTTTTGGGGAATATGAAGTCGAGGCTCGTATAAGAGCTAACACACAGAACATAAGATAAACAAAGCAGGAGACAAGAGTGAACTGGAGAGGGAAGCACAACAGTGGGGAACAGAGACATCAGGAGATCTATGGAAGGAAGAAGGTACACGGGGTAAACAAGATGGACACTACAGCGACTTTCAGGAAAAAAGCAGGGAATTTGAAGGTTCTTCTTATTCAGGTGGATTTGGTGGTGGATTAATGAGGGTAGAAAAGATCATGGTTTTGGATGGAGGAAGATATGAGATGGTGGTGAACAGCTGTTTCAAAGACATTGAGGGAAGAGTGGGATTGAAGAGTGCAGGAGTTTGGTCCAGAGGCAGGAAAAAGGAGGAATGAAAGAGTGAAGGTGAGCAGTAATTCTTGATTTTGGTAATTTCACTGGAAGGGGGTTGCTGGCAGAGCTTGAGCACCCTGCGGAAATATGGGGGCTAGCGGGGGGGGGTGACATATCGCAGACAGAGCAGGAAAGGCAAGGTCGGAGAGGAGACAGTAGAAGACAGAAAGATCATTGACCTTCCTGTGGTGAGAGTGAGTGACCCAAAGACTCGGCTTCGTCACAGTAGATACCAATGATCCTCAAAACCTTGGTTTTCACAGCGTGAAGTCGAACTAGGTGTGAGGCAGGAGCACCAGGCCAGAGGAGAGAGCAGTACTCCATCAAGCTGTGGATGAAAGCTTTGTATGTGGTTCGAAGCTCAGGTGTGCCAACAAAGGACTTTGCATGACGGTGGATGTCCAGTCGGTGACTGGCTTTGAAGGGCAGTTTGGAGATGTGGCTTTCCCAGGAAAGATAGTGGCAGATAGTGAGACCAAAAGCTTAAATGAAAGGACTTCTACAAGAGGATTGTTGAGAAATTAGATGGGGGGCGGGGGGGGTGGGGAGATTTACAGACAGTCCTTTCGGAGAGACATTGATTGTGAGAGTGAGATTTGTCAGGATTGAAAGACATGTTCCACATACTGGACCAGCTTGTGATTTTATCCAGATCTGCAGAGAGTGAAGTGGCTGCTGCCTGCCGATCTGTGGGATGAGAGATGGTACCGCAGAGGGTGGAGTCATCAGCAAAGAGATAGAGGGTTTTTCCAGAGTCGGAGAGATCATTGATGAAGATTAGAAAAAGCACAGGGCCCAGAACACTGCCTTGAGGAACTCCAGCTTGGACAGCTGGACAGGAAGAGGAGATGAGAGAATTCCATTAAGAGCCACGTGTTGACTGTGACAGTAGAGGCAGTCCACGAGATGTGGAGCTTTCAGAATATTGTTATGTTTGTGGGTTAGATGGAGGAATTCCATCAGAAAGATAGGAGTGTATGGAGTAGCTTGGTCCGTGGAGGCGTAGGAGACATCTCGATATAAATTTAGAAGGTAAACTGAGAGCTTCAGTTTTACGTGTCACCACACGTGGGGTGCTGCTGTGTTAATTAGGTGGAGGTTCAGGATAATTTCTCCCAGTATGTAATTGCCCCCTGTGACCTTTTCCTATGTTTTTGTATTCCAACACCGGCGATAAAATGGGATCACGTCCTTAAAACAACACCAACAACCGAGCTGCACGTCCAAGCAGGCAGAAAGCCCCGCCTCCAGGGGTGATGGCTGGCAAATCCACGCCCCCGGAGTGGATGATTCTTTGGCATGATGTCAGAGAGAAGAGGAGGGAGTGAGGATCATGGTCAGAGAGTCTCGTGTTGGGCAACAATAAGGCTCGGAGCGGGACAGAAGCGAGAGAGGCAGGATCGGCAGTTGAAGGAGAAGAGCATGATGGCTGGCTTTCCCTCGACGTGGTGAAGAAGACAGCACAAATCTTGTGTTTGTGCTGAAGCGAATTGGCTCGCATGGTGGAGCAAGATGCTGGCCATTGACTGTTGGCTGGACCATGTGGGACCAGCTTCAAAGCCTCGTGTTGTGCCATCGGAGGAAGAGACGACGCCATTTTGCAGAGCAGGGACGGCAAGTGTGGTCGATGAAAGAAGTTGCATGGTGGTTTCTGAGCCCTGCTGTTCAGTATCGCCGTCCGAATTGCCTCCTGTACATTTACCCGCCCAGAGAGCGGCTGCATGCCATTTAATGTCGTCATGTCCATGGGGGATAGCCGCTATCTGGACAGATAGCCAAACTATTTCGCTTGGTGGCTTCATCTGAGATTCTCAGAGATCAATGGCGTGCGCAGGAAAGAAACAGCTTGGCGCTTCACCAGGATAGTAGCACACAGGACGGAGGTCAACCTTGAACCCACAACAAATGGAAAGACACAAGCAACTTTAATAAATCCGGGGTTTAATGAAAATAAATCAAATATTTACAATGGTAATAATTCAAAGTTTAATGATAAAAACAAAACATGAGGTAAAACTAAATCTAATTTTGAGGCGCCTCCACGCAGACTTAAATACAGACAAGAGAACAGAATAATTAAAGAAAAATCCATTCTTTGTCCTGGTCCAGATTCTGTGGCCCAGAAGTGGGTTTCTCAAGCTTGAAGGTCACCAAACCGTTTTGTCAATGGGGGGGAAAATGCGTCCAAAATGGCGCGCAGCCGCTCTCTGGGTGGGCAAATGTACAGGAGGCAATTCGGGCAGTGACACTCAACACCAGGGCTCAGAAACCGCTGTGCAACTTTTTTGTCGATCGCACTTGCCATCCCTGCTCTGCAAAATGACGCTGTCTCTTCCTCCGATGGCACAACACGAGGCTTTGAGGCTGGTCCCACATGATCCAGCCAACAGTCAATGGCCAGCGTCTTGCTCCATCATGCGAGTCAATTTGCCTCAACACGAACACAAGAATCGTGCCATCTTCTTCACCGCGTCGAGGGAAAGCCAGCCATAATTCCCTTCTCTTTCAACCGCTGATCCTGCAGATCTCGCTTCTGTCCCACTCCGAGCCTTCTTGTCACCCAACATGAGACTCTGACCGCGATCCTCACTCCCTTCTCTTCTCTCTGACGTCATGCCCATTAATCATCCACTCCCGGGGCATGGTTTCGCCAGCCGTCACCCCTTGAGGCAGAGATTTCTGCCTGCTTGGACGTGCAGCTCAGTTGTTGTTTAAAGGACATGATCCCTTTTTATCGCCGATTTTGAAATACAAAAACATAGGAAAAGGTCATGGGGGAAATCACCTACTTGGAGAAATTATCCTAAAACCCCACCTAATTAATACAGCACCACCCCTCCCCCCCCCCCCCCACCCGCATGGTGACATGTACACTTAAGCTCAGTTTCTCTACTTAATTTACATTGAGATGTCTCCTACACGTCCACGGGTCTCTATACACTCCTATCTTTCCTCTGAAATTCCTCCATCTACCCCGCAAACATAGTATTTTAGCTGTAAACAACATATCTAATATGGTGGTAATTGCTTAAGACTGGAGGATGTAAAGATGCAGCTGTAAACTTCACCTCCGCTGTGTTCCTCCGCTGTGTTCCTCCGCTGTGTTCCTCCGCTGTGTTCCTCCGCTGTGTACCTCTCCATGAACCTCTCCTGTGAACCTCGACCATGAACCTCTATTGTGTCTCTTTCGTTTTTTTGGAGGAGCTGCTCTCATGTTCTGCAGAAGCAAGAAGCACTGCTGAGGACTCTTCAGATGATCTACACCATTGGCTACTCGCTGTCGTTCTTCTCCCTCGCTCTCTCCATCTTTATCCTGCTCTCCCTCCGGTGAGAACGACCGTGTGGAATCAGAGTCTTCAATGCACTTTGCTTTGTGGTTGTTGTCTTCATGAGTTTTGCACGAATTTATTCATTTCATTCTGCCCTAGTAACGAGGAAAAGTTAAAAATGTATTGATCGTTATGTCGAGTCAACCTCAATCCCTCGTTTTAACACTGAATAATGTGTGACACAAATTGACAAGGGTTTGAATTTTAAAGCCAAAACTTGGACTTAATCCCTGTATTCTCTACAGGGTGTCAGGCACTGCTGAAGCAGCTTTGTTGCCAGGGAAATGGACTGGGTGGTTTGCCTTTGCCCTTTCCAACAGTGATAGTCTTGTCAGGAATTTTGGAATCTGATCAGGGTATGACCCCTACTCTTGACAAGCCTTTTGGCAGGCACTCAATGGCCTACTCTACGAGAAACACCGTGGCGTCTCTGTCGCATCTACCGGCGGCAAACGGTGCTAGCAGGCTGGACACCTGGCTTAACGTGTCTTCCGATCCAGGTGGCGACGCATTAGGGTGACAGTTTATCGTCAGGTCAGGAATTGAACCCAGATTAGACAGCCCCAGGGTAATTTAGTCCCATAGCAAAATGAAAACGTGGAACGAGTTCATGAAAAGGCGGGAAATTCGGACAGACCCCCCCACCCCAGGGGGGAATGAGTGCATCCTAACCTGCCTGTGCTGGAAGGAAGATTAGCCGTGAGAGCACATTCTTGCCTCGAAAGTGCAGCCCTTCCTGCCAAGCACGACTTCAAAACAAATGATTTCTCAACTCGAAATGGTGCCTTGTCCCTGTCCACATAATGCTTACAAAACAGACTGTCTGGTGTACACAGTATGCTCAAAGCAACTAACTGCCTGCTGTCGTTCGCCGCAGCTGTCTGGAAGCAGATTGGATAAAAGAGGAAAACCTGAACAGTTCTCGTTCGTTGTTCGTGTTATTTTATGTCTGTTATACATGTATTTGCACATCTCGTTGAGGGCCTTTCTCGTCTGTTTTTGTGCTGGGTTGGTGGCCTCCCTTATCCGAGCTTGGTGCTTTTGCAGGCCTCGTTCGTGTCTGTGGCTATGTTTCCTCCTTTCCTATTCGGTCATTTCCCAGAAGTGTCATTCTTCCATGAGCCTCGATTTGTAGAAAAAAAAAAGGAGTTATAAAAAAAACTTTGGTTTTGTGTCCACCTGTCTTATAGGGCCAATGTACTCTGCATTCAGTTTTACACAGATAAATATTTTGCAATGTTCAATAACCTTTATTAAATGGCCACCTGTTTTATGCACCGCTCTCAGCATTACTGTTTGCATAGACAAACATTTTGTAATGCGGTAAACCTCCATTATGTTGCCACTTGTCCGATGTGGCCGAAATACTCTGTATTCATGTTTATGTGGAGTAATATTTACCCTTGCCAAAGGAGAGTGTATTTGGGTCCATTTGTCTGTTTGTTTGTTTGTTTGTTTGTTTGTTTGTTTCTTTGTTTGTTTGTCTGTGTCTGTTTGTCTGTCTGTTAGTCTGCACAGAACTTTAGTGTTTTTTCTCTGCAACCGCTTGTCGGATTGAGACGAAATTTTCACCATCGGAGCAACTACTCGTGTAGAATGTTTTCATGATAATTATAACGTCATAGGTCACATAGTGTGACAGCCATGTTGGAAAAACTGAAAAACTTTGGACCTCTGTATCTCTGAAACTGCACCAATACAAGGACAACCAGAGTTGGTGTCAAAGCCACCCAATGCTCGCCTGTTTATACATTTATCGTTTTTAAAAGACGCGTTTAATAATTAATATTTTTTATAATTCTCTAACAATTTTTTTTTTGGGGGGGGGGGGTTGGAAATCACTTAAAAAGTAGAAATGCAAAAAAAAGAAATCGAAATTTTGTTGAAAAAAAAGTTGCAAAAAATTTTTTTTTCTCTAACAATTTTTTTTTGGGGGGGTTGGAAATCACTTAAAACATGTAGAAATGCAAAAAAAAAAATTTTCTCAATTTTTGGGGGGGGTTGGAAATCACTTAAAACATGTATAAATGCAAAAAAAAAATTTTCTCTAACAATTTTTTTGTGGAGGGATCAAGTCCAAAATCTAATGGCATGATCCTTGGACCATACCTAAACCCCCCACCAAGTTTCGTCTAAATCCTAATCACTTAAAACATGTAGGAATGCAAAAAAAAATCAAAATTTTGTTGAAAAAAGTTGCAAAAAATTTTTTTCTCTGACAAATTTTTTTGGGGGGGGTTGGAAATCACTTAAAACATGTAGAAATGCAAAAAAAAATTCTCAAACAATTTTTTTGGGGGGGGTTGGAAATCACTTAAAACATGTAGAAATGCAAAAAAAAAATTTTCTCCAACAATTTTTTTTTGGGGGGGGGGTTGGAAATCACTTAAAACATAGAAATGCAAAAAAATAATTCTCTAACAATTTCTCCAAGTCCAAAATCTCATGGCATGATCCTTGGACCATACCTAACCCCCCCCCCCCCCCCGCACCAAGTTTCGTCAAAATCCGTCAAGGAGTTTTTCCGTAATACAAAAAATTTAACATTTTCACGCTGACGCTCACGCTGACGCTCATGCCGGGGGTATCGCAATATCTCTCTGTTCTTCGAACAGGCGAGCTAAAAATTGAAACTTGGCACATGGCAAGTACTCCTCATACGGAATGTGATTTCTTTATGATGTCATAATTACATGTGTAGAACACCACATCTGATCAGTATGAAAAAATTTGAGGGTCATCTTGGGATAAAATGATCCACAGAAAAAAAATTCATGATGTCATCAGTCACATGATTCGGCAGCCATATTGTTTTTGTTTTTTTAAACCCTTCACATCACTTCTCTGAAGTGGCAGAACAGATCGAGGGAAAACTTTACGTATATGACTGCTGATCCATGAGGAACAAAAGGTACACACATATGATGTCATGGGTCACATGGTTTGGCAGCCAGTTTGCATTTACCCTAAAACCCATAAAAAATCTTCTTCTCCAGAACGACTGGACATATCGAGGGGAACTTCACACAAATGTTCCCCAAGCCTTGGGTGTACAAGTTTGTTAAGGAATACTTGATAGGTCATATGGTTTGGCAGCCATATTAGATTGAAGGAATCTTCTTCTTCTTCTTTCGGCTGCTCCCGTTCGGGGTCGCCACAGCGGATCATCCATATGATCCGCATAGTGATTTGGCACATGCTTTATGCCGGATGCCCTTCCTGACGCAACCCTGGTCGCCTCTTACGACACAGGGATATGGTACACCTATTTTAACTGGGGTATACACCGGACCAGTATACTGGTACTCATTTCGCCGACCTCGGAAGGATGACAGGCTGAGTCAACCCCCTGGTGTATTAATTCAGTGGCCCAATGGGGCTTGAACTCAGGACATCTTGGATCCCAAGCCGCTGCCCTAACCACTGCGCCAACACCAGTTTTTATTAGATTGAAGGAATATATGAAATAATGTTTTCTCTGGAACCACTTAATCAAATGACATGAAACTTTAAAATTATGATCTAGTAGTGATGTAGAATACGTTTCAAATTTCAACTTTATCGGACGCATGGTCTGGCAGCCAGAATTATTTAATTTTTTTGATCTGGGTTCTTTTTTTTCTTTTTTCTTTTTTTTTTATTTATTCAAGTTTTTTTTTGAATAAGGCTCACTTGGCTGTGCCTGGATGGGTTTGAGGGTAGAGGAGGAACGGCTGAAACCCGAATCCTATCCATGTTCCTCCTGATGACTTCATCTTTGCTTGTTTTGGGTTCCTTACTGATGACTGCAATGCAGGACTATACCTATTTGGTCTTCCATTTGATTTGAATTGAATTTATTTTAATCCCATTCTGAATTCAATTGAATCATAATTAAAAACGTCATGGGTCAGGATCAGGAGTCTAATCAAAGCTGAGTTGCATCAAAGTGGGACATCATGGTTCCTGTTCATCATTGCCAGCAGTTATAAAGTGGCAGGTCTAGTTGTGTCTCTTATTTATTTTGTAACACGCAAACACCACACAAAATACACTACACAAACACCACACAATAGTTTTGGTGAGGGTCTGCAATCTCTGCTCTTTTTCTTGTTTGATTTTTTTTTGGCCATTTATGCATTTTGCGAAAGAAGGGCGATTGTTGTTTTTGTTCTTGTTGCTGATGATGATGACTTGCTGTGACAGGCGCCTTCATTGCTCCCGTAATTCCATTCACATCAACCTGTTCACCTCGTTCATGCTTCGAGCCGTTTCGGTGCTCTCGAAGGATGTCGTCCTTCACTCGATCTTCCCATCTTCATCCACCGAACCTGATGATTGGCTCGTGTTCCTCAACAATCAGGTCTCTGCCCTCGTCTGAGTATCCTGTTGGTGTAGAAACTGGGTGGTTTTCTGAGTGTGCACGTGAGATTTGAGGGACTCCATATGAGTACCGGATATTTATGGCATGCTAACCAAAGGTTGCTAGTATAGTGCACACTCCTAAAGTCTAATATCGTTTGATATACTTTATAGTGTGGATACTTCACCTCCACAAGCAATGCAAGCACATAGAATGTCCGGCTTAATTACTAGACAATTAGATGATGCATCTCTCTCTTTTTCAGGTGTCATGTGGTTGCCGTGCAAGCTACGTGCTGATGCAGTACTTTGTGGGAGTGAATTATTATTGGTTACTCGTGGAAGGCTTATTCCTTCACAACCTGCTCGCAGCACGGATTCCCTCTCGCAGCACGTGCTTCACATGCTACGCCATCGTGGGCTGGGGTATGTCTGTGGAGCCTCACCTTTCAAGGGGGTTCTGTTTCGTGTGTGTGTGTGTGTGTGTGTGTGTGTGTGTGTGTGTGTGTGTGTGTGTGTGTGTGTGTGTGTGTGTGTGTGTGTGTGTGTGTGTGTGTGTGTGTGTGTGTGTGTGTGTGTGTGTGTGTGTGTGTGTGCGCGTTACTACTCAAAACAGTGGGGGTGAACTTTCTGTTACTACCCACACACTGTGTCGAACCAATGGAAACTGACAATCGGGCAAGTTGGGAAACGGTTTGTATTGCTTTAACAAAAGGCACGTACTTACA
This sequence comes from Eptatretus burgeri, assembly GCF_056783735.1. Taxonomy (NCBI): domain Eukaryota; kingdom Metazoa; phylum Chordata; class Myxini; order Myxiniformes; family Myxinidae; genus Eptatretus; species Eptatretus burgeri. The sequence continues at coordinate 25,881,495 of NC_140975.1, read as the reverse complement.
AGGCGATGGCACAAAAGGGAAGCTCTTACCCCAGCACAGAAGCCCTTCTTCTTCAGTTACTTAGTCACAGTTCTACAACACAGGCACCTTAGTCATTCCGGGTAAACGAGGCAAGAAAGAGGGACAGAGAGAAACACAGAAAAGTGTGAGGCATATTTGCGGTCTCTTGCTCACCGGACGCAAGACAGCGGGCTTACCTTTGTGCCAACAAAAGAGGGGGAGGGGGAGGGGAAGAAAGAAGAGGAGAGTCTGTGGTGTGATGTGACATGTGGGGCAAGGTGCAGGTGGTGACTGCGTGTGGCTCAGCGGAAACAGCGTGAGGTGCATGTCAGTGTGCTCTTAAAAGAACAGTTGATGCGGTTGATGCTCAATGCATGCAAAGTGAGCGAAGGAGATTTAGGGAAAGCAAGAGACAGATAACATAAGTGTGTAGTGGCCAACGCATCTGGGAATTCTCCACTGGCTCGGCCCGTTCCCTGCCTCACTCGCTCACACTTTCTTTCCACCAGCCCTCCGCTGCTCTTTGGCCACCAGTTTGTTCTCGTACCACCAGTCCATTCCGTGTCAAATCCCAGACATGCCAACCACTAACTACTCGACCTGCACTCCGCTCTGCATAAGCCCTGGGGAAGCATAGTTGGGCCTTTGTGCAGCTTCCTCTGTCCTAGCAGCGGTGCTGGAGTTCGCTCAATTCTGCTCCTGCAATTGCTGTTGGTGTCGCCAGTGTTTCGCCTTCCTATTGGCCTGTCATGTCTTGAGGCGGCGCTCATTGGTTGTGCCCAGATCCTGCAGCGCCACCGTCGAATATGGCGGGGTATCGGTAGTCGAGGCCATTGTTGGAGGTCCTCCTCACTGTACAGGTCCACAGTACTTTAAGATGTTCTGTGGATTGCTGGCTTGTAATGTGGTATTTGACTTGGTTTTGTCATGGATTGTGTTGCAAAGTGTGCATGCATGCACTGCAGAGGTGAGGAGAAAGGGAGATTGAGAGCGAGAAAGATAAATAGAGAGCTGTTGGGTTTGGTTATTTGGGTTTCGATTTCAATTCAATTTTGATTCTGTTTGATTTCAACACAATGACGTTCAATTGTTCCACACAAACATATGCACAATGCATGTTCCCTTTTCACTGATACGGACGGGTGAAGGGAAATTTAGCTACACAATATATTTTGGAGACGAGCAGTGTACCCACCCTATGGGCGATCTTGTTCCAAGCATGCAACACGTTCTTCTGACACACCTTTATTTGGGAGGTGTATAGGCAACTGGCAGCTCTGTATAGGAAGAAAAAAAAACCCACGTGTTCTGTGCATGAGGCAACAACATACCTACTGCTTATAATTCCTAACACCTCACAGCACTGGAAAATGTGGGGACGGGAATACACAACTGTAAATGGGGGAGACTTGTAATACCCTCCCCCACCTGGAGGCAGCGCTACACGAAACAGATTTACATTGAGAATTTGCGTTCCCCACCCCCAAGACAACTGGCAAAGATGAAAACACTCCTATACATCAATTGGGGTCGTGATGATCCTATGTATTAAGTCTGATTGTAATTGGTCCAGAAGTGTAGGAGCAGTACTGCAACAAACAAACACCGGTACGTGAATTATAGTGAGGATAACTACACCTGGGTTCCTTTATGTGTCTTGTATGTGCCTCCCCAGGGTCTCCGAAAACTGTCACAGTATATTTATATAGTGTGAGTAGTTGTGGCAGTATATATGAGAGAGTATGAGTGGTTGTGGTGGTATATCTCAGAGAATTTAATTCCTTCCTTAAGTGCTGAATATGAAGCAAGGAAGCAGCAGGTACTATTTTAAAAGTGTTTGGTATGACTCAGGCGGGGTTCAAACCACTGACCTTCCAGACTCAGAATAGAATCTCTCTGACCATGACATCACCGAGTGTTGAAGTTTCTGTCATGGGAGTTGAACTCAATGACGTCTCGTTACAGACTCCACCATTGCTCTTTATGCCCTCTTTAGTAAACTAAAAGTTACTCTGAGGAATAAATTGACGTTTTTTAACCAAAAGATATCATGTTCTTGAGCAATTATTTTGAAGAAAAATCTGTAATTATACAAATAGAGAGAGCTGATGGACAGAGCTTTTCCGGTGGAGATGGAGAGAGCTTTTCAAATAGATGGACAAACAGATTAAGAGAACCTTTCCAAAGCTGATGTTTGAAAGCAGCAAAAAATGCAATGTCCAGCAAAGACTCATGTCTGCATGAGAACGTGTCCAGAAAAGACTCGTGCCCGCATAAGAATGTCCAGCAAAGACTCCTGTCCGCATGGGAACATGTCCAGCAAACACTCGTGTCTGCATGAGAACGTGTCCAGCAAACACTTGCGTTTACATGAGAACGTGTCCAGCAAAGACTTGTCTTCATGAGAACATGTCCAGCAAAGACTCATGTCTGCATGAGAACGTGTCCAGAAAAGATTCATGTCTGCATGAGAACGTGTCCAACAAAGACGCATGTCCGCCTTAGAATGTGTCCAGCAAACACTCGTGTCCATGTGCAGATGAAACATGACTGGAACAGATTGCATTAAGACTTGTTTTCACCGCTTTCTCACGTCTTTCGCAATCTTGAGCAAAGCCACCTGTCAACATGTAAGAAAGCTGTCCCGATCGTGTCGACCGTGCTGAGGTCCATTGTCCACACATCCGGCCATTAAGGAAGTGTTGCTTGCATTGTTTGACAAATTTGAACTGCTCATTCATTGGCTGAACCCCATCGCTGGCTCACGATTTCAACAAGATGAGCCGTGCCAACCCTTCGCTTCGCTGCTGGTTTTAATCAAAAGACAGCATGTTGTACTCCACAGACATTTTACGAATCTCAATGAGGATGTAAAATAAAGTGAAGCACATGAAAAAGGATCTTTTATAACATGTAGTTGTTGTTACTGTTGTCATGGCTGTGGTTGTTCATTGTGTGATCCTTCCGTGTGCTATTATATATTTTTGATGGCTTCGAGAAGTATTACTTTATATAATTTTGTGTGCTCTTTCCATGTCCCTCACATGTTATTCTAAAGGCTTCCTGTCATACCATTGGAACCACGACATTCAAGCTCCATATCCTGCTTCTTCTTCTCCTTCCATCTTGGAAAGATGGACTTTATAAACAGTCATTTTTATGATTATAGGAACATTATTTTTTATTCCAAGTAAATCGATTATTAGTTTTACAACCAAGTACCATTTTATTATTCTACTAGCAGGGTGGGAAGAGGAGAGAAAGTACCACAGTGTGGAGGCGACTTTTTTTTTATTTTTATTTTTTTTTTAGCTCACCTCCCACATAGTTCTGGGGAGATTATAGGATGGCACGTCATTCATCCGTCTGTCTACAAATAGTTGCAACTTCTCTAAAACTACACAAACGATTTCGTTGAAACTTTACCACAACGTTCATCACCCTGATTGTACCGAAGTTTGTCCATGGCATTCAAAAAAATTGGGCCCTTTGGGGGTCTATGGGGGTTGTCCCAAAATATGTATTTGCTTTTTTCTCAGAAACTACACAAGCAATTCCAATGAAACTTGACTACAACCTTCATCACTCATGATGTACTAAAGTTTGTTCATGACATTTAAAAAAAAATCGTGGTCCAAAGGGGTGTAAAGGGGAGTTGCCCCCCAAAATATGTATTTGCTTTCTTCTCTGAAACTACATGCACAATTTCGATGAAACTTGACCACAACCTTCATCACCCGTAATGTACCAAAGTTTTGCTGCGAGAAAGACAAATATAACGGCTACTTCCTTGCTTGACGTTCAGTATTTTAATAGTATTGAGGATGGACAAACAACCATAGGTTGGCAATACTGGCCAGACTTGTGCAGGCTTTGATGGGCTTAATTCTGTGTTGAAGGTCCTTGTAAGGGGATTATAATATTAAATCACCCTTGGACTTAAAAATAACGGTCTTCACCTGTTGGACCACCTTAGGAATTAAAAAGAACTGCCTTCACCTGCTGGACCACCTTAGGAATTATATAGAATGTTTTTCACCTGTTGGACCACCTTCGGAATGAAAAAGAACGGTTTTCACCTGTTGGACCACCCGTGGAATTAAAAAGAACGGTCTTCACTTTTTGAACCACACATTAAATATAACGTTCTTTATTTTTTGAGCCCTTAGAATTGAATAAAAGTATTTTCACTGGCTGAACGTGACCCTTGTACTTGATGCCAAAAAAACAAGCTCAAATGAGCTAAGATCCTCGTCCCCTGAATGATGACGTCATAAAAACGAATATGACGTCATTGTGATGTATCAGGTTTGCAATAAATTATCTATGCTGATGCCCGGCTTGATTCCCGCAAACAAAATTCAAACAGCTTGCCTAGTTTCGGAGATAATGGTGTAGGCTATTTCCATTAGCGGTGATATTATGACGTCAACTTTTTTCTAGGAAGAATTTCCAAAATCAGAGATGGTTACTGCCTGCGCGTGGGCTTTCTGCATATACATGGCAAGTTTCACGAAGATCCGATGAAAACTCTGGGTTGTGAAACAAAAAATGTCAAAAAATAGGAATGACGTCATAAAAATTGATATGACATCATAGTGATTTATCATGTGTGGTAATTCATCTCTGCTAATACCCTGTTCGATTCCCACACAAAAAGCTTGCCAAGTTTTGGAGATAATTTTTTTAGGCAATTGCCATTAGCGGAGATATTTTCACGTCATGACTTTTGTTCTCGGAGGAATTTTCTAAATCGGAGGAATACTGTCTGCGCAGGGTATATATATATATATATATATATATATATATATATATATACATATATATATATATATATATATATATATATATATATATATATATATATATGTATATATATATGTATATATATATATATGTATATATATATATATATATATATATATATATATATATATATATATATATATATATATATATATATATATATATATATATATATATATATATACGCCAATTTTCAGGAAGTTTCGATGAAAACTGTAGGCTGTGAAACAAAAAAGTCCACAAGAACAACAACGGGAGTAAGACTTAGAGATCCTCCACGAGGATCTAAAAAGTCCACAAGAAGAAGACTAAGAACAACAACATGAGTAAGAATTAGAGATCCTCCACGAGGATCTAAAAACACTGCCAATGCAAAATCAGCAAAATGTTAATGTGACAAAAATCAAGGAATTAAACAATATACAAACAAGCCGGTAGGCGACGAGGGATTCGCTAGGATCGAAGCGCTGGATACGATGCTTTTCATTCTGACTGATCCACCGACGAAGATTCATTGCCAAAACGTATTGGTTCACATACAATTGTTCCTCTGCCTAGCAAGATTTTTCCTATTGCGTATTTTGCCAACTGGCACTCCTCATAAAAAATGATGTTAAATAGACACCCTATTTTTGATGGACTACCATTTGAAAAATAATCGGTTTGCTGGTTGGTGCTGTGGAGCCTCGCGTTGCAGACACACACACACACACACACACACACACACACACACACACACACACACACACACACACACACACACACACACACACACACACACACACACACACTGAAAACCTGATAAACTTCTCTCAATGCTCTTGTTTGACCACACCTCCTGAGCCACACAATATTTTTTATAAGCCACGCCCACTTTCCTACGCCACTCCCACTTTTCATCAACCATGTCCACTTTCCCTAAGTTCCGCCCACTTTCCTAAGCCCCTCATAAAAATGACGGTGAATAGACACCCGATTTTTGAAGGACTACCATTTGAAAAATAAAACCTCAATCAAAAATCGGCTCAAGTAAAATTTTCGAAATATCTCGAAGTATTTAATTCCGAAGTATCGTTTCTCTACATTCAAACTGAGACAAGTATTGAAAATACTGTACGCTGTTTTGGGGCCGCTGCACAGCAACGGATTGTTGCTCTGCAACGAAATTCAAACAAGCACATTCCCAATATATATTCCACACATTGGCAAAGTTTCATCGAAATCGGTTCGCTGGTTCGTGCTGTGGAGCCTCGCGTTGCAGACACACATACACACAGACAGACAGACGGAAAAACCGACAATAAGGGATATCTAGCATATATAGCGAATCCAACAATTGGAAAGAAAGAGAGATGGGCTGAGAATAAGAGCAGATGAAGAAAAGGAATCCATGGTCCTTATTTGCTTGCTCGTTAGCCCCACACTTACGGGGGAATAAAAAAAACGGGGAAATATTATAATTGGCTCCTGTCTCATTATCTTTCCATCCATCATGCTGTCTCCTAAACAGTTGTGCAGAAATTCACCAAACTTAGTAGGTATGATCACCACATGGCAAGGTGGTGTGAGAGCAGCATATTGTTACGTTTGAGGGGGGGGTATGCATTCAAAGGGTAATTAGGATGTTTAATTAGGTATGCCATGCTGTTCGAGTTTACCAGGATCTCGATGTAATAAGTAGCAATTCAGTGGTGATAAGTTGTCTAGTAAATGTTCATTTCTTCAAGGGGGGAAATGATAATTGTCACGTAATTAGATAGGGACACGGGATAGGGTAAGTGTGTCTGCGTAAACCCCTTTTGGTATTCTCTGGAGACTGGCCGTGACATCACAGGACAGTGCAGCGGATGTCTCCGCCCCGTGATCACGATTGGCAGAAGGCGACGGCGGTGGGCCAATAAACGGCTCGATTGGAAGTGACGAGGACAGGAGGATAAAAAGGTTCTGTTCGGGGTCGAAAAAGAAGAGGAAGAAGATCTGGACAAAAAGATCGTGTTTTTTTGGTGTGGAGGCTGTTGCGCGGAGAGCGTCCTTGTTGTTGTGCTGGTTCGATCGTGTTCTTCATCGTGTCTTGTAGCCTTGCTGAGCCTCGTGCCTCACCTTGGTTGGCTCTGGGGTTCTGCTGACTCGGAGTACGGGGTCGAACGGCGGGCGAACCTGCCTCCCTCTCCTGCTCGCAACTTGGCGCCAGAACTGGTTCCCTGGCGGCTGTGAGCGGACTTGGGCCAAGACCAGGAGATCGACAGCACCACGGTTTCTCCTGCCCCCCTGACGAGAGCAAGGCCAGCTCGTCCGACGCCGATCCAGGGACAGTTGCATCCACACCACGGTCCAACCTGACCACCAGAAATAGCTAGTGTGTGTGTGTGTGTGTGTGTGTGTGTGTCTGTGTGTCTGTGTGTCTGTGTGTGTGTGTGTGTGTGTGTGTGTGTGTGTGTGTGTGTGTGTGTGTGTGTGTGTGTGTGTGTGTGTGTGTGTGTGTGTGTGTGTGTGTGTGTGTGTGTGTGTGTGTGTGTGTGTGTGTGTGTGTGTGTGCTTGGTGCCTTAGAGGGTTTGAGATCTGTATATTCATTGGAATTGTCTGTGTTTTTCCCCGCGCCCGATCCCACACCATCCCGTCAAATCACCCCGGATCCCTCTTCTTGCCGAGTCTTGTTATTTCTGGTAATTATAAAAAAAAGAATAAACATCATCAACTCAGTGAAAAGTGACTCGTGCCACCTTCCTCGTCCCGTTTGCGGTAGAGCGATTAGAACCGCCATGTTTGGGTTATAAATAAATAAACCGCCTCCATCGTTTCGGCTCATTCTACGTTGGCGGGACTGTTCAAGTCCCGTGGACATCACTATTTTTGGCCCTGCCCCCTGGAGCCTGGGACAGGGTCAAAAGGTCAAATATCCAAAATGCAATTACAGGCACATTTTAAAACAATTTTTTGCAATCAACATTGGGGATGCATGAAATATGTAACTATTTTTGGGGGATTTCACCCCTAGTTCATGCCCCAGGCAGTGGGGACTTAAGTTCACAGGAGTTAAAACAGAAGATTTTTTTTTCAACTAAAAATTTGATATTGGTCATTCCTGGTGGAACTTTTTGTCATATTTCAACTTTACTTTTAATGGGAAACGTGGTGATTTGCGATGGCATACCATAGACTTTGCTCTCGTGAGGAAACTTGCATTCAGCTTGGTGTAGAGTGCTTTTCTTGGAAACATGGCGGGTGGCTGGCACTGTTGACCAAAGGGATCAGTCAATCAACACATTTGGTCAAGCCAAGAGTGAAACATCTCAAGCAAATAGCATCTCAAGTCCGCCACTTGTATGGTCTTCTATTGGTTAAAACCTCAGGCAGGTAGACATACATACTTCAGAGCGGCCAGAGGTGGTGGGCAAAGGGAGTTTAAGGCACCCGAGTGTTTGACTAACTAATGTGTAATGTGTAATGTGCTCACTAATGTGTAATGCATCATTTTGCATTTTCTGCAGGTACACCTGTCGTGTTTGTGGCACTCTGGGTGATTGCACGAATAAATTATGAAAATGATGGGTAAGTAAGCATACCTTGTGTAACCATACAGAACTTGTGCAGTGAAGGATCGTGGGGGTTAAGCAAAACCTAAAAGTATAAACTTGGAGTCGTCATGATGTTGGGCATTTTTTATTTCATGCAGACCAGGAGTAGTCATGAATGAAACTTTTTCGCTTCTTACAATTCCAACCATTTTGCTATGTAGACCTGAAGATTATTACCCTTGCCGCAGGAGAGGGTATTGCATTTGGGTCCGTTTGTCTGTTTGTTTGTTTGTCCACACAGAGCTTTCGTGTTTTTCTCCACAACTGCTTGTTAGATTGAGACAAAATTTTCAACATTGCTGCGACTACTCATGTATAATGTTTTAATGTTAATTATGACGTCATAGGTTACGTGGTATGTCAGCCATGTTGTAAAAACGGGAAAACTTCGGACCTCTGTATCTCTGAAACAGCACCAAGGAAAAAAATTGAAACTTGGTACCTCGCAAGTACTCCTCATGTGGAATGAGTGTGATTTTTTTTTTTCTTTGACATCACAGGTGCCCTCGCTATGACATCATAATTGCATATGTAGAACGTCACATCCGATCAGTATGAAAATTTTTGAGGGTCATCGAGGGATAAAATGATCCACAGAAAAGTTTTCATGAGGTCATCAGTCGCATGATTCGGCAGCCAGCTTGTTTTTATTTTTTTCGAAAAAAATCTTCTTTTCTGAAGTGGCTGAACAGATCGAGGTGAAACTTTACATGTATGACCGCCTGTCTGTGAGGAACAAAACGTTCACACATATGATGTCATTGGTCACATGGTTTGGCACCCATGCTGGATTTACCCCAAAGCCTACAAAAATCTTCTCCAGAACGGCTGGATAAATCGAGGGGAAACTTCACACGTGTTCCTCAAGCCTTATGTGTACAAGTTTGTTGTGGAATAATTGATAGGTCACATGGTTTGGCAGACATATTGGATTGATGAAAAATATTAAATAATGTTTTCTCTGGAACCACTTAATCAATCAACGTGAAACTTCACATTTGTGATCTAGTCGTGATGTGTAATGCATATTTTAAATTTCAACTTGAGCGGATACATGGTTTGGCAAGCAGAATTTTTTTACTTTTTTGATATGGTTTTTTTTTGTTTGTTTTTTAAAATAAGGCTCACTAAAGATCCCACAATGTCCTTCATGAAGAAGAAGTGAGTTATTGGTGGCATCCTGAACAAATCACAAATTCCTGGCTGTCGGCTTCAGTTGAACCTCAAGTCTTGCGAGCCAATTCGTGATAGACCTGATCCAAGGAATATTTCCCAACCGAACCAACAAGAAAGTAGGAATAATTATATGTGACTGGCAAAGCAGTAGTAGTTGTGCATTTGGACACAGAGCTAAGGACTTGTTAATTTGGACATGTTGGCTGTCTATTAAGTTATCTGAGATCAACCATACCTGTGCCTGTTATTGTAGGTAATTCACCCTCCAGAGGTTTTCAATTTTAATACCCCACGTGTGCAAAAAGAAAAGCAGGGTTAAGCATTTGGTTCACTTTGTTTGTCTGTCTGTCTGTCTACAGTCATCAGTCTATGATTGAGGAACAACTTAATTTCAATTGAAATCTACATTTTGAATACTGTAGAACACGAACCTGCAGTTTAGCAGTGCTTTGGGTTTAAATTTAACAAATTATACGGAATCTCGTCCTGATTGCACATGCGCAGAGAGGAGTGAGATAATTTCTTTACTCTGTCTGTCTGTCTGCCTGGCAGTCAAACAAAATTGAATATCATTCCAAATAGGAAACTTACTCTTTTAGGAAAATGATAAAAGACAGAAACAACAAGAAAGAATAACTAATATGGTATGTTGTTGTAATTGTGTTGCCCTGGTCAGTTCTGCTCGAACAAGCCTGTGGCATGGAGATAGCCAATCGATCTCCCAGGAGCGACCCAGAGATCCCTCACATATTTGATGTTGTATGTGGCATGTTAAATAAGGTGGCGTTAAAGAAGTTGCATCAACGGCGGTAAACTTCCGAAAAAAAGTATTTTTTCTACAGCCTTTAAAATCTTAATTTTATTTAAATTGAATTATATACTTGAACACTGCCGAACACAAATCGTTTTCTTGTCACTTTCAAAAACTTCCAGTTTTGCAATACTTGTACAAAATATTACGTCATTTTATGCCATCTCAACCAATCAAATTTGCCGCTCGTGCTCAGACAAAATCTGGACTTGTAGGAAATACAGCTCGTGCTTGGAAACACAAAGCAAGAGTTTAAAAAAGACCTTTCCCATGACCTTTTTCTTAATACTGCATGGGGTAAGGTGTTCTATGAACTCCACTTTAAAAAAACTGTATGTAGAGCCAAGTCTCATGGAAGAGCTGGAACACGAAATGGATCCGGACGCAACAGAACAATCAGAATAGCAGAGAGAGGTGGAGGTGGACACCAGCAGAAGGGTTAAAGGACAAAATAGAGGGAGACAGGGAAATCATGGATGTTTGGAGGAATGAGGGGTATGGGAAGAACATGGGGTGCACAATATGGATACAGAAGCAAATTCTCAGGAAGGAAAAACTGCAAATTTGGAAGGAGGTGGGCTTGGGTATGGAAGGGGAGTTAACGGGGATAGACAAGATCATGGTTTTTGATGGGAGATGAACTGAGATGGTAGGGTGTCTTAAGTAAGTGATTACATCATCATTGGCTAAAACTTACAATTTTAATACTGATCTATGAATATCTCATAGTTTTAATTAAATTTTTTTAACTTTTGCACAGCTTTCCGAAGAGGTGATACATTTTCAAGCAACACTTGTTTTTCTCCTGATCTACTATGGTGTCGGGGGACACCAAAGATGTCATATCTTACTCTCTTCCTAAAATGTTAATTCACATTTTATTTTTGTTGTTTATGAAAGATGCTCATTGCAGATTATTTTCTGACCTAGATGCTGGTCAACAAACCAAACCACATGGATATGGTGGATCATTAAAGGCCCGATTTTGTTTGCTATCCTGGTGAGTCTACCTTTACCATGCACAACCTCTGCATGTCATCTTGATATTCCGAGGCCTTGCCATGTAAATGTGAAAATAACTGTCCCCTTTGCAGGTGAATTTCTCCATTTTTGCGAGGATCGTTCAAATACTGCTGTCGAAACTGAAAGCCCAGCAGATGAGGTTTGGTGATTATAAATGCAGGTAAGGGATAGGGATCCATGGCTACTTTGGTGTTTCTCTCCCATCAAAAGATGCTGTTAGCATGTAATGAGCTCAATCATGAGGAGCGATTAAAGGCTATGTCCTGTGGTATTGACTGTAGCCCTTCATTGCAAATAACAATCTCTTGATGTGTGTGTGTGTGTGTGTGTGTGTGTGTGTGTGTGTGTGTGTGTGTGTGTGTGTGTGTGTGTGTGTGTGTGTGTGTGTGTGTGTGTGTGTGTGTGTGTGTGTGTGTGTGTGTGTGTGTGTGTGTGTGTGTGTACCTGTCTAGGCTTGCAAGGTCCACACTCACGCTGATCCCCTTGCTTGGCATTCATGAGCTTATATTTGTGTGCCTGCCCGAAGAACATTCCACCGGCATGGTCCGTACTGTCCGACACTTCTTCCACCTCACACTCACTTCCTTCCAGGTGTGTCGCCCCCATTGATTGTACGTGTCATTAAAGATTCGGTTTTTAGAGCTTCAGAGCTTAAGAATTCCGTCATTTTGTCCAAAATGTATGGGTGATGAAGCATTTTATCGATTTTATCAGTGGAAAGGATTTTGTATGGTCGTATGCCTATTAGTCCAGGAACCAGCTCTCAAATGGGGGCCAGAAATAGGGCTTTACAGCACACCTAGTACACAGAAGTTTTGAATTCATATTTTGTCAGTTGGGTTATGGTGGAATATTTTTCTACAGCATGCTTTATGAAGGAAGGTCATATTCGGAAAACGCCATTTTCATGCCTTTGGAATAAAGAGTACGTGCGTTCAAAAGACCATAAAATGTTATTATCTTTACAATTATATTCAAACTTGTGTCAAAATATTCGTATTTGAATGCTTTTGTTGTCAAGTCATGTCTGAGTTGATCTTTTATTCATTTTAATATACTAGACCATGTTGAATAGCATGTATATTATTGTGCAACAATTATATTTTGGCACATTCAATGCAATGGAATGATTAAAACTTTATCATTGATATTAAATTGACTCCTCCCACACTCTTCTTGTGAAGAAAGATGCATAAAGCAACTATGAAAGGCTACGAAAAGTAAGGCCTTGGCTGTTTCAAACCCCTCCCAGAGTTCCTCCACAGCTGTATAAAGACGTTCACACATAGTACACACGAGAATCCCAATGCTCCACACCCCCTCAGTTGCCGGACCAGTTTCATCGCTTATTGGTGAATCATCAGCAACAACGCAGACAGCAATGCATACCAACGAGGTTCTCAAGCATGTATCATGTGTAAACAACAAAAGCAGTCAACATATAAATGAAAAAACGAAGACCCATACACAGGTGAGATGTGGATTTGAGATGTGGACCCATCCACATCCACCAGTTTGAAGTGTGCATGCAGTATATCCTCAGTGATTGCTCCTTGAGTAGAAAATGGCTTCTCTATGCCTCGATTACCTTCTGGCTGTTTGAATATATGCCACCTGAGTGCCATCACAGTTACAAAACGTGGGTTGAAGAGTTGACAAACAAACTGTTCACAACCAGAAAGTACAGCCTCTGATAGATGCACCCCAACACCAAGTCCAGCCAGAGCACTGATAACATCATCAACAACTTTCATGAAAGCCTTGAAACATGTGTGTTTTCCTTTTCCATTGATGTGTCCAGTGAAATTCACACCAGTGATAGAATGAAATACTGGCAATGTCGTTGCACTTGCTGGGCTGAGAGAATCGTTTATCGGCTTGAGTTTGATTTTTCACTGTCAATCGCCGGTGCCCATGATGGTGACACTCTATTGGTTCAGGTCTGGCACTCGATGCAGATTTAGCATGAACACATCAGTGTCACATGAGTAAATGTGTACAGTTTTACCCAACTGGCTCACCACCACTGCATACAGTATCGGTAGTGTTTCAGCTTCCTCTTGTGTACCAGAAATCTGTGTTATGTTTGGTTGGGATGATGATGATGGTGTGTGTGTGTGTGTGTGTGTGTGTGTGTGTGTGTGTGTGTGTGTGTGTGTGTGTGTGTGTGTGTTGATCGGCAGTTTGTAGAAGCGAACAGCTTTTTGTGCCAGATACAAAGCAAGATTGGCCTTTGTTTCCGTTCTGCCCAGAAATGTCTTGAAATCCTTGGTGTGTGTGGTATCTTCTACTTCGTACCACCTGTTGGACGATCTGCCTACTGTCCATAGTTGTCTTGTTCAATAGCTTAGATAAATCTTAATGCTGAAATTATCGAGCAGGATGTATGCTTCACTGCAATTGCTGGATTTGCTGTCAACAGAGTGATCAAAAAAGCCAAATTAGGAACTGCATAGACCTGTTTGACTTCTTTGTTCAATCAGCTCTTGTATGAGGGTGATGTCATCAATTACGATGCAAGTCAAACCTTGCGACGATTTGTAGTGGTCAAGTCTGTCTGCATCAATAGATGTTTGAGCAGTGTTAAGCATGGTTGTCTCTGACACCATGCTCTCCAGTTTGTGGATGAGTGTAGATTTGCTGGAGCAGGGCAGTAGAGAACCATCAAACTTCAGGAGAGTAGCACTGAAATTAGAAAACTCATGCTTTCTAATGATGTCTTTGAGATCCAGTTCTCTGGATGATTTTGCAATGAAGAGCAAACAAACAAATAGGGAGTTTGTTGCTTTCTAACTGGCAACTTCAGATGCCATATTGAGACTGACATTTTTTCATTCATCACCCCAATTCAGATAATTCAGTTTCTGCATTTTCTCCATTGATTCTTTCCTCAACAAATGTAGCGAGAGCCTTGTTTCAACGTGATTCCATGTCCAATACATCATGATGTACCTTTGTGGGCATTATCTCTTTTGTGATGAGGTTGATCATCTTCAACTCAGAACCATCATCATTTTCTGATGTACTGAAGGGATTTGCTCGTGCCACCACACTCTTTAGTTGTTTCACTTCTTGTCCTTGTCTGGCATTTTTCCAGGCAGAATAGTGATGGTGTTTCCTTACTCCAGTTTCAGTAATATTCAGTAAACATTCAGTCTCTCCCACAAGCCTCGCTCGTTCTGGTGCACTTAAGCAGTACTTCAGCCAGGCTTGAGGATCTGTTGTCCAACTAATTATGGCACCATCTCCTTTGTGTAGTTTGTTGACATCTTCTTCTGCTTGATCTGGGCCGATGGACATGAATGCAACAGAATTGATATTGACTGAAAACTCACCACTGTCGCTCCTGCCATATGAATGGATGGCTCTGCTCCCGTTAACACATGTGCCACATGTTCTGAAATGTTTTGGACATAGTCATGCCTGTTGAATGTGAAAAAATAGGTGCACATCTTTTCCAACGAAGCAAGATGCAAGATTCAGTTCCGTTTGTGTGTCTTGCAGGAATTGGAGCAGATTGATGATTTGCTTCATATACATCTGATCGATGTTTGGTTAACAGAGTTCCTCATCGTTGAAAACATGTAAAAACATAGTTTATCCATGTCTTTACGTCAATCAATGGAAAAGATGATATATTGATTTTCAGAATTCCGTGATGGCCATTTTTTATTTTAGTTGGACGGTATTCATGCGCGAAAAAAATTGGAAACAGCTGTTTTTGACTCCTTAGTGATTGAAGGAAGTGAAAAATCACCAGTTTCCACGATCTATATTAAAATTTCACGAGAGCAGTATCTGTGACATAACATACACTGTCATGTCGATGTTTTATTTGATTGATATGACAGGTCAGTCCATCCAGAAAGACAATCGTCGAAAGACAATGACCGAGATGAAACAACAGGATTCAAAAATTGAATCCGAGGAAGCAGCACACCTATTCCAAAGCAGTGGAATAAGTACTTGTCAAATCCACTGAACAAGGTTTGTCTTGCTGAATTTCTGTCAGAGAGTTGGTGTGAAGTTGCAAAAAAGAATCTACTACAAGGGCATCAATTGGTATTTGCTGGGGGATTCAGGACTGGGACAAGAACAGTGAGCATCATGAGAGGAAAGTCTGAGGAACTTAAGGATCTGCTTCCAGATCATGAGGAAGCCGAGACTCGGTTCCTTCTACATGCCAAGCATGCAGCTGCTGATCACCAGAGAATCATCCTGCAATCACATAACACAGATGGTCTGATTCCATGTGTCCATTTTTAGCAGTGGCATAGCATGTGAGAGCCTATGATTTGAGACAGGTGTAAATAACAAGCACCGATTCATCCCCATCCACGAAGTCACTGGCAGACTTGGAATTGATCGTTGCACTGCACTTCTTGGTCTACATGCTCTGACAGAGTGTGATCAAACCAAGTGTGTTTTATGGAGTTGGAAAGAATAAGTCGTTTGAGGCCTTAAAGAAGAGTTTAGACCACCAGCAAGCATTTGCGCAGCTGGCTGATCATCCAGTTGCATCAGAGGAAGTGCTGCAATCATTGGAGAAATTCATTTTCTACATGTATACAACTGCAGGTAAGGCTGGTGTCACTGCTGATAAAGTTTATTACTACAGTTTTTGTCAGAAAAATAAGACAAATGAAAACCTGCCCCCAACAACTGACAGCTTACGTCTGCACATAATGAGGGCTAACTCATTGGCATTATAGTTTGGAAGAAATCTGATCTGGTTGGGAAAAAGAATGACACCGTTTTGGAAACCATACTGATGACAAGACCACCTGCCCCAACAAGTCTCATTGAATTCGTGCCGTGCAATTGCCAAGAATCAGGATGCAGGCATATTGACCTTTACCATTGCAAGGTAAACGTGTCCCAAGGCGTGTACCTTTATGGCAACTAAGGAATGCCGCCACAGTTACAAACCAGCAGAATTCAATGAAAGTGATTTTGATGATGATGAGGAGGAATAAGTATCATCTGAATATGACCAGACTTATGAGAAAATGATGCTGTTCATGACTATAACCATTTATCATTGGTTAAAAAAAATGAATTGGTGGCATGTATATGGTCATTTTCCCTACATAAGAATCCAGCGTACAGTGTCAGCGTGAATAGTTTCATATTACATGTAATCACTAAAATATAAATTATCTTGTAACTTGATATCCATATGTTGATATACATATGTAGAGTATGATACTGTTGTTCACTATTGTGAATTGCTGTATCCCTCGTGTTGTCAAACCATTTAATTGTCTTAATGGTCACACGTATCAGTTCAAGTGTTTTCATTTGTGAATTATTGTTAATTGATGAGGGAAAAGTGTTAAGTTTATTAATATATTTTATTTGTACTTAATCAGCAGAAAATATCACTTTGCGGGTATTTGAATAGTTTCTGAAACAAAACCCTGTTCTTAGTTGTGACTCATTTCGTGATATCGATTGGTATATTGCAGTATGCTTGAAACAGAGTTTTTGTATGTTCATATATATTGTTTATGAAACATCAGTTGTTCGAAAAGTATGTGTAAGTGTTTCATTAATAGTACTGTGTGGTGTGGAATGTGTAGAGATGTGAATGTTTTGCAGGATATTGTGACGAATTTCGCCCGCCCGGCGTGCGATCGGCCACGTAACTCAAATCGCGACGCGTCACCCACCGGAACGGACAATTCAGTCGTGACCCTCTTGGAACTACCGCCAAGGAGCTAGCCACGGGTGGGGGTTTAACTTCACCACAACCCAGTCCGCATTCTACCCGCGCGAAATAGGGTGAATCGCCGAATGTCGATATACCTAAGTACCCGCGTGGGTAGCGGACCGAGGAGTTGTAAAACGCCACAGGTCGACTCCGGACACGAACCGCTTAAGCGGCTCGTTCCGTGATGCAGGGATAACCGAGCGGAGTTATCGCCGACCTCGACGGTTCAGATTATTTACTGGGTGTCTAAACCCACTACCAATCCCTTACGTGATGCAAGATGGCACTTTCAATGGGGAAAGAGATGACGAATGGGATACATTTCACACAAGCACATTTATTACAAAGCAAATATTGCACACACCACACAAGCAAGGAATCATGCAATATTCAAGCAACAAATAGAATGCAAAAGCAATACGACCGACTATAATTATGATTTACAAGCACTTGCACAGTTTCTACTTGGCAGGACACGGCGCCACAGCATGCATACAAAAACAAAGAAAGACCTCCCTCACAGGCAAGGGGGTAGACGGGGTCCGTAGACCTTTATGGTCGTGGGCCGTGGATGACCAAAAAGGCCCACGAGACCGAAGGGTCTTACCCGCACCCTCGTGGTGCGACGGTGGGCAGGTCGCGACGTCTCGTCCCCACGGCAACTAGCGTAGCCGCGCCTGATCTCGGGCCTTGCAACGGTGGGCAGGTCGTGGCGCCTTCTCCCCATGGCCACTAGGACAGCCGCGCCTGATCTCGGGCCTTGCAACGGTGGGGAGGTCATGACGCCTTCTCCCCATGGCCACGAGGACAAGACTTCCACCCGACTGCCCCAAGTCTGTCTACGATGAAGACTTGGACCACGACAGACTTGGACCAAGACCACGACAGATTTGGACCAAGACCACGACGACCAAGACTTCCACACGACTGCCCCAAGTCTCTGCTATCCCCGCGCTTTTCCAGGCGCTCCTCTTGCCCTTTTATTTCTTCTGCGCCCGCCCCGCCCTTCGCGGTGCGTGGGTGGGGGGAGGAACATTCCAGAGAAATTGGGGCGGGAGTTGGTTTCCAACCGTCAAACTTGTTTACCGGAGGAGAAATTGGGGTGGGGCTGGTTTCGTTGCTCCTTTATTGGCGTTGTGGTGTGAATGGCGTGGTTGTTGAGATGGCGTGGTTGTTCCAAAATAACGACAGGTAAAGAAAAATGGCTAACTCAAAGCATCGCAGCCCGGATGAATCACACATATTCCCTCTAAACAACGGGTGTGGACTAACTACACATGAACTTATCGATATATCTAACCTGAGGTCTGGTGGTGTATTGCAACTTTCCACAGCCGTAACACTATTCTTGCTATTTACCATGGCTAAATAAAATAGTACGAATAAAGAATTGATTCTGTGAATGCTGGCTATCAAGGTCATCCAAAGAATAATATTTCCCCATTTGTTTGAACATAATCAGGAAGATAATAAAAATGTGGGAGGTCATTTGATGGCAGGCACCGTCTTATTCAAAATGCATCAAAAAATGACATTTTCCGAGCATGACGTCCCCCTTGATTAAAAAAAAAGTTTTACGACAATTAAAAAGTATCTTAAACTAATAATGCAATTCTGTTTTCCAGAAGTGTGCGTGCGTGCGTGCGTGCGTGCGCGCGCACGAACAATTCATTAAAGGACAAAATTTGTTGGATAAATGAGTTGCTAAAGTCTTAATCATTCCATTGCATTGAAATGTGCCAAAATATCATTGTTGCACAATAATATACATGCAATTCAACATGGTCTATTATATGAAAATGAATAAAAGATCAACTCGGGTTTTGACAACAAAAGCATTCAAAGACGAATATTTTGACACCAGTTTGAATATAATCGGAAAAATAATAACATTTTATGGTCACTTGAACACATGGTCCCTTCATTCCAAAGGCATGAAAATAGCGTTTTCCGAGCATGACCTTCCTTCATAAAGTACGCTGTAGAAAACAAAATCACACCCGTGTCTGAAGGAAGCGGTTCAGTTTGGCATTTTTAATATGAAATAGACAAAGCTGAGAAATGAACGAAACCCATTAGAATTACCCTTTAGAACCTTTCAGTATTACCCTTTAGAACCACCCATAAGAACCCATGAGAATCACCCTTTAGAATTACCCTATTCTTGTTAATATTATTTGTATTAATTAATATATGGTTTGTTACAGTGTTATCATTATTTTTGTTTTTTATTTTGTTAATAGAATACCATGCCACAGAATGACCTATTATTCCACTAAGCTGCTCCATACACCCTAAAATGGTGTGCATTTAAAACATGGGAAGTCTTCCGGGTTCTTTGTAGTTAATTAACCTAATCAACTCAGGAGATCATCTGGGTGTATCACATTCCACATCAGAACACTCCATGTAGAACTCCACAAAAAACATGACACACACACACACACACACACATATACACACACACATATACACACACACACACACACACACACACACACACACACACACACACACACACACACACACACACACACACACACACACACACACACACACACACACACCCCTCGTCCATTTATTGTAGTCTTAAAAGGGTGTATAGGACTTGGGAGACTTGTGGGTCTTCAGGATATTTTGAGTCATCAGGGTATTTCGGGTCTTTTGGGTCCTTGGGGTCACTTAGGTCCTCTTGGTCCTTGGGAACTTTTGGGTCATCTGGTTAATCGGGGAGTTTTTGGTCTTATGGGTCTTTTGGGTCCTCAGAGTCTTTTGGGGTCTTAAAGATCTTGGGGGTCTTAAAAGGTCTTCAAGAGTCAAAGGGGTCTCAGTGGACTAAAGGGTCCATTTTTCATAGAAACAGTGTGTGTTAGGTTCTTCTTCGTCATTTTTGACGGACGGATGGAAATAGTCAAATATTGAAGTGGCTTCACCACTTTAAAATGACACCACAACCCAACTGGACATCATACCTGAAAATGTTCCCAACACATCCCCCTAATAGAATATGAAGTCAAACCTTCTGTGTACTGGGTGTGTGTGCTACGTTACCAATTTTTTTTCCCCTTCTGCCCCTGGACTATATTGGCAAGGGGACTTTAGGAGTGAATTAAGAGTTCAGCCCACAGGTGTGCACAATTTATTATTTTTTTTTAATACCATGTCGTGGCTCGTGTAAGAGCTAACGTACAGAACATATAACAAGGCAGGAAACGAGTCACAGGTGTGATGCTTCTCAGTGTCACAGTTGTGATGCTGATGCAGTGCCCTCTGTAGGTTAAGATAGGAATTTGTAATTTGTTCAGGGTGCCTGCAATAACTCACCGAACCTTCATTGATACACAAGATTGGATGTTTAATGTCCACCAGACCATGCTATAGCAGACGGGGAACCTTGTGAGGCAACTCCGCACCCACGAAGCACCAATCCGACAGTGTACATTTTGGTCGGGAATCAAACCCAGAATAGACAGCTCAAAGGTGACGAATGCCCCATCTTGTCAATTGAAACTACAATCCAACGAGTACTTCTGGTCTGCCCCTTATTCCTCCTGACAGCTGCGTCCATATATTAAAGACCTTCCTGATGTGTTGAAAGATGTGGTGAAACTAATCTATAACTCGTGATGATTACATGTTTTTTTTTTAAACAATGAAAGTACGAATATTATTATAATATACAAAATATAAATCGTGAAAGTACTGGATAAGTGCATTCAACAGGACCTTTGGTCTCCTCGAATAAGAGCAATGCAAAGAAGTCGAATAAAAACAAGAAGGAAGCACTTTTACTTCGTATTCTTCCTTAATGGCCACAATTATTTCCACGTTCATGTGGGGTTGGCCAGTGGAAGCTTGGCCCAAGTTTTTCATGAACTGGATGGCCAGGCTTGAAGTTCGACTAAGATTAGGTCAAGAATTTGTAATATGTTTTGTGTTCGGGCAATAACTCGCCTTCTTTTCAAGAAGGACACCCTGGGATCTTTAACATCCACCAACTAATTCCAGCAGACAGGACACCCAGTTTAACATCCATCAAAGGAACAGCCCACACAATGATCAATCACACTGCCTGTGAAACACTGGTATGACAGTTCATAGTTGGGTTGAGATTCGGACCCAGGCTAGATAGCTTAGAGATAAGTGTGCAAACCTCCAGGCCATCCTACCAGCTCAGTTAGCCCTAGGCCAGGCCTGTCGCTGGGGGGGGGGGGGAGGCATTTGGATGCAATACTCCCCATGGCGCATCTGGTGCCCCCCCCCCCACTTGTACGCCACCCATTTATGCCCTGTTGCACCGTGAACAACTTAATGTTTAAGGACGAGCGCCCACTGTGAACTCCTTGCTGTTTAAGAGTTCACCTGTGTGATCTAAAACCCTTATTCCAGATGTTCAATGTGGTTAATAATAAGGCCTTCTTGGATAAACTGTTCTTTAATAAAATCCTTCTTTGAATAAGAGTCAAGAGATAAGTGTGCGCTTGCCAGCGCATTTCCAAAAGCAGTTGGCAAGACAATACAGGCCAAGACCACAAGATAAAAGATAATAATGCAAGCACCAACGCCAGCAGCCAAGACCTCGTGTCGAATGTCGATGTTGTGGGTGGTTATATATATATATATATATATATATATATATATATATATATATATATATATATATATATATATATATATATATATATATATATATATATATATATATATATCGTGGATCATTCAGTTTTAAGGAATAGCTAATCAGTGTATTCGATATGGAGGCCCTATTGAGCAGGTTACCTGATTGGTTGCAAGTTAGGTATAAATGTAATATAGTCATAATATGATTAAGGAAAAGACATAAATTTACATAATTAAACATGGAAGTGCACGTGCACCACGTGACCTTCACAACCTGTCAACCCTCCATCTTACAAAAGTAATTTTATAATAAAAATTAAAAATATGTGTGTTTGCAATCGTGCTAACATTTGAAATGATGCAGATAAAACCTGTTTTTGATGGATGGATCATTTAATAAATAAAACCGTCAAATGTCGCGAGATTAGTGACACGAGTCACAAGGGACGAATCACAGAGCACGAGCTTGCAGCAGGAGAAAAAGACATGGATGATGGATATACGAAAATGGCTCAGAAAAGGAAAAAATGCAAGCGACGAAAATGAAGAAGATGATGAAAGACATGTTGTAGGGGGAGGAGGAGGGGGAGGAGGAGGAGGAGGAGGAGGAGGAGGAGGAGGAGGAGACGATCATGTCGATGAAATACTGACAGAAGCTGGCCAACCTGGCCAAGCCAGCAACGTTAGCCCTGCAGCTGGAGCCCCAGCGCAGGCAGCCGAGTTGCCACGCTCGGCGGCGGCCTCGGGGTCGGGTGTGACTGTCAAGCCGCTTCCCGATGATCTTGGAAGTGAGAGACCGAATCAAGTTGTTCTACAGCAGTACCCTGGCCATCTGTTGCAGAACAAGAGTCGCTCGTTTGTGTCCTCGTGGTACCAGACTAATGAATGGCTGGAATACAGAGTGCAGACAGATGCAGCATTCTACTATCCATGTAGGAAGTTTAACACCGCACGTGGCCCAGTGGACTCTACTTTCACAGTGCGAAGCTACCGGAATTGGAAACATGCCGTTGAGAAAGACAAGCGGTTTCACAAACACGCAACTTCAAAGAACATTTAACTTGTATTTTGAGGTGGAAGGAGAATGAGAGGCGCATCGATTGTGGTGAGGAGATTTCCACACTCCTCAATGCTGACCAGCTAAATAGAAACCGGTACGATGTGGGATTTCTCGCCGAAAATCAGACACCTTTTAGAGGGAGCCTTGATAATTTTGAGGATATGTAAGATGGGCACAGTGGGCTCTTCCTCTCGCTTTTAAACTACACACTCAAAAAAAGACACTGAGCTAGCCGAAATAATAAAGCATATCCCACGAAACGCAAGCTATACTAGTCCAGAAATGTAGAATGAACTGATCTTCACATTGAGTAATGTGACGGATGCTATCGTGGAAGAAGTAGGCACATCGTGGTTTACCATCAAGGTGGATGGGACGAGCAACCCCACTGAATGTGAGAACATATCAATCATCATTCGCTTTGTATCGGCATCAAATGAAGCAACAGAGCGTCTACTCACAATAGCTTCAGCCAACGCTGGAGATGCAAAAACATTGACAGACCTAATAATTGCAGAGCTGACAAGAACAGGACTTGACACGTCAAAAATATTAAGTCAGGTGTACGACGGGGCTTCGGTAATGGCTGGGAAGCACGGTGGGGTGCAAAAGTTGTTGCAAGAGATATTGGAAAGAGAAATCCCCTATGTGCACTGCTTAAATCACCAACTCCATCTGGTAGTTATCCACGCACTGGCAGCAGAGAAAGCTGTCACTGATTTCGTCGAGGTTTGTTGTTGCCTGTACAAATTCTTCAGAAAGCCCACTGTTGCTGTACAATATAAAGGTGAGCGGTTAAAACGACTTCTTGATCAAAGGTGGACGGGACATTTAGCCAACGTGTCTGTGATTATAGGATCTTTTAAGGATATCTCATCCTTACTGTCGGAGATTGATGCAGAGCGCGCCTACGGTGCAGAGATGAGGATGGAGGATATTGGACTTTTGCGGGAAGTCTCTGGGCCTGCCTTCATGTTCATTGCTATCTTTGTACAAAAACTGCTGATGTTAGGTGGCCCTAACAGACTCCTGCAGGCAGAGGACATGGACTTGCTAACGGGGTTGGAACTGGTGGCGAGTGCTACAGAGTGCGAGAAGAAACTCCGCTCTGAGGATGAATTCACTGATCTGTGGAACAAGGCCAACGATGCTCGCACTTCTACACCTGCACCACCAAAACGGAGACGCACAATGCATAAGAACTTGGAACAGTTTGTAGTTTTGGAGACTACAGGACAAAACAACGACAATGACAAGACGGAACTGCAGAGGGTTTTTTACAGCGCATTGACACTGTGCTTGGAGAGATCGCTCAGTGCTTCAGTGAGCGCAACACACAACTCACCTATTCACTCGCTGCCTTGAATCCTGAAAATGACACGTTTTTGGATCCCCACTTGCTCCAGCACATCATGACATTAACAAAGTCAACCATTACTGAAACAGAGTGTGTGGTTGCAAAGCAGTTTATTCGCACACAGACAGAAAAGCAGCCAAACGAGAGATGGACAACACAAAAACTCCTCTCAACATACCACAAAATGCTGGAAGCCATGCCAAGTGTAGTGACTGCTATGAGACTTGGACTAACATTTGGTGCGTCCACTGCCATGTGTGAAAACTCATTCTCAACATTGAGGAATGTCTTCACTGACCATCGACGGTCCATGCGCCATGCACGCAAGGCACAACTGGTACAGCTGGCCTTCGAGAGAGACCTCACACATAAATGCCTGAATGAATGGAAGGAGAAGGTCCTCAGAAGATTCCACACCGAGACGCGTCGCCTGCAGCTCTTCTGACAGCGAGTACAGCGGTATAAAAACTATATGAGGAGTTCATATTTTGTGTGTGACTGCTGGTGATGCGTGTGTGGTTGTGGTTGTGGTCAGCGCCCGTCGTGGTCGGCTGCTTTGTACTTCTGATGTTTAAGTTAAATGTTGTGTTTGGTGCTTTGCATATCCCATATCTAGTGCTTTGTGCATAACCTTACCTCTGTGTAATTGACTGCTTTAAGTGCGGACTTTGTGGTATCTTCAGGCTGGTCATATTTGCTGTTGATAGTTTAACGTGATGATCGCAGGTCATAGCCTACTGTATCTTATTTGAAAGTGCACTGATTCCGGTGCCAACCTCCCCCGTTTAGGCATTGTATCTCTGGTATATTAATTTTCTAATGCCAATTCTTGAAAACACCTTGTATAAGTGCACCTGAATTGGTGCCAATTGTCTAATCATTGAATATCTGCATTGTGAATGTGCCAGTTTGTTGCGGCTCTCCTGCATTTGAATAATTTTTGGCCAAAAACATCGGAACGTATTAAATCTAGCTGAGATCAATTTGGTTAGTATGTGACGGCAACCTCAGTATAGATGTGTCAATGCTGTATGAATACAATAGTATACCGGGTTATCAAAAAATTAAATGTAATAATTGTGCCCCCCCCATCCAGTTCATATGCCCCCCTTAATACTGAGCCCTGGCTACGGGCCTGCCCTAGGCTTGTGGCTGAACACTTCTTTTTGGCCATCACATCATCATAGCTGAGCGGTACTCCGTTTTAATGATAGGCTGTGACCATGACCATGTAAAGACCACCGATTGCAACACAGATGGTATTTTTCAAACATGGTTTAATTGTGAGTCATTGTGGTCACGTGCATGAAAAAAACACACACACACACAAGGTGACCATGACGTCACCTGTCCACACATTGATCCACCGATGCAGGTCATATAATAATGGCTGCGATGAGTGTGTATAGTTGGTCGTAAAAGGATATGATCGTTACCGCTCCGCAAGCAAAGATATTTATAATCTTGTAGACATATATGAAGTCAGGTTTACCCTGTGGGAAAGTGGTGGATCAGTGTTACGGCCAGTCTATGTTCGACCTTGAAGGTCCACAGAGACATCTTGAAATCGATCTGTTTGCCACAAGCAGAGCCAGTAATGGCTGTATCCATCCTGGCCTCACAAACGTACACAGGGATCGTCGTTGTACAGGAACATCGACTGCCATATGGGACTAGACCACCGTTCACATGGAGTTGGAAAGCTTTTACATTGCATTAGTTTCATTGATTGACTTGAACAATACCTAACATTGTAATCGTGTTTTCTTTTTATTGCACAGGGTCTCTTCGTATCCATGCTGTACTGCTTTGCAAATGGCGAGGTGAGGGAACTCCGCTGAGGCTTTATTGTGTGCTTCAGATTCACCATAAATTAATTTTGGTGTCTCAGGTGGATCCATAAAGCATGGCTATATTGATGCAAGCTTTTCAGAAGTTATAATTTTAACTAAGGGCGTTTTGGTAGGGAGGGAGGTGTGAGAGGTAGGAGGAGGGAGGTGTGCAGGAGTCAAACATTATGGAATTAGCTGCTGTGGGGTTATTTCTGCATGCTTAACTAGACCGGGCAAACCTCAAAGGGAATCAGACCGAGTAGCGCAAACTACATCTCAGCTCACACACAGCCTCCTACTCCAAAAAAGACAACCATGATGCTAAAACAATTCCTTCAACATCACCATATCTCCTGATTGTGAACATGCGTTTCCTTTAATTAGCTTTAATCAACAAACTTGCAGAAGCACTGGATTTCACAATTTATTCTGCAGTTTGACCTGAACAAATTCAAAATGGTATCTGTGGGAAGAACAAGATGATGTTGAATCTCTCTCTCTATCTCTCTCTCTCTCTCTCTCTCTCTCTCTCTCTCTCTCTCTCTCTCTCTCTCTCTCTGTCTCTGTCTCTGTCTCTCTGTCTGTCTCTGTCTCTGTCTCTGTCTCTCTGTCTGTCTCTGTCTCTGTCTCTGTCTCTGTCTCTGTCTCTGTCTCTGTCTCTCTCTCTGTCTCTGTCTGTCTCTCTGTCTCTCTGTCTCTCTGTCTCTCTGTCTCTGTCTCTGTCTCTCTCTCTGTCTCTCTCTGTCTCTCTCTATGTCTCTATGTCTCTATGTCTCTATGTCTCTATGTCTCTATGTCTCTATGTCTCTATGTCTCTATCTCTATCTCTGTCTGATTTGATGGCCGTGGGACACAACTATGTTATGTTCTGGACTAAGGGGATCAAAACCTCGATGGTGATGTCTAGCTGAAATATATCTAATACATAAAGTTAATTCGAACCACTCACTCACTGACTCGCTGATATTAAAGCTCGGTACCTTCCGGGTGACGTTGAGAGCTGAAATTTTGTGTGCCGATGCACATCGAAGCAATCACACCAGGAAAAATCACAGAACCATCGGAAAACATCTGCAATTGAAAATATTAATAAATGGAGAAAGAAAAGAAAAAAATGCAGCTGAGAGACCCAAGACAATGGGGAAGCATGGTAATTTTGCATGCCAACAAACATTGAAGCCGACACACCGGGAAAAACCACAGAACCATTGGAAAGCATCTGTAAATAAAAATATAAATAAATGCAGCTGAGCGACCCGAGACAATGGGGAAGCACAGTTCGTTCTTGCTTTCAATGTGTATGCATACTCGGCTAGTTTATATATATATATATATATATATATATATATATATATATATATATATATATATATATATATATATATATATATATATATATATATATATATATATATATATATATATATACAGTCAAAGCTCGTTACTATGCCACCTCGCTTCTATGCCACTCTCGCTATTATACCACTTTTGCTCGGTCCCGACAAAATTCAATACAAAATAAATTTACTATGCCACCCCCTACTCTCGCTACCATGCCACTACTGTGTGACTGTTAAAAGGCACGAGTCGTGAAAAAGTCTGTATTGCGCAGTGCTCGATTATCACACTCACGTCCAAAGGCGAAGCGACGAACTACAGTCCAGCTGCGCACAACATAACTCAATACGTACGCGCATAGTCAGACTGTGTCAAAACACGCGATTCTTCTCCCCGATGCCAGCCACAACAAGCCAATCACAACACGCACAACGAGACACAAAAAAGCGCGAGCACACACACAGACACGCAGGCACACGTACAACAGTGACATCATTTTTTTCAAATTCAGCCCATAATGTCAGCTCAGAAACGCAAGCGAACCGACTTTACGCTGAAGGAGAAGAAGGAGATCATCGATGCC
Organism: Eptatretus burgeri; assembly: GCF_056783735.1. Classification (NCBI taxonomy): domain Eukaryota; kingdom Metazoa; phylum Chordata; class Myxini; order Myxiniformes; family Myxinidae; genus Eptatretus; species Eptatretus burgeri. The sequence goes on along the minus strand of NC_140975.1, from coordinate 25,853,600 downwards.
GCGAAGAAGGAGCCGAATCAGTCCAAGTTGGCCAGGGAGATTAGCAAGAAATGGGGCGTCGAAGTTAAGAGAATCACCGTGAAGGGCATTCTCAGCAAGAAGGATGCAATCGAGGCTGCAATCAAAGCTGGATTTCCATCGAAGCGCATGAAGTTGACGCAGGCTCACGACCCGAAGCTTGATGAGGGAGTGCTCATGTGGCTGAAGCAATCAAGAGGACAGAATGTGCCTGTCAGCGGTGATCTGATCAAGAAGGCGATGAAACTGGCCGAGCTGATGCACATCCCAGACTTCATAGCGAGCGACGGTTGGTTGGGCAATTTCAAGAAGCGCCACGGCATCACGTTCAAGACAGTGCAGGGCGAAGCTGGAGCGGTGGATTCGCAATCCCTTCTTGAGTGGCAACAACAGGTTCTCCGGCCCTTACTCGGGCAGTTCTCCGCAGACGACGTCTTCAACCTGGACGAGACTGGACTCTTCTGGCAGCTGCTTCCGAACAAGACCATGGCTTTCAGGGGAGAGCGGTGTACTGGAGGAAAGAAAAGCAAGCAAAGGATCACTCTTCTGGCTGGGGCAAACATGAGCGGCAGCGAGAAGTTCCCTCTTCTGGTGATTGGCAATTCCAAGAAACCCCGTGCCTTCAAGAACAAAGAGATCCCGGTCAAGTACAAGGCGAACTCGAAGGCGTGGATGACGGCGGAGCTTTTCGAGGAGATGTTGCATGCGTGGGACGGACGACTCGGCCAGCAGGGACGCAGAGTGCTGGTCTGTCTCGATAACTTCTCTGGCCACCCTCCCGAGCTCGAGCTGAACAACATCCAACTGGTCTTCTTCCCACCCAACACGACAGCCAATTCGCAACCAATGGATCAGGGAATCATAGAGAACCTCAAGCACCACTACAAGAAGCTCCTGCTATGCCGCCGGCTTGAGGCCATAGACGAGGGAAAGGAGTTCAAGTTCACGTTGCTCGACGCTCTTCACGTCGCCAGGCGTGCTTGGGAGCAGGTCGGCAAGTCGACGATCAGGAACTGTTTCGCGAAGGCCAAGTTCATCGAAGAGGAGATCCAAACTGAGCCACAGGATGCGGAGCTGCCCGACATCTGGGAAGCTCTGCCTGCCGAGGAAAAGATGCACGGAAAAGGCGCGCCGACGAGCGCCTCGCGACTGGCGGGTATTTCACACTGGAGGAGATTCTGTGCAGTGAGGAGCCGGTGGAAAGCGAAGATGACGAGGTAACTGTCGAGGAGGAAATCATTCCGTTTGAGGAAGCCCAGCGCGCTTGTAGCACCGTCCGGAAGTTCATGCAGCAGAGAAGCGGGAAGCCCGGTGTGATGCAAGCGTGCGATCGGCTAGACAACGAGATGCACGAGATCCGCCGAAAGAAGATGCGCCAGCCGACGATTCTTGAAAGCTTTGTGCGTCGTGAATTTCTCGCCATGCCATATGTTAGTGTGTGAACTCTGTTAGTGTGTGTATGTTCTCCGTTCGCTTAGCTTATACAACAGTCGTGCCTTTTACTTGCTGGAATAAATTTTGTCTAAAGATTAACTACAGATGGGTAACTTGAGAAAATAAGGCCGTTTTTACAAAATCTCGTTACTATGCCACTCTCGCTACTATGCCACTTTTGCTCGGTGCGGGGGGGTGACATAGTAACGTTCTTTGTCTGTATATATATATATATATATATATATATATATATATATATATATATATATATATATATATATATATATATATATATATATATATATATATATATGTATATGTATATATGTATATGTATATATGTATATGTGTATATATGTAAATGTATATATATATATATGTATATATATATATATATATATATATATATATATATATATATATATATATGTGTGTATATATATATATATATATATATATATGTGTGTATATATATATATATATATATATGTGTGTATATATATATATATATATATATGTGTATATGTATATATATATATATATATATATATATATATATATATATATATATATATATATATATGTGTGTATATGTATATATATGTGTGTATATGTATATATATATATGTGTATGTGTATATGTATATATATATATATATATATATATATATATATATATATATATATATATACATACTGTATTATGGCCTACTCTTTTGAAATCTCCAGCAATAATTGAAGGCAGACCGAACTGGCTTAACATCAATGTACTCAGTGTTGTCAGTCCCGACCTGCCTGTGAGGTGTTGGGGTGTCAGGTTATACTTGGCCTGGGAATCGAACATGGAACAGGCAGCTGAAAAGCGGGTATGCTATTATCTCTGAGGTCTGTCAGGGTCATCACTATAGTCTCGATGTTAAGAAACAAATCCACCTGACATTGTCCACTGTGCCTTTTAGGTAGCGCTCCATAGTAAACACCCCAGTGGAGACCTCTTTCCGAAATGAAAACCTCCTTGATCCCTTGTAGGGGTGGCAGAGCTGGGGTGGGGGGGGGCAAGACAGCACCCACCCCCCCCCAACCCCACACACTTTTTGACCTCCATAAAATGCCCTTTCCTCTATAAAGAAGAGTCCTTTTGATGAGTCTAACGAATCACAATGAGAGTGTGAAAGTGCCCTTTTCAATACTGAAAAAGTTCCTTTACATGACAAAAAGGGCATTCTTTTAATCAAGAAATGGTTTTTATGGCGTTAAAAGTACCTGGTAGAGAAAAGTTTCCCTTCATAGAGAATTACGGGTCCCTTTCCTCGCAAGATTGCCCTTTTCATGGTGAAATTTAGGGGGAAACAAATCTTTTATTGGAGGAGTTTTTAATGATTTAAAAGGGGGCGGTATTGGACCCGCATGCCACTTCCGCATGCACAAACTGGGAAACTGCTGTGGATTCCAAAGTAACTGTATAATGCATCATTTATGAAAGAAAAGGGCCCAGAATAAACAGAACTATTGAAGCACAATCCCACAATACAGCACCACAATCCTTTTACAGGTTATCATTATAACATCTTTTGACAGTTTTGTTACAGGTGACTGTTTAGCAATAGAAACAATTGCATGAAGATGTCGATGTGGGAGTTAGTTGCAGAACTTTTGTGTGGGTGGTGTAATTGTGTATTATATTTGTTTTGTTCCATATCCTGATGCTGTGTGGACTGTGCTTCCCCACTGATGGACCTCCCCTATTTTCTCGGTGAAAAGGTCAAGGTCACAAGATCGTCAATTTTCATCTGATTGACTTGAAATTTGAACAGAATTTACATATTTGGTCAGGGAATTGGTTTGCCAATAAAAAGCTAGGATTCTGTTTTAGTGGTCAAAGGTCATGGTCACAATCGTCAATTTTCATGCAATTGACTTGAAGTTTGAACAGGGTTTACATATTAGGTCACTGAAGCCCATTGTTTTTCAAGTCAAAAGGTCAAAGGTCACGGTCACATAAATAATCAATTTCCATACTTGTATAACTTGAAATTTGAACAGGGTTCGCATATTCGGTCACTGAAGCCCTTTGCTTAAAGTCAAATAGGTCAATATCACATAAAATCTTTAAAATTCATCCTTTTCTTCTTCTTTCGGCTGCTCCCGTTCGGGGTCGCCACAGCGGATCATCCGTTATGATCCGCATAATGATTTGGCACAGGTTTTACGCCGGATGCCCTTCTTGACGCAACCCTGGTCGCCTTTTACGACACAGGGATATGGTACACCTGTTCTAACCGGGGCATACACCGGGCCCAGTACACTGGTACTCACTTTGCCGACCTCGGAAGGATGACAGGCTGAGTCAACCTCCTGGTGTGTATTAATTCAAGCGGCCAACGGAGTGAACTCAGGATCTTTTGGATCCCAAGCCGCTATCCTAACCACTACGCCAACACCAGGCTCAAAATCTTTAAAATTCATCCGATTGCCTTAAAATTTGAACATAATTTGTATATTGGGTCATGCAATTAGTTTACCATTCAAACTAGAAGCCTATTGTTTTTGAGGTCCAAAGGTCAAGATCGGATTGACTGATTTTGCAAGTACCGGTCTATGACTGCCTGTTTGTTTGTCAGTCTGTCTGTCCAGGCCATAACCTTTTTACCTCTTGAGCTTTTGTCATCAAATTTTCAACAAACCTCTATTATGAGAATATGGAGAATTCTAATTAATAAATTTAACAATTTTTTAGCTCTTGTTTTCGTCAACTTTAGTTTGAGTACAAAGTGGACATAGATGGCCTTTGCATTTTGCAAAGATTCCAACAAGCTTCCAAATGTACAGGAGAGTGCAACTTTAAACTAGAAAGGTACTCGGTGGAGCGCATATCTTCACCCCGTCATGCCTAATCCACGAGAACATTTCGGGCCCAATACATTTTTGAGATATCATGCTATACAGTACTATATCGTTTTTGGCCCGATCTCTCATTGAAGAATCACTTTTCAAATATCAGATCCAGATCTGGATTCGAACCGTCACCAAAATTAAAGGAATTCTTCCTTGTCACACACCCAACATGTCCACCAAGTTTCGTCCAAATCCATCCGCAACTTTTTGAGATATCCTGCACACAAACAAACAAACAGACAGAAAGGGTGAAAACATAACCTTCACCTTCGGTGGCGGAGGTAGTAATTAATGATGCTATACTGAGCGCACAAAGGCCATTGTGTCTTTCCTTCCACTGCAACGCAAACAAAGAAGGTCACATACAAATTCTAGGAATTGCGGGAAAAGGCTTTCTGCGATGCCAGAAAATCCTGCTGCTCATTTATTAAATAACTTACTGGATCTCTGTGCAGTTTCATTTAAACATGTGCACATTCATTATCTGTCTATTTATATTATTATAGCTTTTTGTATGCAAGTCAAAGCTCATAGAGGAGCTAGAATACTGAACAGATCTTGATGTAACAGAACACAATGAACAGTAGAAAGAGAATGGGAAACACACCAACAGCAAGGCAAGATTGAAGGACAAAATAGAGGGAGACTTGGAGAAATAAGGGATGTGGGGAGGAATGAGGGCTAGGGGAGAACACACAGAGTGGACAAGATGGATACAGAATCAAACTCTCATGAAGGAAAAACTGGAAACATGGAAAGTCATTGAACTGACATCAACATCTCATCATAATGGTGCATTAAGCAAGCAAGATGGAGCAAAAGGGTTTCGGTGTTATGGGGTTTAAGAAATGTTTTTTTTCATTTATTCTTTTTATTAAATGGCATAGTATTAG
>NC_140975.1:25838360-25843360 GCF_056783735.1 Eptatretus burgeri | reverse complement strand
GGTCGGGCCTACCCGTCTGGTGATGAGACGCGGAGCGGCGATGGCCCCGCAACCCGCGGGCCTCGTGGACAGTGCCTGGCAGGGGGTGGGAACGGGGCCCCCTTGGTCGCACTATCTCAGCGCGGGGGGAACAGGAGGGGGTTGCTGATGCTCGGGGTATAGAGGATCTTTATTATGTGCGCGACGAGCGCCTCCACCTCGGCCAGGTCGCGCTGCCGGCCTCCCAGGGGTGCAGCTCCCTGCACGCCGCGAGCACCCCCTCGTCCGCCCTCGCCGCCTCTCCACAGCTGCGTCCCCTCCGGTCCGACTTCAACACCCACGACCAGCAGCTCCACCGCCCGCGAAGTCCTGACTCTCTGCCCCGACTCCTTCGCCTCGTTCCGACCTTTACTGCTTTTTTGACTGACGAACACCGTCCTTTTATCCCCCCGTAACTTCGCCTTTGACCCCCTCCCTTTGACCTTTCAACTCGCTCCCCATTGGCCCGAGAAAAAGTGGGCGTGAAGGCTTTTTGATCCACAAATTTGCATATATCGATCGCCCTGGGGGCGGGGCCAATTCGCCCCTCGCTCACCGATTGGACGGCAAAAAGTGGGCGTGTGTCGTTTTGGATCCGTTTTTGAAGCAGAAAATCCGTGATTTTGTACACGCTGTTCAACGTGCGCCCTACACGAGTCCAGCATCGGTGCCCATGAGTGGCGCGAGATGACGGCGATGCGATGGTGGCGAGTTGTGACGGTAAAGGTCATGGCGGTTGTGGTGAAGCGGCGTTGTGATTGGTGGTTGTTGTTGTGGTTGTGATGGTGGCGATTGGTCCAAAATAAAGATAGTAAAAGAAAAACGGCTATCCTGAAGAGTCGCAGCTCGCATAAATGACATGTATTCCCACTAGACAACGGGTTTGGGCCTAACTACACATGCACTTACCGAGATACCTCACCGAAGGGACCTGAATGGTGGTTTGCGAATCTGGTAACCACAACAATATATATATATATATATATATATATATATATATATATATATATATATATATATATATATATATATCTGGATATATATATATATATATATATATATATATATATATATATATATATCTGGATATATATATATATATATATATATATCTGGATATATATATATATATATATATATATATATATATATATATATATATATATATATATATATATATATATATATATATCTGGATATATATATATCTGGATATATATATATATATATATATATATATATATATATATATATATATATATATATATATATATATATATATATATATATATATATATATATATATATATATATATATATCTGGATATATATATATATATATATATATATATATATATATATATATATATATATATATATATATATATATATATATATATATATATCTGGATATATATATATATATATATATATATATATATATATCTGGATATATATATATATATATATATATATATATATATATATATATATATATATATATATATATATATATATATATATATATATATATATATATATATATATATATATATATATATATATATATATATATATATATATATATATATATATATATATATATATATATATATATATATATATATATATATATATATATATATATATATATATATATATATATATATATATATATATATATATATATATATATATATATATATATATCTGGATATATATATCTATATATATATATATATATATATATATATATCTGGATATATATATCTATATATATATATATATATATATATATATATCTGGATATATATATATATATATATATATATATATATATATCTGGATATATATATATATATCTGGATATATATATATATATATATATATATATATATATATATATATATATATATATATATATATATATATATATCTGGATATATATATATATATATATATATATATCTGGATATATATATATATATATATATATATATATCTGGATATATATATATATATATATATATATATATCTGGATATATATATATATATATATATATATATATATATATATATATATATATATATATCTGGATATATATATATATCTGGATATATATATATATATATCTGGATATATATATATATATATATATATATATATATATATATATATATATATATATATATATCTGGATATATATATATATATCTGGATATATATATATATATATATCTGGATATATATATATATATATATATATCTGGATATATATATATATATATATATATATATATATATATATATCTGGATATATACATATATATCTGGATATATATATATATATATCTGGATATATACATATATATCTGGATATATATATATATATATATCTGGATATATATATATCTGATATATATATATATATATATATATATATATATATATATATATATATATATATATATATATATATATATATCTGGATATATATATATATATATATATATATATCTGATATATATATATATATATATATATATATATCTGGATATATATATATATATCTGGATATATATATATATATATATCTGGATATATATATATATATATATATATCTGATATATATATATATATATATATATATATATATATATATATATCTGGATATATACATATATATCTGGATATATATATATATATATCTGGATATATACATATATATCTGGATATATATATATATATATCTGGATATATATATATCTGGATATATATATATATATATATATATATATATATATATATATATATATATATATATATATATATATATCTGGATATATATATATATATATATATATATATATATATATATATATATATATATATATATATATATATATCTGATATATATATATATATATATATATATATATATATATATATATATATATATATATATATATATCTGGATATATATATATATATATATATATATATATATATATATATATATATATATATATATATATATATATCTGGATATATATATATATATATATATATATATATATATATATATATATATCTGGATATATATATATATATATATATATATATATATATATATATATATATATATATATATATATATCTGATATATATATATATATATATATATATATATATATATATATATATATATATATATATATATATATCTGGATATATATATATATATATATATATATATATATATCTGGATATATATATATATATATATATATATATCTGGATATATATATATATATATATATATATATATATATATATATATATATATATATATATATATATATATCTGATATATATATATATATCTGATATATATATATATATATATATCTGGATATATATATATATATATATATATATATATATATATATATATATATATATCTGGATATATATATCTGGATATATATATATATATATATATATATATATATATATATATATATATATATATCTGGATATATATATCTGGATATATATATATATATATATATATATATATATATATATATATATATATATATATATATATAACTGGATATATATCTGGATATATATATATATATATATATATATATATATATATATATATATATATATATATCTGGATATATATATATATATATATATATATATATATATATATATATATATATATATATATATATATATATATATATATATATATATATATATATATATATATATATATCTGGATATATATATATATATATATATATATATATATATATATATATATATCTGGATATATATATATATATATATATATATATATATCTGGATATATATATATATATATATATATATATATATATATCTGGATATATATATATATATATATATATATATATATATATATATATCTGGATATATATATATATATATATATATATATATATCTGGATATATATATATATATATATATATATATATCTGGATATATATATATATATATATATATATATATATATATATATATATATATATATATATATATATATATATATATATATATATATATATATATATCTGGATATATATATATATATATATATCTGGATATATATATATATATATATATATATATATATATATATATCTGGATATATATATATATATATATATATATATATATATATATATATATATATATATATATATATATATATATATATATATATATATATATATATATATATATATATATATATATATATATATATATATATATATATATATATATATATCTGGATATATATATATATATATATATATATATATATATATATATATATATATATATATATCTGGATATATATATATATATATATATATATATATATATATATATATATATATATATATATATATATATATCTGGATATATATATATATATATATATATATATATATATATATATATATATATATATATATATATATATATATATATATCTGGATATATATATATATATCTGATATATATATATATATATATATATATATATATATATATATATATATATATATATATATATATCTGGATATATATATATATATATATATATATATATATATATATATATATCTGATATATATATATATATATCTGGATATATATATATCTGGATATATATATATATATATATATATATATATATATATATATATATATATATCTGGATATATATATATATATATATATATATATATATATATATATATATATATATATCTGGATATATATATATATATATATATATATATATATATATATATATATATATATATATATATATATATCCAGTATATATATATATATATATATATATATATATATATATATATATATATATATATATATATCCAATATATATATA